>NC_090446.1:75052660-75355690 GCF_031143425.1 Pleurodeles waltl
CTTTATCCTGAGGAGGGTTGGCAGTCTCTGGTATCCCCTCAATAGTGCACTGGAAGGGGTACCTGTGGATAGAGTGAGTTAAATATTGAACGTGTGTTTGGTTATCTTTTTATCATATGCATACAGTGGCTTGACATCATTCCTAACAATGCCAGATGCTGCACAGCATACCATTGGTGGTAGATAGTGGTCTGTGACATGTGTACTCCATTTAGGTTGGTGTCATTCAGGTTTAGTAACTTTGGCTCTGTTGATGTGTTCTGGTACTGTCTGATAGTTCACATGACTGTTCTGCACTGTTAGCTAGTGACTATTCAAGCTTGCTAGTTGTGAGAGAAAAATGGCTGGACATTGCAGCATGGTGTCCCAGTGGGAGGAGGGTATATGAGTATACAAGGTTAATTGTCCTGTCTGTGCATGTTGTGCATGTGCATGGAGTATGCCATCTTACATTCCATACCATGGTGAGACAATTTCTGGGTTGTGGATCCTGTTTAGAGGCCAGTTTGATCAGTCACAGTGCTGTAGCTATGTTTAGCCTTGTTTGGCATTGCATTGTGCCATTGCATTGTTGTCATTGCCATGTAGTGATCCTCAGTTCTATCATCTAGTTGGTATATCTAGTTCAATAGTCATACATGCAAGAGATGCGATGTGCACATTGCAGGTTTTCACGTAGATGCAAATAGTGCATTGTGAGAGTAGTAGTGCTAGTATTATCCAATGCTATCCGTGCCTTTGCCAAGGGCTGTGTGGGCAGTCGGGCTGGACCGACGTGTGGCATGCAGGAGAGGGTCATTAGGTGTATAGGTTGGAAGTGTAGTGAGACATACAGTGGATTGGGGAGTATTTGGGTGGTGCGGAAGCATGCAGGGCACAGCAATTGTGTGCCATGGTAGTTGTGGGTACTTGCCAGAGTCCAGGCCACCAGGTATTCCAGTCAGGGCTCAGAATGTAGAAGGTCCAAGACCTTCTCCTCCCAAGATGTGAACTGTGGGGGAGGAGGGGGGGGGGCACTGCCAGTCTTGTGCACAGCGATCTGGTGTTGTGATGCCATGGAACACACCTTCTCCCTAAGGTTGTTCCACCTCTTCCTGATGTCCTCCCTTGTGTGTGGATGGTTGCCTACAGAGTTGACCCTGTCGCCTATTCTGTGCCACAACTCCATTTTTCTGGCTATTGAGGTGTGCTGGACCTGTGCTCTGAACAGTTGTGGCTCTACCCTGATGATTTCATATACCATGACCATCAACTAATCGTCTGTGAACGGTGGGTGCTTTTTTGAGGACATTGTAGTGGTTGTGATGAGGGTGGGTGGGGTGTTGTGTGTGTAAGGGTGCAGTGTATGGTGATTTATGGGGTCTGGGTGGTGCGTTGTGAGTGGACGCTTGTGGTGTGCATATGTGCTTGTCATGTGTGTTTTGTGTTGGTAGTGCAGTTGTGTGGTGTGTGCTGAGTGAGATGCGTATATGTGCCTATGGTGTAAGTGTGCTATATCAGTGTATTTACCTGTACTTGGTATAAGTGAAAATCGATTTTGTAGCAAATGAATGTGGTTTGTGTGGGGGGGGTGTTATGTAGTGCAGTGAGTAGGTGTGTCTGGTATGTGTATGTGTGTCAGATGTAGGATATTCAAACTGTCCAATGTGGTGTTTTGTTCTGACAGTAGTGGGTTCTGAGCACAGCGATTTCGAACGCCAATGGTTTACCAACGTGAAAGAACCGATGTGGTGATTTGTGGCTCATAATCTGGTGGGTGGAAATGGGTCGGGCTGGCAGTGTGGGTGGTGGAACCGCCTCTTTCCTGCCCTCCTGTTCCTGGCAGTGTTGGATTTGTGGCTGTTTTCTGACGGTCATCAGAGTGTGAGTCTTAATAGGGCACTTGGATTACCGCTAACATGGCGTTTTTTTGATGACTGCCACTGCGGCGGTCTTCTGAAAAAAACGCCAAAGTAGTAATGAGGCCTTAAGTGTCTGGGATTTCGTCTTTTGATGATGGGATACTCTGTGATGAACATGCATAATAAAATCTATATATTTATTTCCTTTTTCTGTACAGCAGTGCATCATTTTTCCCACAGTCTCCTCAAGCAAGACTGAATATCAATTATCCCCATGTTATACATGACATGTGTAACATATAATTATCATCTGCCTCTTGTAGTCAGGGAATAATTTAAAGGCATTTGGAGAAGAGCAGGGCCATTGGAATCAAAGATATTTTTGTCCATTGCAGCTGCCCCAGGTGCAGATTGCAGAAAGTAGCAAATTTGTAGTGTCCATGATGCGCTAGCTAGCATGCTTCCAGTCATTTACCTCATCAATAATAGGATACTTGTACTCCATATTAGCTAATGACTCACTCATTAAACAGAGTTTTTTTAATGTTTTCCACACAAAGGGGCATATTTACAAGCCCCTTGCGATGCTTTAACGGTGCTGTAGCGTCATTTTCATTAGGTTAAGGCGGCGCTAAGATGGCTTTCCCCCAGTGCCAGATTTACAAAGTGGTGCAATGCATGCACTGTGCCACTTTGCAAACCCTTGTGCCACATTATGCTTGTGTCAGGCATAATGTATGAAAGGGGGACATCCCCCCACAGGGAGGCCTGAAAAAATGTCACAGTGAAATTTACAAGATTTCATTGCGCCATTTTTTCCATCATTTTTAACACCTGGTTAGAGCAGTCATTATGATGATGAACCCTTTAAAATCAATGGGCCTCCCTGTGCTTTGCTGCACTAGCGTCAACGTTTTTGATGCTAATGCAGCAAAGAGCCACAACAGCATCCAAAATGTTGACTCTGTTGTGAGAATGACTGCCATGGTGCGCTGTATTGTAAATACGGTGCAACCATGGTGTCATTAGGTGTCCGATGCACAAATTTCTTGTAAACATGCTCCAAATAAGTGTCTGTGAAGTTTAATTTTTTAGATAATTCTTTACCAGAAAAAATCACTCTGTTTTTCAAATATTTTGCTGCCTCCTTTTAGCCAGTTAGCGGTTTTCTGAGGCATGTGTTGTAATCATGTACCTCTCTGTGAATGACTTTTGTAATCATCATATTAAAAATTCCAATGGCCCTAGGGGACCAGGAGCGATGTACATATACTGTGCCAATAGGTAATTTGAAAAACAATTGTTTGCACAGAACGTTCTTTACAATTTGTCTTTTTTCTTTTTCTCTCTTGAGATAGCTACTCCTCCTGGTCCACTTCCACCACTGACCCGGGAGGAGATCGTGGCCTGGCTCCAGGGGCAGAGACTGAAGGCCACCAGGACACATTACCAGTGTCTGGTGGATGGGGAGGAAACGGCAGATGCCCCTTCTCCTAGACCTGAGGCCAATTCTACCAGCCAACCAGCTGGGCCTACAGCTTCTGGGCCAAACATACGCCGTCGCCAGCCTGGAGCTGGCCATCCCTGTTATGCCCCCCTTTCAGACTGGCTCCTCAATGCTGAGGGAGCTGGCTCAAGTGTGCTGTTGGGAGGCATTCACTGGGGGCCACAATGAACATTTGGAGACCCTCATACAAAATGTCCTCTTTTTAGCCCTTTTTTTTAGAGGTAGGAAGTTGTTGTGGGTGGAGAGGGTTGAGTGGGTGGAAATTTAAGAAGGGCATTTTCCTATTTACAGTTAGGGCCGGATTTAAATCTCGGCGGAGGGGATACTCATTCACAATGGTGATAAATATCCCATCTACCGACATTCACTGACATCTAAATCCCATTGTTTTCTATGGGATTTACATTTTGACTCACAGAATATCCGTCACCATTGTGATGGAGTAACCCGTCTGCCAAGATATAAATCATGCCTTGGATGTTTGTTTTAGACATTGGTTGGGGAGGGGGAAAGGTGTGGGAGAAGGGTGGATGTGTTCTCTGTGGAGAGGGTGCACTGTATACTTTTATACATATGTATCATGTGTTAGTAAAGGAGAACGTTTTATAAACCACTTAATGTCAGAATTTTTTTGTGTGTTTTACTTTAACTTTGCACTGATTACTTTTTGCGCATCTGTCTTTTTAATCTATAAGTGTATGCCAGTTAGTAAAGGGGAAGCTGACATTCCCTATACTGCCTACAGAAACATAGATAAACAAGCACTTATCTCAACTGCAGTATGTTATTTAAGTACTAAGTAAAGAAGTTCACTTCACCCCATAGTTCTCTTATCTTAAAAGATGAAGTGATGGCTGGTGGCTGCTTCTTTCTGCCAATCTTCCAAGTCCAATATCTTACCAATTGGTTTCCCAAGGTGTCTTCTTCATAGTAGTGGTAGTGCGATAACAGGGAAGGCATCACACAGAGGTTCCACTCCCACTTCGGTTATCTCCAACCATAGTATTAATTAAAAGGATCATGTCGAACTAAATTGAAAGAGAAACCGAGAGTTAGTAGGTTATACCTATACATTTATATTATAGCTTTAGAGGACTGAGGAGCCACCATGACACATCTAAGAATAGCTCATATTAAAACTAGCAACTATCAATTATCCTGATCAATGGTGAGCATGGAATTTGAAAACCAAAGTTATGAAATCCTCAAGTCATAAAAAATGTACTCAAAGTCTGTACACTGTAGTCAATAAGGTTAAGCAGTTTATTGACGCATAACAAAGGGCTGAATGATGATGCTGACTTTGAGGAATGAAGTTCTTTCTTACTTATGCGTGGTTGGGTAAATGAGGCTGGTGTGGGCTATTGCTAAGGTAATGGAAGATTCTGCTGTGAGTTAGTGACAAATTTAACCACTGCCGCCCCACCAAGTGTGGGATCGATCTAGTGTAAATTAACTTAAGTCACACCTCAATAAATCACACGGCCCAGGGCAAGAGGGACAGAGGTTTAATGAACAGATGGTAAAGGGGATTTGGGATAAGGTGTGACGAAGACAAACACAATGCAACAACAGTATTCATCAGGGTATGAGCAGCACCTTATCATCATCAATCTGTTGTGAAAGAAAATGAAGGAATGAGTGTGACATAGTTCAATTAAATGCATTTCACACGGTATTTCTGCCCAGGAGACCCAATATATATATATATTTATATATATATGTTTTGTCATCTAGGTCTGAAATGGAGGAGTGAATTGAACCCATCCAGTTCTAAACAATGTGATTGTTAAAAGTAAAATTATAGTGTATTGCCATATTGGGTGGTGTATCTCCACTCTCCTTGGAATATCTGTCACTCTTGGGTGCCTGTTTCAAGCCCAGTCCAGTAGGTAAACAGGAGTGTTCAGCTCATCTTTTGCCTTTTGTTCATACAGAAGAGGAGAAAGCCTGATGATTGTAAAACAGAAATTGTATTGTAGAGTCAAGGAGAAGGACAGAACAAAGGTAATTTTCATGATGGGTGTACCAAGACGACTCAGATGCAGAGCTAAAACCAAGAGGATTCAGTTTCACTTTTGCCACCAGTGAAACACACACATTTATCAGCTTTTCCCAATTCAATGCACTTCTCTCTATTCCACATAGTTGAGTACTAGGCCTCAGAGTCTTGGTTTCCATTTTAAGTTAATCATTCTCTACTTCTAGCTGTTGTTGATGAGGTAGTGCCACCATAATTCCTTCCATCCTCCTCCTGACTCCAAGTAGCTCCATTACAGTCCCGACAAGAGTAAGATAGACGTGTACTGCTCTCCTGTTGAAGGACAAGTAGAGAAACTGAATTGCCATTTCTTGTATAGATTTGTGTTTGGAAACTAAAGTGAGTGGCCTGCTCTCTGAAGAACTCGAAAAAAGGAGTAGACCATACAAGTACATTTTTGCTTAGTAAGTTTGTAAAGGCCAATCACCTTAAGGTAAAACGATCACACATCAGCCACCAAAGATTGATCAAAGTTTACTATTACTTGCACACCCTCCCTCACTGTCTACCACCACATAAATAATTAATCATCTCTCACAATCACTCACTCATTGTGGAACTAGTTGTACTTATTTATAGTTACCTCTTCCAATCCAAGCACGGATATGTAATTAACACAATTGTATCTTTCATGCAGTCAACACATTGGAATTTAGTATTGGCACTCTTGTAAATCAATGATCTCCTCGGGCAGCTCTGCTCAGTGATGGAGAAAAAGGATAGACATTTGAGGGAGGCAGGCATTGTCTCCAATGTCATGAAGGTATTGTGGAGGCTTCTTCACTGCACACTAGTCCAGCACCAATCTGGCCAGATATGGGACTAAAAAATGGTGGTTCAGCACAGAATTAAATCTGACACAATGTTCCACTGGCTCCTTTTTTATCAAAGAAAGGATTTAAATGAGAAAGAATGAAAGACTTCTATGGTGGCACCGGCATACTCAGCCAGGGAAGTAGAGTTTGCCTCAAACTCAGATTTTTCACTCAGACATTGGTCAACTAACACAATTGATTCTGACCAATCATCCTTCTACTCCTCCTGTTGTGTTTCAAGAATGGTGTAATCAGGTGGTATGTAATATTGGTTTATTTTGACCATAGTCAATCTCTCCACGTTTTGCGGCATAAGACTGGTTCTTCCCACTGTAACAGCTGTGCTAGAAGCTCTGAACACACACTCAGCGGACACCCTTGCTACAGGACAAGCCAGATACTTTGTTGTTAACCTGCTGAGCTCTGGCCATTGGCGTATATTTCAAGACCAATACACCAATGGGTATTGATCCACATATACCTCTTTTGGGTCATTCAGATATTCCTTGAAAATCCTCTGAATGGTCATTTGTGCTGGCACTTGCTCAACCTCTTTTGCCTGCACTGGACCTAAGACCTGTCACTTGAAGCCAAGCCAATGCATATGTTTGGTTCAATGCGTTTGCTGTGGTGAGACAAGAATGCCTCTGGTGGAACCCCAGAACTGTGGAGTGGAACTCTAAGTTACAGGCATTTTTCTTCCTGGTGTCCGAATTACACAAAGATCCACCTCTTGTATTTTGAATCATCCCCTTCAGAAAAAGGTATGAAAGTGGGAAGAATCTTTTTTGTAGCATGAATCGTGTGGGGTGGCACAAATGTACTCTTTAGGTGAGATAATGTCATTTTTCAGCATTGGATTACAGGTCAAGTGATAGCTTAATCTTTCAACAAAGGCATGTTCTTTCGTGTTTTTGTTCACACCTCTGAGTGTGAACCTTTCAGACACCTTCTTTAGCTGGTCCTGTAGCAGATACAACAACGGAAAAGCTTGGTCCATCATAATGTCCTCCTTGCTAACTTCCCGTGTGAAAACCTAAAAAGGGAGCAGCATCTGTGTCAAGCATTTGACTAGGCCCCGTTTGTCCACCACCATGGTTACAGTTTTCCCAATTGCATCCTCTCCTCTTTGAATGACATAGGGGGTTGGCATTAATGTGGCGGTAAGTACCCCCAACAGGCTGGCGGTACTTACTGCCATATTATGACATATTATGACATTGGTGGGTTGGCTGAAGTCAACCCGGCAATGTATCACTCCATCGCCACGGCGGTGCCAGCCTCCGCAGCCTGGCAACCGCCATTGTACTCCTTACAGGATTATGATGCTGCCCATCGCCATGGTTTCGGTGGCATTCATAACGTCACAAAACCCATGGCGGTAGGCCATTTCAGTCACAGGGAATTCATTCCCTGTCACTAATAGGGGTCTCCCCCCTTCCTCTCCAGTTACCTCCCACCTCTCCAAACACCCCCACCCCCACCTTCCCAAACCCCCCAACCACCCCACACTCACACTCCCCTTCACACATACACACAAACATGCATACACACACCCATTCCCACATGCTTACACGCATGCATACATCCATTCACACACGCACACACTTTCAAACATGCACAAAGACATGCATTCACATAACACAACATACACACACTCACACCTCCATACATGCACACACACATTCAACACTGAACACACACCTGTTAGGAATCCCCAAGGTGCCTCCCTCGTTATCTGTCAGCATCCCCAGAGATTACGGTTAAATCATATCTCTGTTCTTGGTTAAACCTTCATGTTTCTAAGGAAACATAGGGGGTCATTCTAACCCTGGCGGTCCGCGACCGCCAGGGCTAAAATGACGGAAGCACCGCCAAGAGGCTGGCGGTGCTTCCCGGCCCATTCCGCCGCGGTCGGAAAACCGGGTCCGGCGGTTTCCCGCCGGATTAGCCCCGGCTGGGCGAATCCTCCATGGCGGCGCTCCGACCCCCTTCCCACCAGCCTGTTTCTGGCGGTTTTCACCGCCAGAAACAGGATGGCGGGAACGGGTGTCCTGGGGCCCCTGGGGGCCCCTGCACTGCCCATGCCACTGGCATGGGCAGTGCAGGGGCCCCCTAACAGGGCCCCAGTATGCTTTTCACTGTCTGCTTAGCAGACAGTGAAAAGCGCGACGGGTGCAACAGCACCCGCCGTACACCTGCAACACCGCCGGCTCCATTCGGAGCCGGCTTCAGTGATGCAGGCCTCTTTCCCGCTGGGCCGGCAGGCGCTATATTGGCTAGCGCCCGCCGGCCCAGCGTGAAAGTCAGAATGGCCCCAGCGGTCTTTCGACCGCGGAGCGGCCATATGGCGGTTCCAACCAGGCGGGCGGCGACTGCCGCCCGCCGGGGTTGGAATCACCCCCATAATGTGCTATGTTACACAATTGGTTTTTATCAATATTTGTTTTACCAATGCTTGTTTGCTAATGTGAGCAGGTGTAGACATGTGCTTCTAATTGGGTTTGGTGTAGACATGTGCTTATAATTGGGTGTGGTGACTCATCCACATGTGGACACTCAACTGCTTTCCTGATTGGCTATAAATAGCAGAGTGAAGCGTGCCTCCCTGCTTGGCTTTGTTTTGCTTCCTGATCTCAGCATCTGATTTGGCAGTCTAGCCCCTGCTGTCATCCTCGTATTCCGGACTTTTGAGGCAATTCTTTTCTTCGTTTCTGTACCAGCTGACACCAGGCATTCCTCCAGCACTCTGGAAAAGACTGCAGATAAGTGACTACTATTGTCCAGGGAGTTTGCTTCCTGATCTCAGCATCTGATTTGGCAGTCCAGCCCCTGCTGTCATTCTTGTATTCTGGACTTTGGAGGCAATTATTTTCTTCTTTCCTGTACCAGCTGACACCAGGCATTCCTCCAGCACGCCCTCATTACAACCCTGACGGTCGGTGTTAAAGCAGCGGTAATACCGCAAACAGGCCGGCGGCAAAAAAATGGGATCACGACCATGGCGGAAACCGCCAACATAGTCTGACACTTTAACACTCCGACCGCCACGGAGGTAGAAACAAACACTGTGGCGGTAACCGCCAACAGAGAGGCGGAGGACAAAGTACCACCCGCTGTATTTAAAGATGCCTATCCACCACCTTTTGCGGGGCGGAACCAACGCGATCAAAAGCACGGCAGAAACAGTACACAGAAGGGAAACCACTCACCTCTCGACACCCAACGAGGAACCAGGACACCATAGAGCCCGAGTTACAGGTCCTGCCCATGTTGGTGTATCTTCTCGTCTACCAGGAGTACGAACGGCGGCGGCAACGACCACGGTGAGTACTGCACCTACAACACAGGGGAGGGGGGGAAAGAGAGTGACACACACACATGCAACACGCAATACCCCAACCCCCACCCTCACCCACAACAATATCCACACAAATACATGCAGCAGCATTACATATACACCTCTCGCCCCCTGGAAGAATGGAAGGACAAAAGTAAATGATTGTAACCAGTGTAATCATGAAAAATCAGATAGTCAAAATTCAAAATACAGTATATACAAATATATACACCAACCACATAAGTCCAGAGAGTGAACCAATCATTGTCCATGCACCACTGGGCCCAAAATGCATGGGCGAAGCCCACACTAGATACTTGACTGGAAACAGAGAGAACACTGCTGGGGCATCAGATCGAAAATATACAGGCAAGTCAGGTGGAGGGGGGGCACCTCAGCCAGATGAACGCACAACGCCACTGCTGCACGAGGGGGCTCCATGCCCATTGTGGTATCCTGGGGAGTGCAAAGCCACAGTCTATCAAGTCTTTCCAGTGGGTGGTTTGCCAACTGCTGTATCCTGGGGAGTGCAAAGCCACAGTCTCTCAAGTCTCTCCAGTGGGTGGTTTGCCCACTGCTGTATCCTGGGGAGTGCAAAGCCACAGTCTCTCAAGTCTCTCCAGTGGGTGGTTTGCCCACTGCTGTATCCTGGGGAGTGCAAAGCCACAGTCTCTCAAGTCTCTCCAGTGGGTGGTTTGCCCACTGCTTTAACCTGGGGAGTGCAAAGCCACAGTCTCTCAAGTCTCTCCAGTGGATGGTTTGCCCACTGCTGTATCCTGGGGAGTGCAAAGCTGAAGTCTCTCAAGTGTATAACAGTCTCCACTGGTTCTGGAGGGGGTCTTGTGCCCAGAGTGCTTCATCCTGCCAAGGAATGAGGTTGTGGATGTGATTCTCCACTGGTTCTGGAGGGGTCATGGTGCCCAGAGTGCTTCATCCTGCCAAGGACTGAGGTAGTGGATGTGATTCTCCACTGGTTCTGGAGGGGTCCTTGTGTCCAGAGTGCTTCATCCTGCCAAGGACTGAGGTAGTGGATGTCATTCTCCACTGGTTCTGGAGGGGGCCTTGTGCCCAAAGTTCTTCATTCTGCCAAGAACTGAGGTAGTGGATGTGATTCTCCACTGGTTCTAGAGGGGGCATGTACTGGTTCTGGAGGGGACATGGTGCCCAGAGTGCTTCATGCTGCCAAGGACTGAGGTAGTGGATGTGATTCTCCACTGGTTCTGGAGGGGGCATGGTGCCCAGAGTATTTCATCCTGCCAAGGACTGAGGTAGTGGATGTGGTTCTCCACTGGTTCTGGAGAGGGCATGGTGCCCAGAGTGCTCCACGTGCAGTGTGGCCGGTACAATTCTACGCAATGATACGCCATAGCGGCAGCAACATACCCCACACTGCTACGGCTTCGCCTTCCACCTGCATGTGCAAACAGTGATGGAAGTCATGCCTCATGGAAGCTGCCCAGGGTTCAGGAACTCTCCTTCAGCCTGGGACGACTGACCACTGGGGATGGTAGCCATGTCAGGGGTGGTGCCACTGTCCGAGGACGTCACAGGGCCGGTGCTTGTGGCGGTGTCTGTGGCGGTGGTGCTGGCAGAGGTGCATGGGTCAGCACCTGCTGAGGGACACAGCAGGACATCTCCTGCAGCCTCGGATGGCTTCCCACTGGGGAAGAGGCTGGGGACTGTCGCTGAGGCTGTAGATGTGCCGGTGGTGGTGCAGGTGGAGGTTGTGGTGGAGGGGCAGCTAGTGGTGTTCGCCGCCGTACAGGTTGGTGTGGTCATGGACAGAAGGTGTGACACCGGTCCCTCAGTCGGTGCCACCGTGCCCTCTCCTGACCTGCTCTTCTGCTTTTGGCCCTTCCCCACCTTTGATGGTGCCGCAGTTGTCTTGCTACTATCCCCTTTTTTTTTTTTGCTGAGCCCTTGGTGGCTGGTAGTTTCGGCTTCCCCCTCCGGGATGTGGGCACCTTTTTCACCTTGGCAGGTAGCGGAATGTCCTTGTCTTCGCTACGTGGCACACTGGGAGCCCTGATGGGTGGCGCACTCAATGACCCCGCAGTTGCTGGCACCACTGTGCCTGGGGATTTGGTGGCTAAGTTGCTGGGCTGGGACCTGGAAAGCCTGGCCCTAGGGGAAGGACGGGGGGGAAGATGGAATGGGTTTGGGACTGGAGGAAGAGGTAGTGGTTGTAGGAGGTGTACGTCTCCTGAATTTGGGTGAAGGTGCATGGGCCGGAGGCTGTTGTGAGGTGGATGGCTGTTAGGTGGGTGTGTGCCTGCGTTTCTGTGCTTTGGGAGGAGGGCTCACAGACACACTGGGAGAGGACACAGTGGATGTGTGAATGGTAGTGGGGGTGGTGATTGCACGTGGGCGGTGTGGTGATGGGCTTGCTGGTGAGGATGTAGTGCATGCAGGTTTGAGTGGAGACGAGACAGGGAGGGAGGAGGAGGACAGGGAGGAGGGGGTCACATTGGAGGCAGTGGATGTTGGTGTGTCTGAATGGGGATGGTGCTTGTGTGAGTGCCTGTGGGATGTGTGGTGCTTATGTTTGCCTGAGCCACTCTTGTGTGTTGATGTGTGTGCATGCTGGTCTGATGGTGTGCTTGGGATAGGCTGAGGTACAGGGGATTGGGTCTGGGTGGAGGAAGTTGGAGGGGGAGGCTGGACACAGGGACAATGGCTGCCATCAGTGCTGAGGCCAGAGCCTGAAATGCTCTCTGTTGGGCCGCCTTCCCAGAATGAATGCCCTCCAGGTATGCATTTGTTTGTTGCAAATGCCTCTCAATACCCTGGATGGCATTCAAAATGGTAGATTGCCCAACAGTGAGGGATCTCAGGAGGTCAATAGCCTCCTCACTGAGGGCAGCAGGGCTGACTGGGGCAGGGCCTGAGGTGCCTGGGGCGAAGGAGATACCCACCCTCCTGGGTGAGCAGGCATGGGACACACGCTGAGGGGCTGCTGGGAGGGCAGTGCTGGTAGGGGGGGGTGGCGGCTGTACCTGGTGATGCGGTGGATACAGAGGTGCCCGCCACCACAAGGGAGCTCCCATCAGAGGAGGAGTCGCTGTCACTGGTGTATGCTCCTGTCCCCGCTGTGGAGCTCTCCTCGCCCTCTGTCCCAGTGGTGGCTTCATACTCCGTTGCTTCACCCTCCAGGGCCAAGTGGGTTGCAGCTCCCTCCTGCTCCAGTGCCAATGCTGCTCTGCCTAATGATGCTATTGCACACAAGAACAGGGAGACCACAAAAAGGGGGGGGAGACAGAAGAAAAACATGTTCAGTGCATACAACACCGCTACCTCTGGCGGACACAACACACATGGAGCAGCCCTCTGCACTATGCCATGCACTAACAGTTCATAGAAATTTCACCTGACCATGGGGTACGTGGCCTAAGCCCATTTGCTGCACACCTGGAAGTCACAGGAGCCTGACTAGGTGTAGATGGCTCTTACCACGAGTGGGGTTGGGGTGTCACATAGCTTGCCTCACAAGGGAACTTGCCTACCAAGTTCGCCCTGGCCTAGGGAAATCCACTGCCTACCTCCGACACCCAGACACCTCGTTAGGCGCAGAGTCAGCTGAATGAGAGTATACTCACCCCCTTGTGGCTGCTGTGATGCCCTCAAGCGCCCATCCACCTCCGGATACGCCAGCGCCAGGATCCGGGACGTCAGGGGGGTCATGGTGCGATGGGCACCCCTTCCACTCTGGGAGGCCATCCCCAGCTGGGCCTCCGCCATCTTCTTGCTCCAGCGGCGCATGTCCTCCCATCATTTACGGCAGTGGGTGCTCCGTCTGTGGTAGACCCCGAGGGTCCGGACGTCCTTGGCGATGGCACTCCAAATACTCTTCTTCTGTTGGACGCTGACCTAGAGGAATGGTACAGGGGGAAAGGAAATTACTCACCCGTTCGGACCGTCATACTCATTGCCCACCAGTTCCCACCCATGCCCTGACGCACATACACTCAGCATCCGCACATGCAGGCCTCAGCACCCCCCATGTATTTCCATCCACACCACTCAAAACAGGCATTGCCCATGCAGCATGCTCACAGTGTACTCACCTGTTTGTCTGGAGGACTGTACAGTTGCGTGTACTGGGGAGGACCCCATCTACTAGTTGCTCCAACTCACGCAAATTCATGCAAGATGTTTGCAGCTGTATGTGACTTCTCCATGGCGAGCATGGCTACTGTTGCATGCCGCCAAAACCTCTTAAAACTTTCTTCAGGGCCAAGACCTATAGATAGCTTATGCTTTACACCTGCAAAAGAGATCCTGTGTGCAGTAATGCACATGTAATCAGTGACTGTCAACAGGTCAACATGTCTGTCATCAGGTGGAAAGTGTAGACAACACTTTCCCGCAAAGTTTGTCCAACTAATTGCAGGACATCATGATGCAGCACTGGAAGCAGCAACTCTGGCAAAATAGATCTGACGTAGAACCTTCCATTTCAGGAAGATGACTGACACAAATTCTAAGAATCCCACTCCTTCCACATATTAAAAAGGGAGGAGGTCCAGTCCTACCATTTTTTCAGCTTCCCTGTGTACAAAAGTGCTGTTGGCTGGTTGCAATCATAGGGCCCCTCCTGCCAAAACATGCCCATAATAGTAGCCTGATTTTATTATTTTCTGGTGCCACTGACGCAGGCAACTTTCAAAAAGCAGGTGGGGGTAGACTCAATGTGAGCCGTGGGGCAGTTACTGTATGCCGTGGTATTGCCATATGACTTTGAGTCTTTTTGTGCCATTGTGAGGTCACTGAGGCGGGTGACTCTGGTGCACTTCTGGGAACAGGGCTGCTTTGAGTGAGCATGTCACTCTCTTTTTCATCACCTCCCAAAGTGATTGGATTTGTAGCTGATGTTTCCTAGCTCTCGTCACCTTCACCATCATGATCACATTCAGCAATTGTTTTAAGGTGCTCCTCCTACCAGATTGCATGATGTTTTTTCATATGGGTCCTTTGGCCTCTAGTACCATAGTGTGAACCAGGCTTACCTTGACGAATGCTTGTGTGGCAAATGGAGCATATTGTAATATTCTCCTCCTGTTTACTAATTGTAAAAACATCCCAAAGAAGAACTGGAGGTAGGTGGGTGTGTCATCAATTGCCTCTCTGCAGTGCATACTTCTACTGAGGCAGGGGTTGATGCCGGTCTCATCTGGGGCTTTGCAACTATGGGAGAAGTTGGTGCTACCTGTGCCACATCCCTTGGAGCAAGTTGAATAGTAATGTCAGACTCCTCTGTGCCAACTTTTACAATGACTGGCTCGTCATCGGTATCTTCCTCACCATCCTCTTCCATGATTCTAAAGCTTTTAGCAACTTTACTTTTCCCTAGCCTCTCCTGCTATGTCCCAGACTCTTCCTGGGTCCACTCCATATCCCTATCACCGTCATCAGAAGTAGTGCTTGAAAGAGATGGTGGAGTAGCACCCTTCTTTTTCCTTGCTGGAGATCTGGGATCCAATGATTCTAAAAGAGGAGGTTCTTGCTTACAGGAAGATCTACTATTGCTGGCTGAGGCTGCTGTCCACTTTGCTTCATGTCCTGAAACGATTGGGTACTAGTTTGCGAAAGGGACAAATCCAATTTAACATCACTGCTTGTTTGCATTGCCATGATTGCAGTAGTTGCCTCTCTGACAGACATGTTCTTGAGCTTAGGTTGGCATGGTGCTGTTGTTGCCAAAAAGCTGCTCTCAGGTTCCTCCCCAGAGGCTGGTGTGGCAGGCACACATCTCCCAAAAAAGGTTGTGGTCAGCACACCATTGGTGGAAAGCTGCTTCTTTTCACTGACCACTATCTTGGGAGTCCCTTTCTTTGGGGCCATCCTAAAGTTCTCAGTTGGCAGTGGCACTATGATGCACAGGCAGAAGAGATTGGAGGACTAAAGTCACTGTGCAGGCCTTCTTTTGGCAGAACTGCGACTGATGTCTCTTCTTCTCTTGTGCCCTAAAAGCAACCATGCAAGAAAAACATGTTGTTATTGAAATGTGTCATTGATGCAGGTTGAATTAGTACAGACAAATGCAATATTAGCGTGGTTTGTTACTTATGTAATAAAGAGCAAATATCCAAACACTGTAAAGGCAAACTACACCACCATACCATAAAATTTAATTTCAAATCAGGCAACACAACATACAAATATAGCTCTTTTCCTAATCTCCGTCTATTATAAAGGAGACACCTGTGGTAGTCAGAGAGGTGCATTGGTAAAAAGAATAATCCTTACAAAACCTATGGCAGGCAAGGTGGTCTAGGGGAAATGGAATAATCAAAAAAATGAACGATGTTGCTAAGGTGACTGCAGTGCACCACAGCCAAGGTGTCCAGTAGGAAAAGGAATTATACTAAAGGAACTGAGGCCCTTATTTATACTTTTTTAGCGCCGCATTTGCGCTGCTTTTTGACGCAAAAGCGGCGCAAACTTACAAAATACAATTGACTGACGCAAACGCGGCACTAAAAAAGTATACAAAAGGGCCTGAATGTTGTAGCGCAGCTGTGCACCTATGGTGGATGGATGTATGATGCATCAAGACAAAATGCAACAAAAATTAAATAAATAAAATGTAAAAACAATAAAATTAAATAAAATGTAAAAATTAAAAATAAATTACAATTATAAAAAACATCTAAACAAAAATCTAAATAAATAAAATAAATTTAAAATTAAATAAACAAATAAATAAATAATAAAATTAAAATAAAAAAATAAAAAAGATAATTCATTGCAGATGTTTGTATGGGAGAACAAGAAGAAAGAAACCTATTTTGAGGCACGGAGGTGAAAAATAAAAATTGCAAAAAAGGCATGTAATAAATGCATTGTTCATACATATTCTTAGTATACACAACAATGATCCCTGAGCATATTGTTAAACTAGTATCACATCCATCCATGCAAGCATCTGGCAAAGGCACACTGGCTGGATGCACAAAATAGTCACCAGTCACATGGTGAAACAACAATAGCGACCAAAAAGACATGGAGAACAAAGAACACATGCAAGCCTATGCCAAAGTGACACTGGCTAGATGCAGAAAATGGCCACCAGCCTCATGGTCAAACAACAACAGCGAGTATGGTGGCATGGAGAACAATGAACATTTGCAAGCCTATGGACATAGACTACACAAAATTGCCCCTGGCACATGGCAGAGAACAAAGACAAACGGTGACCAATGAAAACCGAACACACACACACACACGCAGACCAGAAAAAAGGAAGCATTGTGGTAACACTGAAGAAAACTACAACATTAAGTCAGCAAAGCAAAACACAAAAGTTAGCTGCACTATAAACATTTTACAACACACATCCTCCTATGCCATCAAATATATGCAGAAGAAAATCAAATGCAAACAATAGACAACATTCTTAATGTAATCCAATGCCGTTCCTGACGGAAATGAAGTTTTAAAACCATATACCACAGACACATTTCTTTCCTGTACTGATGACTAATACTGGGCCTACTGGCTGGATGGCCCATTGAAAGTCTAGGTCACTTAGTAAAATAAATGAATATTGCAAATGTAAAAAACATAGAGAAAAGGTACTGAGCTGTGCTACAATTTTCCATTAAAAAGATGAAAAATAAATGAAAAGCAAACAAAATAAATAGGCTCCTACTTAAACTCCAGTCCACCAACCACAATGAACTTTAAAAATCAAATAAAAGCACAAAGAAATACTGGTCCATGCCCTCTCAAACAAACAACACCCTTACACAATAGCTTTTTAACTTACTTGTGTAATATCACAAAAATGCCCTTAAATCCAAAGGTAAATATCTAGGAGACAATGAGAGTGATCGGTCCACTTTGAGATCCAAGTGAAAAGTGACTGGTAGATGGATAAAGTACTGGGAGCCTGCTGG
The DNA here is from genome assembly GCF_031143425.1 of Pleurodeles waltl. Classification (NCBI taxonomy): domain Eukaryota; kingdom Metazoa; phylum Chordata; class Amphibia; order Caudata; family Salamandridae; genus Pleurodeles; species Pleurodeles waltl. The sequence continues at coordinate 75,070,103 of NC_090446.1, forward strand.
ACAGGAACAGGAGATTGGAGTCCCTGGGGGCACTTCCTTCCTTTTGGAAAAAAAAGTATAAAAAAAGCTTATCACACCAAAAACAAGTAAAAAGGTCTGTTAGAGAAGAAAATCCACTCAAAAACCTATTTTTGAGAAGATTTAGCTGCTTCTTGAGTTGAAAATCCACTTGAGGTGCATTGGCACAAGGAAATGACACTATTTTGCTGCCGATGTGGCCGGAACCTGTGCAAGCGAGTGCAAAATCTCATGCATGCTCGCTAGCGATCTGAGAATATTGTGGTGCTTGCTCAAGAGCGCTGAAACCAAATCTCACACGCAAATACTGAAAACTCCATGAGCAGAGCAGAGTTTTCACCCCTGGGCTTAGACCAGAGGTCTTCAAACTGGGGGGCGGGACCCCCTAGGGGGGCCTCAAGTGGTCCCGGGGGGTGCCAGACTCTGGCCAAAAGAAGCATTATACAGATAGCAGGCCTTTGTTTTAAGCAGAAGCATGTTATTACATTTTTAAAAAGGTAACAGCACTTTACTGCAATGTTTAAATAGCTCTAGACATATTTAAACTTTGCTATCTTTACAAAATAATTGTGAAAAATTCTGAGGGGGGGACCAATGATTTTTATTTTTCAACTGGGGGGAGCGGCATTAAAACGTTTGGAGACCACTGGCTTAGACAGAAGGACAGGCACAGTTATGTACCCACTTAACTGAATCTGTAAGGCAGTCGGCCTTCACTACCTGTCTGGCTGGTAGTATTGTTGACTGTGTTTATCACAAACACACACAGCTGCCTTTGTTTTAGATCTGACTATTTTTTCCTTTTTTCCAAATTTAATTTTTGCCTCACAACTTTTTTGCTACTATGGAGTTTGATCTGAGCAACTTTGTCAGCCTTAAGGTAGAGCTCCAGATGCTCTGCAAGGAGATTGGTTGAATGTAGGGAGAAGACCACCAAAGAGGATCTCCAAATAGCTCTCTGAGTATTTGAGGAGAACAGGAGGATGCAAGGCAGACCAGAGGAGCAATCAGAGTATAACCCTGAGGATGGGGAGGGGGACGTAGAGGAGGATGGGATGAATGATGATGGCCTAGCCACAGGCCCTGAGCTGCAGCAGCAGAAGGAGGAAGGCCACTTACCTGCAGCAGTGAGATCTCTTGCCAGGACAAGGAGAGTGTGTCTGCCCACAACATGTCCTCTGAGGAACTGGAAGACTGGAAGACTGAAAGTTACTGAAATCCATGGCTGGCCAAACTCAAAATAGAGGAGAGAAAGGCTGAGGCTGACAGGGACTTAGTGAAAAAAGTTGGCATTGGGAGAAACCTGAGGCAGAAAGGGCCTTAGCTGAATGAAACTGGTCTTGGTTCATGCAGTGACTCTTAAACAGGTGGCCATCAAAGCAAAACAAGTATTAGAGTCCAGCAGTAATAGTGGTAGCAAAACAGTGTTCAGTGAAGACAGGAGGGTTTGCATTTCCCAAGACCTGGCGCTTAGCTATGTAATGGGGTACCAGATTGACAGGTGATGTTCATTCTTGATGTAGCCCTGAGGATGCACAGGGTCCCAGATGAGGATTTGGAGACAGGTGTCTGGAAACACCTGTCTACACTAGTTAGGGATACCCTGCTCACACTAGAGATAGAGGATCCCCTGAAGCATGCCCCCACGACGGTCCTTTTTTCTCATTACGTTTGGGCTCACCCTAGAGGAGTACCATGTGATGTTTGGGGACAGCCAGAAGCTGTGAAACCAGCCTTGGGTGGATTTTGTTCATTACTCCAGCAAGGCACTTTGTGATTTAGTGAAGGGTGGTGTGGTGAGTGATTTCAATGGACTTTATGACCTGATTTAGAGGGAACGTACGCTCAATACTGTGTTTACAGAGTTGTGCCAATACATCACTGACAGCAAGCTCACTTCACCTATGGGGCTTTGCCGGGGGGGACCCCTACATTAGCACCAGAGTGTTCAATAGGGTATCTGGGGGATCTCCTTAAGAGCTGACATTGTCCCCTTCTCTAAAGGCCCACAAAAGAGTTCTCAGTGGAAGGACACCCGACTTAACCAAAAAAAGAGATGGTCCAATGATAAATATTCCTTTGGGATGTTCAATCCCAAATGCTATAAGTACTAGAGGTATGGGCATTTCAAGACGTTAAATGCTACAAGAAGGTGGAGCTCCCCACTGTTGAGCAGACACCAGAGCTGACTAGTGTAAGCCTTGGAGAGGAGGTTGCCGCAGTTAGCATGGAGGGAAGTGCATAGGTCACCCTGGTGTTCCTAGGTGACAGAGAGATGCTACCAAAAGTCCACATGTCTGCCAATATTTCCAAGTGTAGGCAGTGGGTCACCATCAAGGGACATCAGGTGAAGGCTCTGAGGGACACAGGAGCCAGGAATAGTTCTGTAAGATGTCACCTGTTGTCCTCAGAGCAGATAATTGCATATGTGTTCCATCAGACTGTTTAGGAGGCAGCTGAGAAAGGCACTATCCAGTGGCTCAGTTTCCCTTTGAGTTAGGTAGTGATTCTGAGGTTCCTTGAGGGTAGCTGTGAGTCTGCCACGCCTGTGCATTGTGTGCTTAGTAATGACTTGGATCACACCATCTGGAAAGAGGTGGAGCTCGTGTACGTCCTGGAGATATTACGGTTGCCTGGATGGGTGTGCCTCACCACAATTATTCCCCAGTTAGAGAACACTGGCCCTTGACAAGGCTAGTTGCGCTCCAGTCTCTACCCAAAATCCTTAGCCAACAGCTTGTCTCCCAGCATCCAACCATCAGCCCAGCCTCGTGTTTTTCAATCACTGCAGCAACTCAGCCTTTGGCCCTGATGGTGGTTACTTCACTTTTTGTCCCTTGGTCCTTACCCGAACATTTCGTGGTGATAGTGCAAAATCTGTCACCTAGATGAACCAAACCATTCACACTTTTTGTGTCAGCCAAATATATTTCCAGACGACTCATCCAATGTTTCCATTATAGTGTCACACTGGGGGGAGGGCAACGCTCCAATCTGAAAAAAAAACTTTTTCCTGTTTCCATGGGGCCAATGTGAGGGCACTTGTTCTTGCCCTGTTACTACTGATCTTCCCATCTATCAGAGAACTTTAGCAGCCTCACTCTCTTGCAGTCTCCGCCATATGAAGTGATCTCAACCAGTAGCCTTAGGAAAGCTGCATGCGTTCTGACCAGTGAGAAAGAATCGGGAATCGAACTGTACATGCAGATTACTACACCCCAGAGGCTGTGCACAGTTTTAGTACCAGATCTTTCTTCAAAACTATAGGCCATCTTACGCCTGCTCTCCTCTAGAGCAAAGAAACGTTGCTGAAAAAACAGACACAGTTTCCAAGAAATAATTGTGCCGTAATCATTTTAAAGTCACTGAGATAATTACCATAATGATAATAAGCAAATAATAAATCCTATTTCTTTTTCTGAAAGAATAACACTGCTTAAGCACTATGGTCCAGATTTAAGAGGGCCTAGCGCCTCCTTGTGCCACATTAGTGTCATTTTTTATGATGCTAGTGTGCCCTAATGAGGCTAAAATCTCCTCACCAGATTTACAAAGTGGTGCAATGGATGCATTGCGCCACTTTGTAAACCCTTGTGCCACATTATGGGGGTCATTACAACTTTGGCGGTCGGCGACCGCCGCCCGCCAAGCTGTAACGCCGGGCGGCCGCCAATGCGGCCACACTCCCGCGGTGCCCATTCGGACATCCCCGCTAGACCAAGTTTCTGCCCGCCAGCCCAGCGGGGATGGGGGCCGCAACATGGGAGCTGGCTCCAAATGGAGCCGGCGGTGTTGCGGCCGTGCAACGGGTGTAGTTGCACCCGTTGCGCTTTTCACTGTCTGCATGGCAGACAGTGAAAAGCCACATGGGGCCCTGTCAGGGCGCCCCTGCACTGCCCATGGTGCGCTGTATATTAAATACGGCAAACACATCGTGGCTGTAGGGGGGCGCAAGGGGCCGCAAGAACAGTGGCGCTACATGTAATGTAGCACCACTTTTTAAAAATCTGGTCCTATATTTATTGTGAGCAATACATGTGCTATCACATGTGGACATTGTAACCTGCACCCAGTGGCGGTCCTCCGCTATGGCGGTGGAGTGTTGCCCCCTGCGAGCAGGAGCCGCTGCAAACCTTTAACAATAAAACAATAATAAACTGTTTATTATCGTTTTATTGTTAAAGGGGTGGGCCATGGGGGATGACAGGGGCAAAGGGGGAGTGCACAGCCCTCACCTTTAGTGCGTATGTATGTTTGGTCGGTCTTCTCGAGCCGGCCAAACACAGAAGCGCACCGTGTTCTCTCCAAGCCGAGAGAGAGAGTAGGCACAGGTTTCCAGTTTGCCTGGGAGTGCCCAGCCACGGTGCTCCAGCCAATCCTCATGCTGCTTTCATGCAGCATGAGGATTGGCCCCAGGGGATTCTGCAAGCCTGTGCCTCCACTGACCAGGAAAGAGGAACAGCGCAGCGGCGAGGCATGTATGTTTTTATTGATTTTTTTTTTATAGAATGTTTATTTTGGTCCCCCCGCCATACTGCGCCCTGCCCCTTCACCGCACAGCGAGCCGCGACAGCCTACACCAGCTTGCAACCGCAAGCATTTACGTTTTGACCTTGCTGCAATCTGACATTCACTACCTCAAGAGAAGGTACTTCAAATTTCTATTTGGTTCCTGAGTTTTCAAGGTCAGTGGTAACACAAGGAACTGCCTTTGCGTAACACAGGCCCTGGAGAACTGGATTAGCAATTGTCATGCCCCATAAGGACTACAACTAGTAAACTCACATTTTAAACAATACCTGAGAGATTCCTGGATTTTGTTAAGAAACATGTTTATCTTAATTTTATAGGACACCCACAAGTGGGATAGAGAATGTTAAAAAAAGCAGGTTTTAAAAGTTGCCAATATTTGTGGAGATAAAAATAATTTCCTTTCAGATTTGTTAGCATGAAACTATTGAGACAAATCAGTGCAAGCATGGGGGTTGGGGTAAGCTTCAGATTTCCCAACAATCAGGCAGGATTATAATGTTGAAATGCATTATAAGAAAAACAAGGCGTCCAAGAAGGGCTTACAGAGAAATGTGGATTAGTAGGGGTACTAAGGGAGAGAAAGCGCATTATTTTGTGAAATGACCAACATTTTTCAAGTATTCCCAAACAAAGTGAGGGAGAGAGCGTGTGTGCATTTTTGTTTGTGTGTGTAAAATTCCTCTTGAAATCCGACAGGCACCTCACCATACCAGACTAAAAGCCCCTGTACCCAACTATGTATCACATTTGTTAGGAGGGTGTACAACAGTGCTTAATTTGCTATTAAAATGTGCCGGTGCCCAAAGCTCTCGTTTGAAACATGTGGCTACTGCCTTTAAATGTGCTAACACTGAAAATTGAGGCAGCGTAATCCTAAAGGAATCTCGGGCCTCTTTAATCCATTTACAGCCACTCCCTTCCCCTTCAGCTCACTCTTGCAGCTTTCTGTTTTCCCTCTTTGTGACGCTTTGTTGTTTTTCTCTTTCTCCGTCTTTCCCATATGTATTTTTTGCTCACAGTAAATCCCTGATGCAGAAAACTAAGTGATGGCCCTCAGAAATAATTGCTGGTGCCCCCCACTGGAAACCACCGGCTCACATTAAGCACTGGTCTAACACCCCACACACCCCATCTTGAAGCTACGTCTCTGGGAACAGTATTTCTGCCCCACCGCAGTTCTATCAATGAATCCCCAAATCCACAGAAACAGTAAATAAGCAAATTGTAGGTGGTATTTTTGTTTGCTGGGATCCCAGAAAACAGCATCTTTGGAACAGTGACAATGTGTAATCCAGAATGACATCTGGCTGATAGCGCAGCAAAGCTTAAAGGAATTCTGGTTTGATAGACACCATGTTACTTCTGGCTTTACCCCCCTGTTGATGCTGCGTAGAGTCAGACTGAATTACATGACATTTGACGGAGCCATGGACCTCTAACTTCAGACAGATTTTATAGGCTGGCCACCCTACTCGATGTCATAATGGACTCTTTTTCCAGTCCTGGCTTTTCACCTACAACTGGTGGCTTTCAGGTGGGTTAGCCTAATTCAGAAATGCACATCATTGGTCCAGGAGGGTCAGATCTATACCAGACTTTCAGGGTCAGCACTGACCACATAATGAGCTCCTTTTAGTCTCAGTGTAATAATTACTTGTTTTCATGCAACTCTTCATACCTCAGCCCACTGGTTTCAAAGAGATGAAAATGACTGGTACTACTAAAACCCAATTTATTCTTCTGATTTACTGGCATCAGATGGGAGAAGGCCTACTTGGCCTCCCCAGGACTGAAAGTCTTGACCTTCAGGTCGCTCCATCTCTCAGCAAGGAGCTTTAGCTTTCTTGGTCATCCTCTTGACTTATTTTACGTGGACATACCGAAACACGGGTTCTCTTGGACCTATATTTGACAACCCAGATCGAATTACTTAGATGAAATCAAAAAGGCAATACCACCCTGGATGCATCGGGTGCCACATCAAGACACAGGATGGGAATCTGTCTTCTTCGATACAGGGAGTATGGTAGCTATCCTGTGGGTTCACAAAATTATTGTGACCAGGTATAGGGCCAGATTTACAAGGCCCTAGCGCCTCTTAGCACCACACTAGCATAATTTGTTTATGGTACTGTGGCGCTAAGGAGGCCATTCGCCTTCATTGTGCCACTTTGAACCCGTTGTGCCACATTATGCTTTTGCCAGGCATAACGTATGCAAGGGGGGCGCTCCCACACAGGGAAGCCCATATAAATGGCGCAGTGAAATTTACAAAATGTAACTTTGCCATTTTTTGCATCATTTTTAATGCCTGCCAAAGGTAGGCGTTAAAATGTCGCCCCCTTTACTTTCAATGGGCTTCCTTTACTTTGCAGGATTAGTGTAACATATTTGTGGCGCTAATCCTGCAAAGTACCACAATAGCATAAGCAATCTTTGACGCTACTGTTCTAACATGCGCCATGGTTCTCCATATTGTAAGTATGGTGCACACATTGTGTCGTTAGGGAGGTCCAAGAAAAATAGTGCATCAAAGCTGATGGGCCACTGTTTGTAAATGTGGCCCATAGTCCGTTGATACCTACAGATAGGTAAGAAAAATGTACTTCAGTGATAAGACCCAGCCCTGCTGAGTCCAGCACCCTGACCCATGAGACTGGGCAGCCCCAATTTACACCTCGGCCAGAGCTTCTGGAAGTGCCAGGGCAGCCGCTAGAACCTCCAATATTGCTGTTGTTTATATAACATGGACAAATCCTGTATTTGGTGTGTACCCCAAGGACCTTCATAGACCGCAATGCACTATTCAAGCAAAGCTTGCCCTTCTCCAGCATCTGCCACATTCATTCTGTAAAGACCCAGAGGTGATCACTGAAATCCAGGCTCCATTGACAAGCTGGCATTGATTTGTTTACTGGTTGTCTTAGAGGCCATCAACCTTTTTTTGAGAAAAGTTATAAAATAAACCCTCTCTTTCTTAACAAGAAGGTTATTCTTCCACAAGTATTTCTTCCTCTGTACTTTCTCACTGGGAGCCAGGCAGGCATTGTTAGCTGTGACCTTTTTATGTATTGTGGGGCTTACATTACTTCCTGCTGCACCGAAGTAACCTCTCTTACTAAGTTTTCTGCAATGATTCCACTGAGGGTAGGAGTGACTTTAATGAAATATATACCAGCGCGTACAGGGAAGTCGAGCCATTTGTACAACATATGCTGCTGGTGTTACGATTCTACATCAAGATAGGCCTGCCTCGGATCATGAGAACATTCATGTAAATTTAGCAATTGTCTGTGGCTTGTTGTTGCGCTCACAAGGTGTGGCTAGGGAAGTTAGGAAATTGCAGCTTCCTGCTGCTGTCAACATCTCCTCAGGTCTCAAATGTTATGTTCTCTGGGCCGCTCCCATTCACACCACTATTACTGACTGCATTGTGAAACCTTTACCGGGAACCCTCTAGGTGGGCCCCCGACCAAGGTGTGTGTGTTTTTTTGGCTGAATGCAAGAAGGAGACTAGTGATCAGCCATTATGAAGCTGGATTCCAAATTGTATGGTAAGGGTGTGGTAGTGAAAATGCACGTGAAATTACCATCACTCTGCAGTAAAACCGCACAAGTAACATGTAGTTATGGGTTAAACCTCATCCAGTGAGGTATTACCACTTGGGACTGGATTTACCACACATAAAACCACACAGAATTCCCAATTTGTTGGGGTTTAATGCACTGATTTACTGCCTCCTGTATCCACCTTGTAAGTGTATGCTATGCCCTCTGTGTGGTTGGGGGTGGACAGAATGGTGTGTGAGGAATAGGGAAGCGAAGGATAAGTTCAGATAGAAGAGACCACTCAGGATAGGACTGGGAATCGAACAGCGGCGGCATAACTCAAGGGGGGGCAGTATGGAGACCAGGTAAAAATAAAAAGCACTTACCTTGCCTCCGTCCCTGCCGCCTCGCTCATCGCTCCTCTTGTGGTGTCCCAGCATTCACTGAGGCACCAGCACAGGGTCCCCAGCAATCCTGGTGTTGCTTTCATGCTAAAGCTACCATGAAAGCAGTGTCAGGATTGGTCTAAATGGCTCAGACTGCCGCTCAGACACAGCCCTGGGGTCTGTGCAGTTTCTGCAAACAAAAAGATGATGGACAGAGTGCTGAACTATGCAAACACTTACCCTCAGTCACAGATCTGGGTTTAATCCAGCGTTCTTTTGCTCACCATGCCCCCCTAGTTTGGACCCAGCCATATGCAAATCAGTCCTGGGAAGGGTGTGCCCAGACGTGGGTCCCGTGCTTCCCATGCCACTGGATTCAAACTAGCCTGGCTGATGAGGGGTGAAACGCCGAAACCGGTCCCAGGATGCTTGTTTTCAGTTCAGGGAAGACCTGGCCTAGCAGTTTGGGCTGGACTGTTCCCATGGGGAACAGGGTCAAGACTGATTTACATAAGGCTGGGTCCAAACTGGAATGGCATGGGCAGCAAAAAAACTATGGATTTAGGCCCAGATCACTGTACTGGGGGTGAATGTTTGACAATGTTCAGCATTCCGTCCATCACTTCTTGTTTTTGCTTTGCCGCCCTAAGTGGGAAGGGTATGCCCAGACGTGGGTCCCGTGCTTCCCGTGCCACTGGATCCAAGATAGCCTGGCTGATGAGGGGTGAAACCCCAAAACCGGTCCCAGGATGCTTGTTTCCAGTCCAGGGAAGACCTGGCCTAGCAGTTCGGGCTGGACTGTTCCCATGGGGAACAGGGTCAAGACTGATTTGCATATGGCTGGGTCCAAACTGAAATGGTATGGGCAGCAAAAAAATGATGGATTTAGGCCCAGATCACTGTACTGGGGGTGAATGTTTGACAATGTTCAGCATTCTGTCCATCACTTCTTGTTTTTGCTTTGTCGCCCTAAGTGGGAAGGGTATGCCCAGACGTGGATCTGTGCTTCCCATGCCACTGGATTCAAGCTAGCCTGGCTGATGAGGGGTAAAACCCCGGTCCCAGGATGCTTGTTTCCAGTCCAGGGAAGACCTGGCCTGGCAGTCCGGGCTGGACTGTTCCCATGGGGAACAGGGTCAAGACTGATTTGTATATGGCTGGGTCCAAACTGGAATGGCATAGGCAGCAAAAAAACGATGGATTTAGGCCCAGATCACTGTACTGGGAGTGAATGTTTGACAATGTTCAGCATTCCGTCCATCACTTCTTGTTTTTTGTCTGTGCAGTTGTGCAGTTTCTCCAGCCTGGTGGTGTATACAGCTGGGTTGGAGAAACCTAAGTGCGCATGTGTGTTTGGCCAGCCTAAGACGGCTGGCCAAACACACATGCTCACTTTGAAGGACTCTCTCCTCTCCCTCCTCCCACTTCCCACCTCCTGTGGCCCAGCCCTAACCCTCCCTGTATTGCTGGCTGTGCTAGAAGCAGAAAAATAAAACACTAGTAAACTATCATTTAATTTTTCTGCTTCTGGCTCAGCCAGTGGAGCAACGCTCCTTCGCCATAGTCCCTAAATCCAAAGCAGTGCTGGTAACTATTGTCAGATCCAGCCTCTGTGTGGTGGGTAGTGAGATTGTGCAGCGAGCAAGACTGACCACTACAAAAAAATGTGAGGAAAAATGGCAAACATTATGCATTCTTTAACACATTTTGCATTATATATTTAATTGAGTTAGCTTTTAAAGCCCAGTAAATGATGACCTTAGAGTGCACCAGGATACCCAGTCATACTCATAGGCATTCTTACGGAGAACACAAAAAATTTTGAGAATGAAACATGAATTTAAATATAACATAAGTGCACTCCTTCCCTGTTAATCAAAGCTGAGAACACAATGATAGACAATTTTGATGGATATTATCATCCTCCACCCCAATAAGTGGCAAAGCAGGGCCGGCTTTAGAACTGGTGGCACTTAGGGCCATATCTATACTTTTTGACGCAAAGCTGCGCCGCCGCAGTTTTGCGTCAAAAAAATTTGCGCCGGCTAACGCCATTTCGATGCACCGTGCGGGCTTCAAATTTATACTTTGACGCACGGCGGCACAACCAACAGGTGGGAGTCATTATTTCGTGACGCACACAGCGGCGTCAAGTCGTAAAGGAAACCAATGTTAACGCGACGCAAATTACTGTGGGTCGATTTACGACAGCGCTACCCGGAAAGCGCTGTTTTTTTGACGCAATAGCGTCAAATTCACCCGTGAACACTGCCCTTTCAGCAGAGGAGAGCCAAAATGGATCCCAGATGCCACAACAGACCCCAGGAAGATGACAGCAGACCAGGAACCAGCCAGGATGATCCATACAGGAACCAGGACATTTATAGAAAAAAAAGAAAGTGTCGCTTCAGTGCAGAGGAGTAGGAAATCCTGGTTAAAGAGGTGACGGACCACCAGCACCAACTGTTCATCACCTCTAAGTTGCCAATCAGCAGGAGAGAGGCCATATGGCAAAAAATTGTGGACAAGATCAACAGTGTGGCTAAAGAATGCAGAACAGTCACCGAGTGTAAGAAACGCTGGCATGACTGCAAACGTAGGACAAAGGAAAAAATGGCCAGGAACAGGAAGGCAGCACTGCAGACTGGAGGTGGGAGTCCAGCACACCAGGAGGCCCTGGACCACATGGAGGAGATGGTCGCAGCCGTCATCCCTGAGGAGATCGTCACAGGGATTCAAGGACTCGACAGCGCAGACTACCACGAGACAACGCACATGCAGGGTAAGTCGCATGGGGAATTATAATGCAAGAATGATAACTGCAACCGGGGTGGGGCATACCTACTACACAATGCATGTAAGTCAGCATATATATGAAGTGGCATGGGTAAAGGTGCACGGCAGGGGGGCATGGCCAGCACAGACAGAAGCTGGGGCACGACAAAACACAGCACCAACAACAGTCCCATGGGGGCATCCTGTTATGACAACAATGGAGCTAAGGGAAAGCAGCGACAGATGGGAAGGCCACTACGTCAAACTTACATCCAGGCACTCGTCAGTCAAAATGTATCCTACATCAACTAGGTCCCTATCAGTTATCCAGTAGCCAAAACAACAACTGCAATGTAACTGCGACAACAGTTGACACTAACACCTCTGATCTCTGTGCAGCTATAGTAGCAAATGGCAGGAACCTCCCCGTGGAACATACATACCTAAATTAGGGGGTGAGGATGACATCTGCAACTATTTCTAGAAAAAGACAAAGGCACCAGTACACTCAAAAGCCAATGCCCATATGTTGACACATACATCAGCCAAAGTAAACAGCAATAGGACCACACAGCACTAAGGACACACACATGCTGCATACGTCAGGGTCCCTCACGTGCCTGGCTAACAAGGCAACATCACTAATGTCATACTGCTCAGACAACAACATTGAGGAGGGGACACATGCAACTGGTCACTGAAACACACCTGCACAGTCTGAGAACCAAATAGGACATTGATACGATAAACAGGGCAATCCAATTAAACACACATTACCCAACATCATCTGGAAACATCAACAATGTTTACATCCATATCACATCCTAACATTGCCATGCATAGGATATGCCACATAACAATTACATTTAGGTCAATGTGAATAAAAAGATTTTGGGGCAGGTCCTGAGAGGCAAGTGTGCTGCCAGGGCAATCACAACACCCACAGCCAGTGAAAGTGTAGTGTGGTAAGTTTTACGTATCCTTTGCGCATTAGCTTCAGGCTTTAGGCCTTTGTGCACTTTGCCCTGAATGTATTTTATTCATTTGCTGACAGCTTAGAGCCTCTGTGCACTTTGCACTAAATGCTTTTTATTAGGCTTCGTACTGTTATTTTTCAAATAGCCAGTTCTACGGTGTTGTTTTTTATTCATTTCACACTGTTTTGCCTACTTCAGCACTGGAGTTCTCCATAACATAATCACTCTGTGCTTCAGTCAAGGATACAGTCTGGTACATTGCCGATAGACGTGGTAGGAGTTTAGATTTGGCATTCCTGCGTAGGGACATTTTGTGATCACAATGACATGTTAGTTATAAAATCACTTCCTTGTCCCAATACACGCAAGAGGGAGTTTCCGAACAGAGAACCACAACTAGATGCTGCCTGCCTTGTTGCAGATGCTGAACAAGATCACAGGCCTTTGCTCAGGTATGAGGGCTGATGTCTCCCCAGTGATTTGGAAAGGCAAGCTAGAAGCTTAACATGCTGTGCTCTAAATAGAACAAGCAGAGGGAGAGTAGAAACTGTTAGGCACTAGGATAGCTTTGTTCTTATGTTTTACTCTCCTGGTGACTATTTCAATTCTACTATGTTGTATTGTTCGGGTTATTGCGGCTCACGCCTTATTATCTAAAATACAGTTGTTTTATGAAATCATCATATAAAACTTATACTGTCTTTGTCATTTGTATATGAGATCATACTGGAAATAAGAGAGTTGGTTTGGATCTGAGTGACCACGACTTCCCTGAGAAGTTCCAAAGATGTCATGCGCTCGGCTGCCTAATCATTTCTTTCCCGAGGGAGACATGAGGCACTGCTAGTTAGCCAGAGCAAAAAAAAAGATTTAGGGTGACAGAGTTCTTTACAAGTGGGTCAGACTCAGTCCCCCACACCGTTATCTATCCTGCTGCCTAGAAATCCAGTAGTCTCATTTAGGATAATGAGAGCCCACACTACAAAATGTCTCTTCATAAGAATAGATATACACGGAGGGACGAGTAGGACAAAAAGATGGCTATTCCCTAATTGGTACAAAGCAACACCTAGAGGCGATTAGGCAGACAAGTCTGAGAACTCTATATCATACATGTGACACACAGGTGGGCCATAGGCCTATAACAATGCCCATATGAAGGACAGCTGATACCAATACCAAACAAGAGCACAAAGTAAAGTCATCAAAAGGCTTGCATGTTACGGCAAAATTGTCACAACACAGGCACACTAATTGTACCCTGTTTCATTGCAGAGGAACATAGATCTCCTGCCGATATGCCTGTCCCTGATTTCCCTGATGACATGGTTGATGAGCCCATAAACATTTCCCAGGAGACCTTCCAAAAGGTCCTTGAAATCCTCCAGACCCCACCTTCAGTCACAAGGAGGAGCACAGAACAAGCAGCCATCACCATAGACCCACCCACCACCCCAATTGTAAGACCTGCCAGCTCCAACACAGCTGAGGACTCTGACGACACTGGCACCAGCTTTGAAAAAACTGTAGTTGGTGTACAGCGGGAGCTGGCCAAGGAGGTCCGGGTGGGGATGCAAAACATGGCAGCCAGCCTTGAGGGGGTGCGTTCGTGCATGACGTCATTTGCAGATCAGGCAGCTGCTATACAAGCCCTAACATCTCTCTTGCAGGAACTTGCGAAAACACAGAAGGAAATCAGCACAGCTGTAATCCAGTTGACACAACACCTACAACTGCAATCCAGTCAACGCGTGCACGAATGCAACATTGAACCCCTCAGGGCCGACCTGGCTGCCTACCATTGTGATGTGGCTGCTATTCTCAAAAATCAGCAGGCCCTCCTTGCAGCAGTACTGCCCTTAAGAACTTCACAGGGAGCAGCCCCCGGGATGTCTGACTCCTAGTCTTCTAACACTGAGGTGTGTGTTGCCCCTTCACAACCAACAACAACAAGGACAAACCAGGCAACACACACATCAGAAGAAGAAGACATGGAACAGATCACATTCTCACGGAAGAGTACCCGGAAGCAGTAGTCCCTGCACCATGGCCTACTTTGACCAAGGTCCTACGTTTTGTCAAATGCCAGTCTCACTACAACTACACTCAATTACTGTTCTGCTATCCACTGTATGACTTGTCACCATTGCCAGTGAATGTCTCTCTCCTACTATTTGCCAAATCCTGTTCCTCTGCACTGTCTGTGACATCACCCCAGCATGTCAGGAGCATCATCCACACCCCTTCTGTAGGATCACCATGTAAGAATGCACCAGAACAGACTCAGCAAACATGGACAATGGACATTTTGCACTACAGCACCTATCAATAAATAGCACTTGCACACCTAATATGTCTCTGTGTTATTTGACACATCAACTGTGCAGTAGATAACTCTAAAGTGCCTATGTGGCAACCATGTAGCTTGTCAATACAACTGTCCTGACATCATGTAGTCTGATACATCTGTGCAGTGGCCAGGATTGCATCATAGCCTTACCATCCTGAGGAGAATAACTGATGAAGGGACAAACCACACACAATCATGCTGTGTTGGACAGAATAATGCTCCATCTATAGCAATTCAAGTCAACTAATGGTGGCTGATAAATGTAGGCACCATGCAATGCTAAAACATGAAATTATGCAGCAAAATCTAAGCAAACAAAAAAAAACACTGCATCAATCACCCATTCCGAGTATACTTCCATGAAGGGAAGTCATGCTGAATTATTACACACATGATCTAGGTCAGCAATGAAGGCAACAAGACAACAGTGTCAACAACACCTCATCTACAAAGATCTCCCTGAACATCACACTGCAGTCCGACCTAATAAATTTCCCACGATAACAAGTCTGGAAGCACACTTTGTGATGTAGAATACCTACTCATCAACACAAATCAAACTACCAATGGTGGGTCTCCCAAATGGTGGATACTTACCAAGTTAGCACACGGGTAGCTGGCATGTTAAACCTCCATTTTCTGTGGTGGGTTGCATAGGACACTAATGTCATAGAAAAACATTCACCTACACTGATGTCAAGGCCATGATAAAGTAGCACTTAACGCATCATGCAAAGGGTTAACTATATGTTTATTCCTATTTATTCACACAAGAGGCAACTAAGGGAAAAGTCATACCTACACTAATCTAACCTGACTACTACTAACCCACAACTGTCCCTAACTAACCTAAGCTAAACTTACTCTACACATATAACGAAACGATCTAAACATCAACCCCCCACCCACCATTATGAGACAGGACACATGCAGGACAACACATACTAACCTACACACATACTATACTATCCTAAACAATCATATATTTTTGGGGTGTTTTTTTATTTTTTTATTCACAAACATGAATTCCAACATTGACCCCCACCCACCCACACAAAAAAGAAAAATAGAAAGAATAACGACCCCCCCACCCTCCTCCCTAACACTAACTAAGCTAACAACCTACACTAACCTAACACTAATCCCCAAAACCCAACTATCAGTACAAAAAGGAAAGAGGAGAGAGGGGAGGGGTAAAAGTAAACCATGGCAAAAGTCCTAGAGGTTGGCCCTCCGTAGGGTCCGCCTGATGGACTGAACCCTTTTCTTGATATATGCCACATCCTGGCTTAGCTTGTCCACCGTTGAAAAAACTTTTTCCAATTTACGGCTTAATGCCAGGAATGCGGCTGGGTCTACAGGAGGGGCTGCTGCAGTCTGTGTGCTGGCCGAGGGGGACGGTGTGGCAGTAGTTGTATGCCCACTGGACTGTCCTGGGTGTTGGAAATGGCTGGGTCCAGGTCTTGCTGACGAGGCAGGGTCAACTGTCCCCGCCGTTGCTGGGGCCACTTGGGGAGACCTGGTGGATGTGGTGGTGGTGGCTGTTGTGGGCAATGTAGGCCCACCCTGTGGTGAGGCCCACCATGCCCGGAGGCCCGATCTGCTTGGTATTTGCGGGCCATCCTCCTGAACCCCGACTGCACCTGCAGGATGTGCCGGTATCGCATTGCACGCCGTTCAAACTGGTGTCTCTCTGCGGCACTCATGTTTGCAGCTGTGAAGAGATAAGGCAACTATTTACCATAGGAAATGCATTGGGTGGAATTGCACAATGGGTCATTTGCACATTACTTGTACTGTATTTGTTACAGCAATGGTCACAACATAGTTCATTGAAAGTCTCAGAGGAAGTACATGTGAAGCCTGCATACAAAAGGCCATCTCACACATTGCATATCCATGTCTCTACATGATGGGTGATATCAGCCTAAACTTCTCATCCAAATAATGGCTAATGCAGCTGACATTATGGCTGAACCTCTTCCGCATACTGACTTTATCACAACCCTCACTCAATACCATTTGTAAATTGTTGTTTTCAAATATTGAACCCATGTGCCATAACCAAATGTGTACACTAGGTTCTAAACTAAGTTGCAAAAGGTCACAAGTATGTGTAACATACTGGTTGCTACAGTCCTAGGTACCCTATTCCCAATCACATGGCAGTCTTTGAGGGTGGGGTGGGAAGAACAACCAACAATCCCAGATTCAATGCACACCCATGAGTGTATAGAAAGGTCAACAAGTATTTGCCTCCACACACAACACCAATGAAGGGCTAGCAACAATTTGGAGTCAGCCAAACATTGTCCTATCCAAGGTCCACACATGTCAAAATGCACTGACTCAGGCCAACATCACATACTACCAGTGAGGCATATTTTACCACACACACAGAGGAGCAAGAACACCCATGATCATGAGTAGAATGAACACCTAGGCCATTGCACTCTAGTCCCACACACTTCTAGTTCAACTTGTGGAAGTACATGCCCCCGGAAGATCCAACCTACAGTGTACTCAGTCCATCCTCAACTAGGAAGCTGCATATTTAATACAAGCCTTTTGCAGAAGCTATCTGGGAGAATGTCAGTCTGAAATGCAGACTCAGTCCAAGCCACGTCCCAGAGCAACTCTTACATTAACCAGTGTATTCCACATGACTCATCCCACTCCCCATAGCGGGGCCGACTGGAATGACCTACAGCCCCTAAATCTGAGAGATGGATAAGCATAGGTCTACAGTAACTGAAGTGATATTTGAAATCCCACTAATGCAACAATACCAATGAACGGGCAGCGCATCAAACCTTGAATTCTGTTGAACACACAGTAGTCCATCATGCATCACTAGCAAACAATAAAAATAGCACTCAGGCCACACTCACTGTAGGTGTCGGGGTCCTCAAAATGAGCCACCTCTCCCACGGTGTACGGTGCAGGTCCACCTGTAAAGCATGGAAGGAAGAATATACTCAGACTCACTGCACTGAGAAACAATTGCAGTTACAATGACAATGTGAGAATATGACATGCGTAATGACACACTTTCACACATGCTCATACTGCATGGAAGAATTCTTAATCAACATTTACATTGGATGAGTCTCCTGCTACAGTTACACACCCTACTACACACATGCAGTGGCCAAGACAGTCATGTGGTGTCAAAGATACACCTCCATTAGTATGCCCCAACAATATCGGGGTGCATTCATCTCATCATGTGCATCCCAGAGAGACATCCAAAAGCTGGTTACTTGAGGACTGCATGACCCCTCAAACTCAAACAGGTTATGTGGTCATTTTCAACACACACCAACCAGACACACATGTGACATATGTGTGGACAACATAGCTAACTTCATGTGACGTGAAGGCACCACTCATTTATAGCATTATCATGGTTTTACTAATTTCTGTCTAGCTATGGCGTCTACATATGTAGGTATGATGTATCAACATCCCTTTTTCACTGGCAATTATGACCTGTAGAGTTCAAATAGAGGCATTAACGTGTTGCTTGTCTGACACAAAGGCAACACTACATTACATACAGCTACAGGCATGCGGTATGTGTTGAAAACATGAGCCATCTGACTGCTAGCATTGGTCTTCCTACACATTGTGCAACAAATACACATTAGGTTTCCCTAGCATTACACACAGTCAGCTAATTATCTAGCAGATTGGGTAACAATCATCACATGTCCCCACACAGCTTTCAATTATTCACATGTAATTGATTTGTACTCACCAACATGGCCACCAATCCTGATTCCCAGGTGGTCCAGCAGATCCTGCTCCCTGGATATCAGATCAGCCCAGCGGTGCTTGAGTTGATGGTCATTCCTCATGCTACCGTAGACCCGGACCAAGTGATGGCGCACCTTCCCCCACCGGACTTTACGTGCCTCCGTGTGATACCCCTGTATCACACGGCCCCCAGCTTCCAGCATGAGTGGGAGGAAATGGCAAACAAGCCAAATGAATCCCCCCCATTCCTCCTCACCCATCCTGGCAAGCCGTGGCCTACCTGACATCTTTACTATTAGAAAGGTGAAAAAATTAGAACAAAAAGTAAAAGGGGGAAATGGGGAAAGGTAGAGTAGTGAAGGAAAAAGAAAACTTAAGAAAAATAGCCCAAGTAACCCCAAATTTAAACTACCCAGAACAGACTCCCACAGACAAAAAAAAGAAACACTGGATTTGACAAAAGTATACAAAACAGACTAAGACAATATTAGACAACAAGACTATGATCACAAAAGCACAATATACAAGGTACACAGGACACAAAAGCAGTAAAACACAGGACAACACTTTTCACACAGCCACACAGTCTAGAAGAATCTGAGACTGCAAAGTGAAAGTGAAAGTAAACTCACAGTACAGATTATGTAAACAGGATATCCTATTACATCACTTCCTGCATAAAATGGCCGCCGTTTTTCTTTTTCCGCTATGCGTCATATTTTCACACATACAGATTGTGCGTCATATTTTTTGACGCATAACAGTGCACATAATGCAGAGTCAAAAGTAATTTCTTCATTGTTCCCTTACATTTGTGTGAGGCTGAGTTTACAGTTCTAGAGTAGAAATGTAATTTGCTGGCAAATATGAGAAACAAATATGAAAATTATATTTGACTCTGCATTCTGTGCACTCCTGTACGTCAAAAAATTATGACGCCCATGCTGTATGCGTGGAAATATGACGCATCATAGAAAATATGGTGGACATGTAATGCAGCTTAATAATCTATTATTTTTTATAGGAACATTTTTGACTCTGCATTCTGTGCACTCCTGTACGTCAAAAAATGATGACGCCCATGCTGTATGCGTGGAAATATGACGCATCATAGAAAATATGGTGGACATGTAATGCAGCTTATTAATCTATTATTTTTGATAGGAAATTTTTTGACTCTGCATTCTGTGCACTCCTGTACGTCAAACAATTATGACGCCCATGCTGTATGCGTGGAAATATGACGCTTTTTGACAAAAATGTCTTCATTTTTTCAAGTTGTGAAAGGAATTTAGTCATGACCAAACAGTGCTATGTGATACACATTTGTGGTTAGCTATGACACATGTCCCTTATTGGATGTATAGAAGGCATTCACACTGTGATATTAATGGTTGCTCAAAATGGTTATTAACCATATTTGTACACATATTTTGGGTAATTGCTGATGGCGATTTTGAAATGATGAATGGGATACCAGGATGTATTCCTTCTCAAAAATGTGTCCACATTTATCACGGTAATGCATTTATCTATAGTCCAAACAGGTAGTGCAATTGTCACTTACACTTTTTATGGGGCTAACCATGTCCTAATTATGATTTTGTGTATCTTATATGTGTTTTACTTTTGACATGTAGGCCACACATGCGCCTTATGCATGTGTTTACTTCACATGTACATAATTATTGTATATTTGGGGGGCGGTAGAGGTGGACTTAGGCCCCCAGCACCCTAAGGTTTGCCCTTCCAGATTTGCTAATTTATCCATGGCTTTCATTTATTCTGTTATGCTAAACCTGCAGCAGCAGGCTCATGGAAGGCCATAGGGTATGAATCACTGTTAGCCATTCAATAATCCCATTAGCCCATTTGACGTTTGCCCTATTGATTATTTGGAGCAATCTGACATACCATTTTGCACTGAAAATGTTTGCTAAATCTCGGCGTTCCTCATGTGCTGATGTCAAATAGGTTGTTGATGTATGTGGCCCTTTATGCATTACCTGGTTTAGTGGCATGTTACATTCTTCCTGCTAGGTTCAAACTGGGACACTACTGTGATCAGCTGCTTGCAAATATTTGGTTGATTGGATGACATATGTTTATATGTGTGGGCGAATGTATATCCACTATCAACTGTCTGGGTGTATGTTATCACTGTAACTTCCAGGTCTCCTCATGAGTTAGTGGCAGCTAATCTTGTTCCAATTGGGCATTGTTTGTAGCAAAAATGGAGAGAAGCCATTGAAGACATGGTCACCTACACATGGATGGTCCTACCCTGTCACTGAACACGTGTAATGAGACTTTCAAATGAGCTACATTTTTGTGCTGAGTGAGAGAATGTCTCAGGTGTCTGGATCAGGCATATGTCATTGCCACATTTGTACTACTGTTGGCCTCTGTGGATGGTAATGTATTATGAAACATCATAGCCTCTGTGCAGACATTTGTGGTGTATATTTTTTGTGTGATGAGTGTTATGTCATTATTGCTCAATGAGACGACATTCTTCTTCAGCACATTCAAACTAACGGTGGGCAGAAATGAATAGGCCAAAGCATGATGTGGTGTTTGTTATCTGTGTTTATTTACAATTGTGCAATAAGTATTGCTATAAGAAATTATGAAAAGAAATTATTTACAAGCTGTTGGCGCCTACGCACTCCAGCAGCCGTGTTTGGTTGTTCCCCCTCCTGTTGCAGGCCAGCATCCTCCTCTTCGTCGTCTTCAGGCATGTCTGGGTCTGGTTCAAGGAGGGGAATGCTCCTTTTTACACAAAAATTGTGCAATATGGCACAAGTGAGTATGATCTTACAGACCATCTCTGGGGAATATAGTAGGCTACCGCCAGTGATGTCAAGGCAGCGGAACCTTGACTTTAGGATCCCAAAGGTCCGCTCAACAATGCTGCGTGTCCTCTTATGGGCGTCGTTGTATGCCCGCTCTGCAGCAGTAGTCGGGTTCCCAAATGGTGTCATTAGCCAAGGCTGGATGCCATACCCCTGATCAGCTGAAAGAGAAACACAGAATGGGATCAATTAGATGTAGGGGGCACTCTTGTACAGACCTTTGATGGCAGTAGTTGTCTTGTGTTGTCTGTGACTCTTTTGTGTACTAATGTGACAACCTATACTTGTAGGAGAAAACTTTTGCATAGAGTTTTTTCCTTGGCTGAGCAAGTGTTTGTTAGCTAACTGTTTGTCAGCAGTATGTATTTGGATTTTCAGTACAGTGTGTCCTCCCTAGCATTGTGACTTGTGATACACGTGTCCGTGTGTCTTCACTGGGGGTGAGATGATAGTTCCATGCAGAGTTAAAACATGAAAGTGTAGTTAACACGTTCATATGAAAGTACCCTGAACATCCCATACCTTAAGACTTATGGAATGTATTAAAGTACAGGTTATTGCGACACTTACAATTTGCAAGGTGACATTTAGGCAACCACACTCATTAATGTCTTCACATTAAGCTGTAGAGTAAATTCCAATGTGTGACAGGTTAAATGGTGACTTCAGAAACATGGCTAGTGATGTGAGGACCTCAGTGTGTTCCTGGCTAGGTGTTGCTATTGTGGTGTATGTGTTGTTTTTCCTAGAGGGTTGCTGTGCAGTGTGTATATAAGTTGGATTTTTGTACTTACCAACAAGTAGTCCATTGCCATACCGTCCATCCTGGAAGTGTTGGTTGATGGTAGAGTGACGGAAGATGAATGCGTCATGTACACTCCCAGGATATTTAGCCACGATGATGCTGATCAATCCTTGGTGATCGACTATGGCCTGCACGTTGATTGAATGTGTGTGCTTCCTGTTGCGGTAGAGGTGTTCTGTTGCAGCAGGTGGCACAAGGCGTACGTGTGTGCAGTTGATTGCACCAAGGACGTATGGGAAGCCACTGATGGCGTAGAACCCCTGTTTTGTTTCCTGCTGCTTCTGCAGTGTGTTAGGGAAGCAGATGTGGAGGGGTGTCAGGCGAATGATGGCATCCAGTACTTTTGGCAGGAATGCAGAGAATGATGGTTGTGATATTCCACCAACCAGGGCACCAGTTGTCTGAAACGAGCCACTTGCCAGCAGGTGAAGTACGGCAAGCAGCTTTGTTTCTGTTGGTATGGTGTGGAGTGTCACCAAAGTGGGGGCCAACTGCTGTTCAATATTTCTCAGCAGCTGCTGAATGGCCTGCCAGTTCAACCGGTACCTCTGTATGATGTTGTGTTCCCTGAGGCCATGCAGGGTTGTTCTTCGGCGGAATATCCTCTCCTGCCTTCTGCACTGCCTTTGGGGTCCCTGCTATGGTTGTTGTAGCTGCTGTTGTTGCTGCAGGGCTCTGCGTCTACGTGCACGCTGAATACAAATCACCTCCATGTCTCCCTGTTGCTGCTCTGCTGCTCTTCTGCTCTGCTGTTTGTTCTGTGTGTTCTGATTAAATACAGGTGTGTTTGCCCCATTTTAACTCCTGCCCTGACCCAGGCGTTAAATTTTGACGCACATTAGGCTTTGTGCCATTTTTTTGCTCCGCCTCCCGGCCGAGAGTCATTTTTGCTCGGAAGCATAAATACGGCGCACGGGTGTGTGCGTCGTTTTTTGGACGGGAACGCCTACCCTGCATATCATTAACGCAGGGCGGGTTGCCGCATCCAGAAAATGACGCACATTGCGGATTTTTGTCGTCCGCGGGCTCGGGTGTCAGGGTTTAAATATGGGGCAACGTTTGCGCTGATTGTGCGTCAAAATTTTTGACGCACATTCGCCGCAAACGGAGTATAAATATGCCCCTTAGTGCGACAATATTTTTGGGTGCCCTGCCACAAATGACATCTTTCTCCTCAGACTCTCTCACCATCACTCTCCAACAGTGCCTCTCATCCCTCCATAACCCCTCACATATATTTCATTGGTTTTATAGCATTTCTCATACCAATGTAGGGTAAGGGAGCACTTCACATCACACACACGTACAGAGACAATGAATCATACATGTGGAAATCAGTGTATAGAAAATGTTAAATAAGAAAAAGGTGACTATAAGGTGTAGAATTCAAATATCATCCACACTGGTAGGCATTTTTTAGGATTGCTTGGTCTGGAGAAGCACAAGCTAAGGTTTGAAAATGTAAGACAGTGGTCAGGGTTGGGTTCACTAATAATAATGTATTTCTAACCAAACACACCCCTTTTAGCAACATTAGGACAATGACAGACTAGGGAAAAACATACCTTTCTAACCTGCATCATGCAGCTTGAATGCAGCTATTTGATGGCAGCTCATAGCTCACTGTGCTATTTTACAATTGTAACTTATGAACTGCAAGTAACAAAATGGTCTCTATGATAAAGCAGTAACCCACTGAGCTATCCCCCTAAAATACAATTGTGTGAGATGCATGGTACGCGTTCTTTGAAGCAGGCATGTTTACCCTCTGCGCTACTTTAGATGAGTCAGAAATGCCGTTAGACTCTGATCCCTCTTCAGCAAGACAAATTATCACCAGTGTTATCTTGACGTTTTTATTGTTGCAAGGTGCCTTTGCGTGGCCTTGTATATATGGCCCGGCACACTGCGCCACCCGAGCGTAAAAAAAAAATGTACGCTTCGCTGGCGTAATGTGTCGCTAGGACCTCGTAAATGAAGGCCCTGAGTTCATGCACTGAGTGCCTGATTACTACTTTGGCGGAGGGGATTGCTCTATCCCAAAAGTGACGGATATCCCGTCCGCTGTTTTACAAGTCCCATCGCATATCATGGAACTTGTAATACGGCGGGCGGGATATCCGTCACGTTTGGGATGGAGTAATCCCCTCCACCAAGGTCGTAATCCAACCCTAATTCTGCTGTGTCTGACTCATAGAAACAATAATTATGAATGAGCTCTCACCTCTGATGGACGTTGGGGATGTGGGAAATGGGGGGTAATTGATAAGAGGTAGCAGAGGTCCACCCACTTATAAAAAAAAATTCTACAAGAGAGAAAAAGGTATGTCCTCATCTGCTTCTAACAGAGATCCATATAGACTATTTGGACTGGTATTTTGTGCAAAATACACTTACAACTCTTTTTGAAATATACTTTTGAGAGTTTTATGGATTTAAGAGCTCCACTTAAAACCAGAGAATGCCATGGCCTCCCTGCTTAGATTGCATACTTCTTTAGGAATTCGAAATAGGGTGGAAGGGACATCTGTTGGCAGATGCCTCATATCTACCAAACTCTTAATCCTCCCCACATGTTTTCCAAAACTTAAACATCAAACTATGATAGTTTTCAAACTCCTGTGTGTCCCCACTGGCGCGTCTACCAAGTACACCGCTGTGTTGGTAGATCCTTGCTAATAAATAACAAAACATGCACCCTTAGAGAGATAAGTACATACATACCTGCATGCACACATGCATGCATACAAACAAGAATACATACAGACATACATACACACGTGCATACCTACATACAAACAATAAATACATACATACACATATACATGCATCCATATATACATACATTCTCACATACATATATTCATGCATACATGCATACATACAGGTATTAGCCCAATGTCCAAAGGCAAACCGATGTAGCATCTCCACCTGGGTTGAGGTGAGCAGGTTTCACATTATACTTGGAACAGCCCGTGGCGGGGGTCAGCCTTTGAGCGCGTGGGTGAGAGGGATGTTACCCAACAGCAGTTACTGCTGAGCCACAGCTGCCTGAAGAAACCAACCTTCTAGCCGCCCACGTCCGAACAGAGGGGGTTTGTCTGCACCTGTGCCCCAGGGTGCGTTTGCATAAGGTTTCCTTGTAAATCTTTCGCAATGAAGGTACAATTTCTTCATGATCTACTACACAACTGTCAACCATTCAACCATGGGAAGGTGAGAAGGTGGGAAGGTCTTGCCCGGGGGCTTGGGAAGGGCAGAAGCTGATGGTATATAAACAGGGTGCCTGATAGGTGATTGTGAGATGAGACGGACGAGGTGACATCTCCTGGTGAGTACACTGCATGGGCGATTACACTTTGGTTTGATAATCTTAGAGAGTAGGAGATTCTACACAGGAAGTTGGAGTGTAAACAGTGCTTAATTTGTGCTCTTTGTTTCCGGTGCTGAGCACCAGCACTTATTTTTGAGGGCCGGGGCTTATTCTTCTGCCTCAAGCATTTGCTGCGAGCAAAAGACACATATTGGACAGACGGAGGAAGAGAAAAACGAAAAAGCATCACAAAGGGAGAAAGTAGAAAGTTGCAAGAGTGAGCTGACGGGCAGGGATTGACTTTATATGGATTGAATTGGCCTGAGATGGCTTCAGGATTACTCCGCCTCGGTATTCCTTGTTCAAACATTTAGGGCCATATTTATACTTTTCGACGCACAACTGCACCAACGCAGTTGTGCGTCAAAAAAGTTAACGCCGGCTAACGCCATTCTGAAGCACCATGCGGGCGCCGTATTTATTCAATGACGTTAGCCGGCGTTAGCCGGCGCTACGGAGTGGTGTGCGCCAAAACAAATGACACACACCAGGCAGCGCGGGCGTAGGGGAAAATGGAGTTTGGGCGTCAAAAAATGGGGCAAGTCAGGCTGAGGCAAAATTATCGCCTCAACCCGATTTGCGCCATTTTATTTTGGCGCCCAGACGCCATTAACATGACTCCTGTCTTAGCAAAGACAGGAGTCATGCCCCCTTGTCCAATGGCCATGCCCAGGGGACTTATGTCCCCTGGGAATGGTCATTGGGCATAGTGGCATGTAGGGGGGCACAAATCAGGCCCCCCTATGCCACAAAAAAAAAAAATATACTTACCTGAACTTACCTTAATGTCCCTGGGGTGGGTCCCTCCATCCTTGGGCGTCCTCCTGGGGTGGGCAAGGGTGGCAGGGGGTGTCCCTGGGGGCATGGGAGGGCACCTGTGGGCTCCTTCCGAGCCCACAGGTCCCTTAACACCTGCCCTGAGCAGGCGTTAAAAAATGACGCTAACGCGGCTAGACCTAAGTTTTTTTTGACCCGCCCACTCCTGTGCGCCATTTTTGCACGGGAGTGTAAATACGGCGCACAGGCCTGGGAGTCATTTTTTAGACGGGAACGCCTACCTTGCATCTCATTAACGCAAGGTAGGTGTCCACGCTAAAAAATGACGCAAACTCCATGAACTTTGGCGCTAGACGCATCTAACGCCAAAGTATAAATATGGAGTTAGCTTTGCGTCGAATTTGCGTAAAAAAAAACTACGCACATTCGGCTTAAACGGAGTATAAATATGCCCCTTAATTGCTGCAGCCGCGTGTTTAAGAGGAGTCCTTTGGGAACCGGCAATTTTTTATTTACAAATTAAGCACTGAGTGTAAAAAGATGATGTGGAGGCACTCAGGATTTGTGCACCCGTGGTGGCACTCTTACTCAAACACACACACAAAAAACACATCCGGACACATCACGCACACACACCATAAACAGATAAACACCCAGCCCCCGATATGCCCACAAACACATTCACACCTTACACACGGACTCACACACCTGCAGAAACATAAACAGACCCACAAAGACACACAACACACACATCAAACTACATGTATATATAAATACACAAAAAACACATATATATACACACTCCCTGCACCTGCAAGCAGAGGCCCTGGAATAACTTCAGGTGGGCAGTCATAGCACAAGTCAGTCGGAACCAGGGGAAATCCGTGCGAGGCAGGAAAGTTGGAAGTATAAAGAACATGAAATATTTGGAGCTGGGAGGGATGTGAGATACGACTTGTTTTGTGGATCACTGGTTGCAGTACACCTCCAGAAAACAAGAGCCTGGGCGTAGCAGCGATCCGTTAGCAATCTAATGCAGGGGAGCCTAAGGAAACCAGCATCAAAGAGTGCCATAGGGGTGAAAGAACCTCAAGAGACAGGCTAGGAATCTAACCGGGTAACACCAGCCCCCACAGCCTTGCCACAGTGAAAGCTCTGCTCCATAACAAGGACTGGGACCCTGGGTGAGATCTGTCCACTCCACCATATCATGTTGACCTTTGTCAGCAAGACCTAGAAATAGACACGACAAAATGTGGGTGACACAGGTGATTGATGCACAATACTGCTACCTGTTGCACAGTAACACCCACATGTGTTTCTAGACACATTACATTGGATATCCAATGAGTTACTGCTCAACAGGAAGATAAAGATATTGATTCTGATGGTGCGTCTGTAGGGGACAGTCACAGCCATATAAGAGGATCCTTAGCCATCAATCTCTTTTAAAAGCCAGACTTAGCCCAGACAGCCTACAAGATTGCCACTCTAAGTACCCTTGCCCCAGGGATACCCCCATCCATACCAACTCTCCTACAAATCACGAAGAAACTGAAAACTGAACGCTACACTAAATACTAGCTCAGTTAGGCTGACCTCCCACCCCTTCCACTAGCTCTACGCACTCCCTCTCTACAGTTCCACCCATTGCACCCTCACCAGGGTTTGCTCCTTGGCGAGCGCTCCTTAGCTAGCCTTCTAGGCTCGCAGAACTACCAAACATACATCACCATCTCAGGTCTGGGTTGGGCTTGGTCGACTAAATGTACATCTAGTGCCTGGATATGATGCAAATGAATACAAGGGATTTTTGGAAAATATCTTGCAGTGGCTTATGCTCGTCTTCAAGACAAGACAATGAAGCCTTTAGTAGAGCCAGGGCCTGCTCAACGGTAGTCGAGTAGAGATGTGGGCTTCCCAAGTCACTGGTGACAGGGTGATAGTAAAGGCCCTAGATGACCTTGCAGCTACACTCAAGCATTCACCCATACTCATCAGCCTCTGTTATTGAATGCCTACCTGAACTGGTAACACACGTCTTGTGTAGTCTGTGTATGAGTGCATGTGCTTTACCACCCATGACGCCACCGAGCTTTCTTTAACATATATTCCATGTCACCCGGCTGGTGTTTAGTGTCATGTTTTCAATACATCTTAAGTTTCTGCCCAAACCTACAGTTTTGCGAGTGTGATGTGTGATGAGCGTCAGCACTCCTCGTGCCACACATCCTCGGTGGAGGCGGTGCCTCGCGATGCTGGGACAGAGGCTGTTTCAGAGGATCTGGCAGCCGTGGGTGGGTCTAGGGCAGTACTGAGGGGCGTGGTTAAATGGCTAATTAGCATCACCGGTCTTCTGCATATTTAAAAGTGTATCTTACTCCTCATGCAGAATAGAGGCGGAGTGTGCCGAATGTGTGCACATGCTAGAGCGCCAATGGCCACACAGAATACTGGAATTGCTTTGAGGAAGCATTTCAGGAAACTCACAAAGGTCATGTGACCCGCGTGTATCAACATCCCATTCATCGCCGCGATGAGGATTTGTGAAATACTGTTCCTGCTCTGAATGTCTCACTGTGCAGGTGAGAGCACGCGACAGAGCAGTGTCAAACGGGAAGCAGAATTAACACCGGTTGCATTGAGGCCACCTTGCATCTGGTGTCAAGTTCCCTGTGACTGGCAATAATTTCATTGATAACGCATATCAATATCTCAGGTTTCGTCCTCTCTTTCCATGGCTGAGTGCACGGTGTGCTCTGTAAAAACTTGATTCTACTGTTTGGGGTCAGGTAATTGCTGGTAAGGCTGGGGTGGTGGAGGAGTTTGGACTAAGGGTGCGGCTGTGGCAGCTTCAGAGAATTAAGGGACATATTTATCCTTTTTTCATGCGACAACGCACAAGGCACTGCTCAGCGTGAAGCGGCAAGAATGCGCCATATCTATCAAGATATGGCACCTTCATGCTCTTTCCTTAGGCTGGCGCACTGTCTGCTCAGTGCCAAAAAGGGCACATGGCACCCTGGTGGCAGCATGCCTGTGTTGCAGGCAGGATTGTTTTTGTGCAGGAAGGGACACTTTCCTGTTGTGGCGTAATGAAACTGGAGGGGTCCCTCCTGCAAAGAGCATGGAGGGGGCCCTCTCTGGACTCCCTCAGGCCAGAAGCTGTGTGAGGGGGGCCCTTGGAACTCAGCCCCCCCACCACACCACAGGGGTTGTTGGGGGCTTTTGTTATACCCCTGGCTTCCTGCACAACAACAATCCTTTGAGGCTATTTCCTCTTTCTAAGTGCGCTGCAGAATGCAGCAGGTGTAGAAAGAGGAAAAAGGAGGAAGGATAAATATATTGCTTGTCCTTACGCCTTCCCTGGGAAGGTGCAGCATTTTAGTGCATTCCTAGGTCTACCAGTCATGGCAAATCTAGGATTGCATCAAAATCCACCCATCGATGCATGGGAACACCCAATCTCCACCCATGGAACACCTTTCTGGCGCAGAGTAACGCAAGGGAGTGACTTGCACTGTCTTGTATTACCCCTGATTTACCAAGCACCACAAGGCCACGGAAGGTGGCCTTGCAGCTTATTAAATTTAGTCTAGGTTTTGCATTGCTCTTGCATCACGTTGCGTGGCTCAAGGGCGAAGCAAAACTTTGGTAAACACACAGTTCTATTTATATTTTAAGCGGTCCTCACCTGTTTCTGAACATAAGTATAGTCTATTTCTGTTTTGACAGACTATTATTTTCTTAACATTTCATTCATGATATTCTATAAAAAAATACCTTTAGTCAATTTGGTGTCCTGTTTATATTTTGGTTCCGCCCAGAAGACAGCTGACAAGATAGATCGAGACTGGGTCAGCCAATCTCAGCATTTTGTTTCAGCCGAGAGAACAACCATTCAGTGTTTGGCTTCTGAGGCAGTGTGAGGGAGGTCGTCTCGCTTACTTACAATATGCTAACCGCCTGCCTCCGCATCAGAGGTGACAGCCAGCGACAGGCAAAGGAGTTTGCATCAGTCACAAACTTCTTCACCCTTGTTTCAAGAAATTCATTGCAGCGCATACCAGGAATAACCACCAGAGGGCAGCCTCATTCAAAATATGACTCTGCAACGCAGGTTTCCCCTTCAATTGCACTCTAACCACATTTTTAGTAATAAACCTATTTCAACAACTGTGGTGAAATAACCACTAACTGGCATTTACCTGCATCATATTAAACGTAGAGTTGCACTGTCAGACCGACGCAAGGGCAAGTGATGCAGAGATGCAGGACAGGTCTGACTGTCCCTTCAAGAATTGCTGCTTTAATAGCATCCAAACAAACTTCTCCAAAGTGACACACAGTAAAGGATCTTAACTACTGGAGTCAGCCCATAGTTAGAACGTCTTGCCTGGAGAAAAGAGCCGGTCCAGGACTGTTTCTCCCTTGCATGCTGGATCTTGTAGTGAAGCATGTGGTTATGTTACTTGCCTGCCAATAGCCACATCTTTGTATTGGCTGGAGTTATAAATCTAAATGTGGCTTTCCTTGTGCCAGACTAGCCAGCGAGACCCACATTGCTGAACGGTGCAGTGTCAGGTGGGCTGGAAATGCCGAGCTACCCTGGCTCTCCAGGTCTCTGCTTACCAAGTTAGAAGCAATCCAGGGATATGGGAGGGCCCAGAAAAAAAGCCTCGCGTTGCAGTGGCAACAGTGCCACTCTTGAAATAAAAATGTGCGTGCATCTTCTGCAACTGTTAAAGCAGCCATTCTTCTGTTCAAAGTGTAGAACAAGCTGGCCACTACACAATCAGTGCAACCATGTATGGAACCATTGAGAATGGACCCCAGAACTCTTAATTGGGTGCCAGGCCTGGGCACTGGCCAAAGCCTGCTCAAATTAAGCACTGGCGTGGAGCATTTTTACGAATACCCCGCATTCCTCTATCTCTAATCTGTGTCACGGGGAGTGTGAAGTTAGAGAGGGTGTCTTGAGTGCTCTTTCCTGCTTGAGGTAAGTTTTGATTAAATTTGTAAATGTCCTCCCTGGTGCAGTACAGCAGCAGGGACCTCTTTACTGCTCTGTCTGTTCCATAGGTGGCTTTGAGGTAATTACTCACTCCTTCCTGCAGGAGGCAGCATTGGCGGGTGAGGCTAGTGCACTGAGTGGGGGTAGAGGACATAGGGTGGGGCGCAGCATGACTCTCCCCATCTTTATGGTGATCATGGTCTCCATACACCTCATCTTTAGATATTAGTGAGGCTCTTGTGTGTTTGCTTTTCTTGTGGGATTTTTCAGCTTCATTGTTTTTGGTTGATTGCACCCAGTGACTGAGCACTCCAGGCGACAGACTCATCCCATCTTAAACATTATACAACTAGCGGCAAGTTCAGGTGCCTACTGCCGGAGCTGGCTTGAGCGCTAGTGGCATCCAGTGCGACAATCTTTTTTGGCGCCCCCAGCATGACCTCCTCCTCAGATTCCCTCATTACCACCCAGCAATACTGCCCCGCATCTCTACACAGGCACTCTCTCACATGCATTTCATGTGTTTTAAAGAGCTGATAAAGGCTGGTTTTACTAATCCACTCAGCTATCCACATAAAATACAGATCTGTTCTTTGCAGCAGGGAAACTAACCCTCTGAGCTACTTAATGGCGAGACGAAACTATCACTAGACAAAGGTTCAATCTCTCTTTCTAGCAGGAACATTAATCACAAGAGTTATCTTGACATGTTTCTTGCTGCGTGAAACCCGAACCCACGAGATACTCTGCAGCAGGTCCTTTGAAATAGTGAGTTATTGCTAAACAAGGCGTCCCTCCTGAGGTCAATGCCCCCCATTCCAGGTCAGCACCCAGTGCAACTGCACCTATCGCACTTCCCCAAAGCCGGTCCTGCCCACTACAGAGATGCTGTGGATTTCGATCAATCCGCTGAAATAAACTACGTTATGTTATGTTGTCTACAATTTATACATTTATACAGTCATGCCATGTTTTTCTTCTCCTTGTAGATCCAGCGATAATTGTTAGCTGTCTGCTGCGAGAGTTGCCAAAGGCAAGAAGGAGTCCTTCACAAGTCACTTTTGCAAAGAGGTAAGTGTGAAAGCTTTCCATCAAAGGTTTCTTATTAGGAAGCAGATGTCTCTTTTCAATACCACCAATATTAGGGTGCTGACATGTTCTTTGAAAGCTGTGGAGGGAAATCCTTGCCCTGAACTCTAATGAGCGAGTGAGCCAGGCCTTTTCTATGGAAGGTTTGGGGTCCTTCCCATGAGAAAACTTTGAAAAAGATAATGTAATTGAAAGCACAGTTTTCACATAAATTTTCTAAAACGGGTGGGCACTTATTAAATATTCAAGTCCTTTATTGTGTGTGCCAATGAAAGCTGATGCTCCCCATTAGTTGACCACAGTTTTTTTCAAAATGTGTTTTGGGTCCCCCCCATATGTCAAAAATTGACTTCAATATGCCAGGTCTAGCATTTTGTCATGGGTGGTCCATGACAAATGTTACATAAATATGTCAGTGTTAGAATTACACCATTAAGGCTATCCATATATCATATATTTCACTAATGCGCACTCATGTGCACTCATTCACTTGCACTCATTCCCATTCTGGTTTACTCATTGCTTCTCACTCACACTTGCTTGCAATCACTTATTCTCAAACCCACATATTCACTTGCTCTGACTCATCCATTCTCAGTAGTTTACACTACCTCACTTTAAGTCATTTTTACTCTAACTCATTCATATTTTCCCACTAGCTCACAGCACCTTGCGATCACCAAACTCATTCTTATACTCAGTCACTCTGACTCACTCATTCTCACAGATACACTCAAAGTCGCTCACACTTATTCTCACTCACACCTCCTAACACTCTCCCCACTCAGTCTTTTTCATTCTCAGTCACATAATCTCTTACAAGCAGTCTTATAATCACCCATTCCGACTCACTCTGATTCATGTAAACTGACAATTAGTCTCACTCGTTCTCACTCTCTGGCCAACCCTTGGCCAAATTCCCCTAAACAAACAAATGTTCACATGTAGACATGCTCTCACATACAATAGTTCAGAAACACACTCTTACCCTCAAGCGTGCACACAGCATATATTTAAAAGCATTTACTCACTTCAGCTGACAGTGAAGTCCATCTCCTGGACTTCAATTTTTTTATCATAATAATAGTATATAATATTCATTATTACTTTAATAAAAATACAGTGCCTAATTTGTGAAACAAATTCAGTGTAGGTGCCTAAAATTGTCCCATGGATGATCGCACCCAGTCATTCCACTTGTGCCACTCACTTCCGTCAGTGGTTCACCGACTGCCTGATTGTGCTGCACCTACTAAACAAATTTGAGCACGCGAGTGAAATGAGAAAGCCCAGCTTCTTCCATGGGGGCTTGGGAGACCAAAGGTTTGTCATTGTGAAAACTTTGAAACATACTACCAAGAGAGCATTGTACAACACCGTTTTCACTTGCATTTGCTAAAATGCCATAGGTTTTGAAATGGCACCCTTGAACTATTTAAGTACTTTGAAAGGGCAGGTTTGTGTCAAGAGCTGCTTCATGTTTTATTTTTAACTTAAAAGCATTGAACCTTGTCAACCTGGCTCACATATTTTATGCATACATTCCAAAAGACTCATTCATGCAGGAAACTCCTGATTTGTGAAGTGAAAAATGACTTTATTTTGTCTGTCTCGCACCTGAAATAGCATCAACAGAGGTCAGTGGGGCAAATAAATTTTCTCGATTATTTTTTTAAGTGTCCCACTTTCTTCTTCTAAAATGTTGGGATGTATGTTTATGGTATGGTATAAAAACACACCGACTGACAGACCAGTATTTAGGGGGAGTTTCCAGCAGTACAAAATGGCACTCATCGTTGCTTGCAGAATTTAACAGTAATTGGGCGATGCAATTTACTTGAGAAGACTGTAAATACACCTTCATCAGTACAAACTCCCATAAAAGGAATGTTGTAGATTTGTACCCCCAAGAAGGGACATTTTTCTTACTGCATCCCACAACTTCCCCTTCATTCATGACATAAAATATCACTTAAACAAATGTTAACTGCTCAAAATTTCTTATGAAGCACTTTCTCCCCAATAGCTTTTACACTTGGACAGTTATTAAATTGTAGTGTATGTAGGATGACTTGTCCTGTAGGAAAAATCTACATAGTTCAAAACCAGAAAAAAAACAGCAGAAATGTATAAAATGATCAATTAAAGGCCATCCAGTTGAAAGCAGCAGCATATATCTAAATAGGCATTTGCAATACAATAGATCTCGCATGTGCTTGAGTTAGAGCTATTGGTGTTGTAAATGCATAACTGGACTTTTCTTTCCACATAAATTGGTAAACCTAATTCTTAATTAGGTCATCTCTGCCACATAATTCAAGTGGCCCTGCATATAACTAAAGCACTTCCATTTATCTTCTTCCTCTATCTGCAGCAAGAAATGAAAATATTGTTATTATATATTTTTAAAATAATTATTTCGGGGCCCTAGTGAGTTATGGGCAGAAATGTTTTGTAAAAGGGATGCCCCTCAAAGCATTATGGGGTGAGTTTCCGAGTTCAGCAAATATTGTGGTTTGTTGACTGTAATGCTCAGACCAGCCCAAGAGGGCACCACTATAAAAATAATATTTGAAAGAAACATAGTCATGTAAACATATAGGCCCTCATTACTAGTCTGGTGGTCACTAGCCCGCCAGTCTTGCTGATGGTGGTCTGAGCGCCTCATTACAACCCTGGCGGTCAGGCCCCTAGGGAACCACCAGCTCTGCCAGTATCGGAGATCCCGGTGATCTGGTGGTGGCGGTGGTCCTAATCCACAGGGGCAGCGCTGAAAGCAGCAAGGCCCAGGGGATTATGACCCCCTTCTCTGCCAGTGGTTTCATGGCAGTACCACTGCCATGAAAAGGCTGGCAGACTACAGGTGCGGGAGGGGGGCTGCACTACACATGCACTTGGCCCCCTTCCCCAGCACCCTCACAATGTTCACTGTCTACATTGCAGACAGTAAACATTGCGAGGGTGCTGGTGCACCCTGCTCTCTACAGCATTGCCCCGTCTTGATAACAAGCCAGAGACAATGCTGTAGGCTGTTCCCGCTAGGCCAGCAGGTGGAAACTCAGGTGTCCACCCTCTGACCTAGCGGAATACTCTTAATGGGGATGATGGGGAGGTAGCCTGTGTGGCGGCAACGTCCCCATCAGAAGTTCGGTAGATGGTAAGAACCGTCCACCAAACTCATAATGACCCCCCATAATCAGCCCCCAGAGAACATAACCACATGTAAAAACAGAATGGCAGAACATAATGTAGTGTAACCCTATTTTTAGCCTCTATAGGGCATAAGGCATTGTAGACCTGCCTGCAGACCTACTAAAATAATATTTCATACAATGCCGTTAATACACAAACTACTCCCCACTGTAAAACAAAAGTGCCAGCCATGAGAGAACTTAAAAAGACAGTGAATGGTGGGAGGGGTTATTATTTTGCGGTTCACCCAAAACTAGTGTGGGGAACTAGAGATGCCCCAGCAGAAAGAGAGTGTTGTGCTGAACATTTTGATGGTGGTTTCATTGTCCTAGGACCACCACATAGTGAGTTATGGGCAAACATGTTTTGTGAAAGGACTGCCCCTCAAAGCCTTATGGGGCAAGTTTCAGAGTACAGTGAATATTGTAGAATCTTGATTGTAATGTTGAGAACAGCCCCTAGAGGATATCATAATAAAAATAGCATTTACAAGAAACATGGTCATGTAACCATATAGTCAGTCCCTACAGGGCATAATGACATGAAAACAGAATAGCTGAAAGTAAAGCAGTGTAACCATATATCTAGCCTCTAGAGAGCTTAGTGCCTTGCACATTTTCAGGCCTACTGCAATACTATTACAAACAAGGCCCTTAAAACACAAACTATTCCCAGCTGTAAAACAAAGGTTCCAGCCATGAGAGAGATAAAAAAAATACATTGAATTGCAGAAGAGGTTACTACTTTGGGGTCCCTCCAACCTAGTGTGGGGATCCAGAGATGACCCAGACAGAAAAGCGCGGTGTGCTGAACGGTGGTGGTGGTCCCATTGTTGTAGGACCACCACAATTTCAGTTATGGCCAAAAATGTTTTGAAAAAGAAATGCCCTGCAAAGCATTATTGGGTGAGTTTCTGAGTGCAGCAAATATTGTAGTATCTTGGCTGTCATGCTTGGAACAGTCCCTAGCCAGTACCACTATAAAAATAACATTTGTACCTGGTCATGTAACCATATAGGAGTAATATTGTGGTAAATGATAGTTCTGACATAATACTTTTGTCAGATATATTGTTTACCACAATATTGTGTCAGTGATCCTGTTTTTTCATGCTTAGGGTAAGTTTTGAACAAGCTTGTACATTTATTTTCTGGTGTAACGGAGAAGTAAAAATCTCCATACTACTCTATCTATTTCAATCAATCAATCAATCAATAATTTGTAAAGCATGTTACTCACCCGCTAGGGTCTCAGGCGCTGAAAGAAGGGCTGGGGGTGGGTAGAGTGCTACTGCTCGAACTACCAGGTCTTGAGGCGTTTCCTGAAGGTCAGCAGGTCCTGTGTCTGTCGTAGGAGGATGGGGAGGGAGTTCCAGGTCTTGGCGGCAAGGTAGGAGAAAGATCTGCCACCAGCTGTAGTTTGGTGGATGCGAGGGATGGGCGCAAGAGCGAGGTTGGCGGAGCGGAGTTGACGGTTGGGATTGTGGAAGGTGGGTCGCTCGTTGAGGTAGGCAGGGCCAGTGTTGAGGAGTGCTTTGTGAGCGTGGATGAGGAGTTTAAAGGTGATCATTTTGTTGACGGGGAGCCAGTGTAGGTCTCGCAGGTGGGCTGAGATGTGGTTGCGGCGTGGAATGTTGAGGATGAGGCGTGCGGAAGCGTTCTGTATACGCTGCAGTTTTTTCTGGAGCTTGGTTGTGGTTCCCGTGTAGAGTGCGTTGCCGTAGTCCAGTCTGCTGCTGACGAGGGCATGGGTGATCGTCCATCTTGTATCGGTGGGGATCCATCTGAAGACCTTGCGGAGCATGCAGAGGGTGTTAAAGCAGGAAGATGAGAAGGGGTTGACTTGCTGGGTCATGGTGAGTTTTCATAGATGGCTTTTAGATGATCATTCACACCTTCCTGCAGGAGACAGTGGTGGTGGGAAGTGCTAGTTCATTTATTCAGAGGTGCTGTGTGCAGAGTGATTCTCCCCGTCTTTATGTCAATCCATGGTCTGAGTTTCCTGTTTGTTACCTTCACCTGTGGAATTGTGATCTCATCTGTCTTCATTGTGGTTCTTGGTGTGATTATACCCAGCACCTGAACACATCAGACCAGTTCTTGTCATTCGTAGCGCTGTGCCAGCTCGATCTGAAGGACACACTTGGTTACTGCCTTTGAACTCGTGCTCAAGTGCGCTCTACCCCTTTATTGGCATTTTCATCCATCCTCGGATATAGGGTGGGTACAATACATAAAGGTGGGGTCTGATTTGAGTAATTACCAATGACTGAGATTATTTGAAGCATCCAACCCATGACCATTTTGTTTTGTTCAGTGTAACACACTAAGGGGCACATTTATACTTTTTGATGCAAAACTGCACTAACGCAGTTTTGCATCAAAATGTTTTGCACCTGCTTGAGCCAACCGGGTGCCATATTTATGGAATGGCGCAAACCTGTGCAAAGGGTGGGCTAGCATAAAAACAAATGTCATCAGCTGGGTGAGGGTTGAGATATGGGAGAAGGGGATTTTGCACCAAAGAATGACGTTAGGCTGGTTAGAGGGAAAAAAAATGCCTCCACCCAGCCTAAAGTCATTTTCTGATGCAAAACCATCCATACCACATGACTCCTGTCTTAGAAAAGACAGGAGTCATGCCCACCACCCCAATGGCCAGCACAGAGGACCAGTGTCCCCTGGGCATGGCCATTGCACCCTGTGCAATGCAGGGGGGGCCAAGTTGGGCCCAGATGGCAAATTAATAAAATAAAAAAACACTTACCTGTAATTACCCTTCTTACCTGGGATGGGGCCCCCCATCCTCTGGTGTCTCTCTGGTGGGTGGGGGTGTTCCTAGGGCTTGAGGGGGCACCTGTAGACCTATTCCCTAGTGTTTAACCATGGAAATGGGGCCATAGGTCCCCCAACGCCTGGTCTGACCCAGGCATTAAATAATGGTGCAAAGTAAGCTTTGCACCATTTTTTAGCCTCTCCTCCCACTCGTGCATCATTGTAGCACAGGGGGATAAATATGGGGCTGTGGGCTTAGCACCATGTTTTAGATAGGAATGCCTACCTTGAATCTCATTGACGCAAGGTAGGTTCACACATCTCAAATATGGTGCAAACTCCAATATTTTGACGTTAGACGTGTCTAACGTCCAAATATAAATATGGAGATGGTTTTGCACCAAATTTGCGTAAAAAAATGATGCAAATTCAGCACAAATGGAGTATAAATATGCCCCTAAATGTGACAGGTATTCCCTGATGTGTGTCTCAAGATCACTATCGCACTAAAATCAAGCTGCACCTAACTGAACATCTTCAACTATGGGTTGTTTGTGGTTTGGTTCTGAGAGGACCTGGTTGGCACTTCAGGTTAAACTGTTACTATTAGAGCAGGATAAAGGCTGATCTGTCTCTGGGTTGGTCTTATCTGAGGTAGCATAGTGTGCAAAAAATAGAATTGAATGAGATGTGGCCAGAATAGTTACAAGTGGCTAAAATCAATTTAAGCATCCTACCATCACTTTTGAGCATTCTCTGTAACACAGAACAAACTTGCAATGTCAAATTCTTTGGAAATTTTGGGTCAAATTAATGTGGCAAAGTTCCTGCATTTATGACCATTTACACTACTCTCAATGAAGTAAATATTTTTTTGTTTCCCTCATGAACATTCCACACTGTTAGCAGGACGTGGTGGCTTCTGCAGTGGGATTGTTGATTTAACATATTTAACTCCAATAACTTTCCTAAAATTTTAAGTTGTCCACATTGTTTTCCTTCTTGTAGATCCAGCCGTAATTGTCTGCTGCCCAGTGTTACAGCCAGCAGGAGTCCTCTGGAAGCTACTTCAGTCACTGGAAACCAGTTTGTTGAGAGGTAAGTGCGACAGCTTTGGGGCGTCCTGTTATAAACACATTATTAGGAAGCGCATTCTCAGATAGCAGGGCTAAAAGAGCCTTGGTTTCCATGTTGACTGCCTAAGTCTCAGAAGAGGATCAGCTCTTGTGAGACTTGAGATAAAGGGCCTCATTACAAGGCTGACAGTCTTCAGACCGCCACCTGCGTGGTGCCAGTCAGGACCGCCGCTGCTGCGGTGGTATGACTGCCATAGTAAGACCCTGGTGGTTAGACCACCAGTACCACCGGGATCCATGATCCCGATGGGCTGGCGGTGGTGGGGATTGCAATCAGCGTGGGTGGAGCTGCATGCAGTGCTGTCCTGCTGATTACAACCTCGTTCTCTACCAGCCTTTTCATGGCAGTTCTACTGCCATGAAAAGGCTGGCAGAGAACAGGTGCAGGGGGCCACAGGTGGGCCTCTGCACTGCCCAGGCACTTGGCATAAGCAGTGCAGGGGTGCCCCTACCCAGCACACTTGCCATGCTCACTGTCTGCTGTGCCTACAGGCGACAACATTGCTGCTAGTTCGATTACGAGCCGAAGGCAATGCTGCCCCCTGTTTCACACTCGGCTGATGGGTGGAAATGTACTGCAAACTCTTTTTCCAGAGGATGTTTTTTTGTTTTCCAGGGGCATGGTTAGTTAAATCTTGTTTCATGTGTGAGCAACCCTTCAGGTGCAAAGCTTTGCTTCACAGTGTTAATGAACTCACAATTGGAATTGGATGTTACAATACGACTGTGTTGCTGATCCCATGTATCTGCATTAGGCTAGATGTCTAGCACTACTGTATCCAAATGACACTGGGTGTGGTGGTTTCTGACTGTGTCCCCTGGTCTATGCTCTTTCGGAGGGTTTGGTTTATTCAGATTGAACAGTCAGAACTGCTGTGTAAGTTGAAGGCTATGAATCTGTGCTGTCAGTTCCCAGGATCTGCCCTCTCAACTACATCCTTTACAGTATATTACTGCAGCACCCACTGGACAACCCTACAATCTTACATTGAAAGCACCTCATAGTGTAGGTCAGACACCATAGGTCAGACAACAGGCAAACATGCATGGGCAGGAATGCTAACCATGCCTCAGGTTCCAAAGGTCTTATAAAGACTGCCTTATTTTATGTCCACTCTTCTATTTTAAATACTGTGGATTCCTAAGACAGCACATTCTTGATGTTGCTGGAATTATCAAAAGATTTGTAACTTCTTGCCAATCGGATGATGTCAGATAGACTAGCGAGGATTGTTGGGTGTCAGTAATAGCGTTGCAAATTGGTTGAAGTGTTTCCTCCCTGAAAGGAAGGTTAGAGTTGGAGCAGGACAGAAATCAACTGAACTGGTAAAGGTTCCATGCCAGTGCTTAGTGGATAATGTCTGTATCAACCGCACTTTAATATTCACTCTCAAAATCTCCACCGGCTACTGCTCAACCTCAGAATCAATTGAAACAATTATGCTGGTTACATTCTAATATTGGGTTGTATGTCAGATCATAAATAAAACATATGGCCTTAAATTAATATCATGGTGGAATTATTGTTGACAAAAATATTGCTCCATTGAGTGTAACATTTCTGTTACCAACTCCAATGTGCCAATATTTCCATAAACAATGTTTAGGACACAATGTTTTTATGAGCCAATATTTAGACCACCATTTTCTGGTCACAAACCGAAATGGTGTTTGATTATCCAAAGATGGAATAGCTGCAAAAGCTGCAGGTGTTCACTGCAATTAATCAATGGATACACTAAACCTGCATGAGCTTGTATGTTTCTAAATCATAGTTCCTGTTCTTCCACACTGATTATTGTCTAAAGAACCAAAGCCATCTCTCCTTAATGATGAGATACAATGTTATGCTGGAAAAATCTTTGTGCATGAGCGAAAGACAGGTTACTCATGTTATACAATTATTCAATTAGTATCTTCTGTGCTTCAAAGGTCATATCATCACTTTGGGTCTGGTTACGACCTTTGCAGTCCCACTACTGGACCGCCGAAGCCACGGGGACGCTGCCATCACCATGGAGATGGTGGCCCGCGGACCGCATTACAATATTCCCGCCAAGCTGACTGGTGGGAACATTGTATTGCGAGGTACAGTGTTGCGGTATTGGCCTGGCCTCCCTTAAGGTAGCTGGGCCAATGACGTAGTACTACAGCACCATTCTGATGATGATACACAGTGGGGGCCTGCACTGCCCATGACATGCCCCTGTGGCCCCCTGACTGGCTTTCTGCCAGCCTTTCCATGGCAGAGTGACTGCCATGGAAAGGCTGGCAGACAGTGAGGTTGTAATCACCCAGGCGGCGTTGAGTTCAGCACCACCCTGGCTGGTTACAACTCCGGCCACTGATGACCTATTGGGAACCACATTCCCAGCAGAGATGGCAGTCCCTTGGTGGGTCTGCCTCCCAGGGTTGTACTGTGGAAGTGGGATCGCCACAGTTCCAAGGCACCCCCCACCTCGTGACCACCTCTTCAGATTCACCCATCTCTCCATTGGCCCCCTTTCACATACATTCATTTGTTTTAAAGCGCAGGTGAAGGCTGGCTTTACTAATCAACTCAGCTGTTCACATAAAATATAATTCTGTTCTTTGCAGCAGATGTATTAACCCTCTCTGCTACGTTATGGCGAGTCAAAGCTGCCCCTAGACAAAACTGCCATCTCTCTCCCTAGCAGGAACATTATTCACAAGAGGTAACGTGACATTTTAATTGCTTCCTGAAGGCTGGATGCATAAGGAACTTTTCAGCAGGTGCTTTTAAGTTGCAAGTTTTGAAAGTTTTTGCTAAACACAGCGTCCCCCCGAGGTCAGACCCCCCAATCCAGGTCAGCACCCGGTGCGGTCGACCCACACGCACCGCCATGAAGCTGGCCCTGACTGCAAGGTTGGATGACAAGCCTCAAAATGAAGCCCTTTGTATTTGCAAGAAGATCAACTTTTGTGAGAGCTATTATTAGTGCTATAACTAATGATGGCAATACAAGTTCTGCAAAACTCAACTAAATTATTTTCCTATTATTTGGCAGTTTAAAATAGTGAATTTGAAATATTTTCATGGATAACATTAATATAATGTATATTAAGTACATTTCTGTAACATTTAATATTAAAAATAAATATATGCATATAAACATAAACACAGAAATACGTGTGTATGGTTGTACATACATACATGTAATATACCAGTATTACAAAAAAATTACATTATCTAATTTTTTGTATTTTACTACTACTATAAAAATATATGTATTTTTTACATTTTAATGTAACAGAATAAAATATAAAACATCAAATAACTTACTAAAATAAAAAGAACACATTTATTAAAAATGTTATATACCTATATATATTCACCTATATATATTCATATACATATATATAATATATATATATATATATATATATATATATATATATATATATATATATATATATAAAAATATATATATATATATATCAAAACAAATCCCTTTCAGGGTTAGAATGACGCAAAAATTATACAAAAAAGAATAGAGAAATCTGGATACTTCCCAAGTTTAGGTGGAAAGCAGCTCCAGTAAGGAGCACCCTGCAACACCAGCGACACTCTAGACTTGCTCACCTCAAATGTCTGTTTATCTAGCAAAGTTTTTAAGCATATGTTCAGCACAGTGCTATCCACGCCGAGCTAGATAAGGACAAATACTTTTGCCATTTATACAGCAAAGTCTTTAAGCATAGGTTTGACACAGTGTCAACCTTGCCAAGCTGTAAAATGACAAAAGCAATTTACCACTCCAGGCACAGTATTACAGCTTTGGACTGGTAAAATACCATCCAAGCCAACCTGGAATGAGTAAAAGTAACCCACTGACGTGTTTTGCTCTCATTAGAGCTCATCAGAGAGGATTAGCTAAAAGACTTTTACTATTCACACTCAAGTCTGTACAGCACTAAAGTAATTCACCTAAACCACATAACATACTTTAATAACTCAATTAATTCACCACAAATATACAAATGCTAATATAAAAATCATATATATAATTAAAAAAAAACAAGTAAACATTTTACGTAATTTTTACATTTTTTAATTGCAAGCAAAATAAAGTTATTAATTTGATATTTAATTAAATTCCTACACTATACTCCACAAACATTGCAGCCCAGACTAAAATACAGCTAAAATAAAATAAAATAACATGATTAACATATAATTAATAAATGAATAATTATTTGAAAATGAAGTATTACTCAAATAACTGCCTGTTACCCTACAACTGACAACTAATATATAACATAAAAGACTTTGGCCCTCATTACGACCTTGGCGGGTGGCTGAAGCTGAACCTAGTTTCCGCCCACCGGGCCAGCAGGGATCTCGGCCGCAACACAGGAGCCGGCTCCAAATGGAGCCGGCGGTGTTGCGGCCGTGCGACGGGTGCAGTTGAACCCGTCGTGCTTTTCACTGTCTGCATAGCAGACAGTGAAAAGCTGCACGGGGCCCTGACAACTGCCATGGGCAGTGCAGGGGCCCCCAGGGGCCCGCAACTCCTCATAGCGCCAGCCTTTTCCTGACGGTTCAAACCACCAGGAAAAGGCTGGCGGTAGGGGGACTCGTAATCCCCTGGGCAACCCTGCAAGCAGCGCTGCTCTGGTGGATTAAAACCCCCGGCGGTGCAACCGCAGCACTTCCAATGCGGTCGTAATGCCATGGGAAGCACCGCCAGCCTGTTGGCGGTGCTTCCGTCAAAACAGCCCTGGCCGTCTTTGACTGCCAGCGTTGTAATGACCCCCATAGTTCTTAAAGAAATAACATAATTGTTATTCACATAAATATTTTAATAAAAATGTAAAAGTAATTGTAATTATTACTTAACTTCATACCGTGTACACCTACACACACAACTAAGTGCACCTAAACTATAGATTAAGAAGGATAACAATTACAATTTACATATGTAATTATCTATTAAATTGTTTATAAGTTAATAATTTAATAAACACGTTTTTCGTGATTAACTTTCCACCCTGTATCTCTAGAGCACAACAACTCACACCTAAAATATAACTTAAACAATACAACAATTACACATTTACACATTTAATTATCAATGAAACTATGAATAATTAATAATTAATAAATAAATATTTATTAATCAATTATTGCTTAATTAACTCATTCCCAATCTATAGCCCTACAAACCCAAAAACCTGCAAATAACATATAATTTATACAATATGATACTTACACAATTTACATAAATATCACCCAAATAAGATATAATAATACAAATTGAATGATTAATTATTTATACTTAATTACCTTCTCACCATGTACCTCTACAACCTTCGCAACACGCTACAACACTATAAATTACTATTAACAATTAAATTAGGAACTATAACTAACTTAAAATTACAAACTATATTCATAAATATTAACCACAGTCAAACAAACAATATAAAACATACCCAATTACAATATAACTAAAACTATTATAAAGA
The DNA here is from genome assembly GCF_031143425.1 of Pleurodeles waltl. Lineage (NCBI taxonomy): Eukaryota > Metazoa > Chordata > Amphibia > Caudata > Salamandridae > Pleurodeles > Pleurodeles waltl. Next base: position 75,114,955 of record NC_090446.1, read on the forward strand.
TAATTTAAAAATTATATTTCTACAACTAAATCATTGAAAATGATCTTACTTACCTAGACTTTGATATTAATTTCAACGATATTTCTGCATCATGATATTTATGTCTCAATATCAATGCTCAATATTTCGGTGACTTGATATTTTTGATTTGATATTTTTTTCAATTACCCCGGATCCCATACTGATTTAAGAGTTCAACGAATAAACATGGTGTCTCACGAAAGTATAGGAAAAAAGATGTAAGGGCCCTTCCCAGCCCTTGCAAGCTTATTGTGGAATTCTCTTCATTTATGTACAACAACACAACACAAGGCGGCTTTAAGATCTGTTTGGGTAACTTTCTTCCCGGATTGCTTTACAACGTAAGTGCCTTTTTAGGTTTTGTGATTTCTATATATGATTTATGTATTAAGTTTATATATTATTACTGCTACCTGCAACATCATCAATTTCAGGCCTAGAATGGAAGTAAACAATTAGAAGAAGACCTAAGATTCCCTGCAGACCAGTAAGGAGTAGTAGAAATTTAAATAAACCCAGATCCAGCATTATAGTAGAGAAGATGTGTCATACATTAAGCTTTGACAAAAACATTTTCTTTTAAGGCAGCAAGAGTAAGGCTCAATAATGATAAAAATAAATATGGGCCTGATTTAGATTTTAGCGGCATTGACAAGTACTCCGTCAAGTTGACAGATACCCAACACTGTATTAAGAAGTCTGCTGGCTGATCCTCTGTCCTCATTGACAGAGTGTTTTCTGTCGTGCTGTGGCGCACCGCCAACGATTCGGCAGTCCCCTCTGCTGGCTAACATTACTCTGTTGCTATCAGGGTGGCAGGATTGCACTGAGTGCATTTAGATTTCTCAGTTCTGCTGGTGCTGTTCTAGCATCAAACTCCTAACAGACAGATTCTGTTGCAGGGCGCATACGACATTTTGCTTTAGCTGTGGCTTTTGGATGGATGCTAGCATCACAGATCTGATGTGCTTTGGCTAATTGTTTTCACGAGCATACCACACCATAAAACACACTCCATTTCAGACCATGATCGTTGGCCAGTCCACCACAGCACAACATTTTTCTGCTGCAAAAACACAACGGACATATACACACTATTGACACTACACCCACAAGCACCACACGCACAACACCCATAAGCATCACAACCACACCAACTGCCACATCAACACACTCATCTAAACCAACACTCACACAAAAGCACACCTACACACAAAACAACATCATCGCTCACAACCACCTGAATTTTACACACCTGAAAAACAACACACATCCAAAAATACAAACTAACACCACCCACATGCAGCTGCCAAACATACAGACACAGCCCAATCATCCACTCCAACTCCCTCTGCCTCAAGCAGCCAATCCCCTCCCACCCCTCTTTCCCTTTCTCCTCCTTCCCTATTCTTATCTTACCTTGCTTTGACCCATCCTACATCTAAGCCCAACCCTCCAATAAAAAGCCTGGAGGTGTCTGCTATGTGCCTAATAGATGCCCCTTCCTGAGGAGGTTACCCTTGGGCTATCAGTAGGAGGCTAGTTATGGGCAACAAAGCCAGAAGATATTGTATATTCCAAGCATTATTTACTGTTAGTTTTTGTTATATTGCCAAACTAAATTACATGAGAGAATTACCTCATTTATGATTATGATAATTTTACTTTCACAAACTTTGTCTCACCTTTATTATTCATTTACAATTTATTGGTTTTATAAAATGTAATTGATGAAAATGTGAGATACATATTCTTGCTTACATTTATAACAGTAAATACAAAATATTTATCAAATGACCTTTTTGTAAAGTCCAAACATTAGGAACAACTTCAAATATAAAGGACATTAAAAAGTGATTCAAGTATGCATCATGATAATGGACACTTATACCAAAAAATACCATTGATATTTCTATTTTTCTAGTGTTAATACAGGTGTGTTTTTTTTTTCACATTTCTTAAATGACAACATCTCACACATGCAATAAGGAGTAGCTAAAAGTAATTCGAAGGAGATTTTTAGAAATGTACGGGTCCAGAGAAAATGTAAATGAACAATTCAAAAGAAAACAAGGTAAACAAAAAGCTTACCTTTGATTCTGGTGACAACGGGGTTGGTTTGCTTCATGGTCAGGGAGCAGCAGCAAAGGAAAGACTTGAATGACCAGGTTCATGATGGATACAGAAGTGCAAATTGAAAAAAAAGTAAGTTTCTGTCATATATCCCTTCACAACCGCCAACTTAGGTGTGGAGGTTTACCCATCACAGTTACTTCGACGGACAGGCACCTCATGATTGGGCTGGTGGAAATATTGGCTGGATTCGCTCCAACAGCCGATTTTGTCTATGATGCCGTTGGTGCATGTTGAAAAATCTGGTAGAGATGGCACTACTCAGATGGACAATCATCCATAGATCATCCAGAATTTAAATTCAGTGGGTGGACTGCCTAGTATGTGGAAGTTTCTAAGTGAAGTAAAGTGGCAATTTGAGAGGTATGGAGTGATAAATCCTAGCCCTAACAAAATACAAGACCTAACATTAGTTTTCTTAAATGAAGGTAGAAATGGCATAACCTTTCTTAACACTTCAAACTACGTGCAGATAGAAACCAGCTAACTGATATGATTCTTAAAACTCATTTGGTATCAAAAGTCAATCCCAACTGATGATTTAGGGACTGGCATGGAAGGGCAACTTAGATTAGAATGCCGTCCTACATCAGACCTTGCTGAGGTGGTGTTTCCAAATGCAAGTAAGTATTGTCTTTTTGCACTAGTTAAGACAGAGAGCATTGACATCCACCCAAGTGGGAACATGAGTAACAGTGTATGTAATGTGCGACTGATTCTCTGCTACCTCAGGTAGTTATACGGTCAACCGGCTGTCATCTACATAGGCATAGAAGTTCAATCCAAAGAATCTCATTAGAAATGCAAGTAGGCATAGGCGAATGTAATTGTTGAGGCCAATATATTACAGCTTGGCAATAACAGTATGCAGGATCAGCCCACAAGGCACGCTAGTATGAAAATATGGCAATAGTCTGGGAGCGTGTAAGTTATCGTTTCAGTCTTGTGTGCTCCTCAAGGTGATCTTCCGTCTCAAGTTACAGAGAAAACATCTATTTCTATTAAAGCATTTGGGTGTCATTGGCCACAGTTCTATTATGGCCTGGCAGAGGAACTGGTATTCTCTCTCTCTGTAAGATAACCACTTAGGGTGAAACTTCATCCACTACAGAGTCACGTACTCTGCTTAGGAACAATATATTAAAATCAATTGTGCGCATGAAAGGAACCTTGGTCACAAGTCTCCTGAGCACAAAAACATACAATGACAGTTAGACGTGATAAAATTAGATGAATGATAGGAAATTGATACCGTGTGGGTGACTTCTAATCCCACCTATCTTCCAGGAATTTGATATACCAGTAAATCTGGATTCCTTCCAGTTTTGAAAACACAGTTTTTCTTAGGCTGAATATCAGATAACATTTAGCTAAAATATTTGAATCATGTTTTGCCATTTCTTTGGCTGCATTCTACTCTGCATGCGCCTTGGGTCTGCTGAATGTCTTCCTTACACTTTTCACAAAAGTTCTTCTTTACCAACACAAGACTAGTTTACTATTTTTTTTTTAATGGAATATTTTTTCTCTTTCCAGCTCACACAAGTTTCTTGAAAATTAAACAATTCCCAACATTTGTTCTCCATAGTTACTTCACAATTACTTCTTTGTTAAGTGAGAAAGAAGAAAATATAAGAATTGTTATTGTTATTTAAATTATTTTCTTATATGCAACTGGTAGAATTACATTTACTGAGGAAAAATTGTTATTGACCCATACTGTGTTTCTGTTATGAGTAAGTGTCAATATTTTCACTGTTAAGGTGGAACAGGACAAGGTTTCTGGTTCATCCAGTGATTACCTCACACCATTACATAAAAGCTATCTACATACTTAATAATACACCTAGAAATATGCAGTGCCAAACTTCATCTGTGGTGCCTCTAAATTATTGGTAGACAAAGCTCTTTTTCCAAACAGAGGCACGGAATGTATCCTTTTTGGTAACAAAAGGTGTTATTTGCGAGAAGAATCAATGATGTGAATTTGCGCAAAACGCTGCCTGATGTTTCTCTACTGAGTGGCCTTTGTTTTACGTTACAGGGTCAAAGAAAGGAACACGTTGGAAACTCTGTAACTGACGATCATGAACACAATCACTGTCTATGAGCATGCCAACTTCCAAGGACTCCATAAGACTTTTTCTGTAGATATTCAAAATCTGGTAAATGAAAGCTTCAATGACTGCATCTCCTCTGTGAAGATCGTCGGGCGGCCCTGGATCCTGTACGAGCATATAAACTTTCAGGGACAGTGCCTACCTCTAGAGGAGGGAGAGTACCCAGGGCTCAGCATGAATGATGGGGCATCTTCTCTTAAGGTGATCACTGATGATCTGAGAAATCCACAGATCACAGTCTATGAGCATATCCATGGAGGGGGCAAGGCATTAGTGCTGACTCAAGAGACCAACCTAACTTTTGGGGACATGCAGGATAATATATCCTCGCACAGGGTCCAGAGTGGAGCATGGGCTCTGTACGAGCATATAAACAGAGGTGGAAGGTGCATTGTAGCCAGGGCCGGAGAATATTTGGCAAATTACCGTGATATTGGTTTCAACGATCAAGTCTCCTACGTGTATCCTCTGCAGCAATAATTGTTTCATCCAGAACACAAAAGATGGTCACACTTTCACGAGCCAATTATCCATCTCTGTCTGAATTCTTGTGGGCATCAGAATATCAAATTCCCGGACTGGCCTCTGGCTACAACTGCTGCACTTGTTGACATTTGTAGGGCTCACGCCACTTTTATGGCACGTATTGACCCACCGCAGTGTGCCAGTCTTTCATAACTGATGGGGCAGTGCAGATGTCTGAAAATGGTTTGTACCTTGAAGCAGTGGCTAATTCCCCCGAGCGGTCAATGTATGTGTTGAGGGCACTACATGGCCAGAGATTGAACACAAACACATTCACTTATCTCAAATGTTTGTGATTGTATTGGTGAATACATGCACTAAACAAGGGTGGCTGGATAATCCCGAAAGACACTTTTGTGCACAAGGTCCCAACGAGTGAAGTGAAGGTGCAGACTTCAGTTGCATCATTACTGTGCTGCAGTACCCATTAATTAAGATATTTCTATGTGCCGGCCTAGGGCCACCAGCACTGAGTTTGAAGTTCCTTGTCTGTTTTTCTTTTCTAATATACTGCAGCTGAAGTTGATACATGACGTGAGACTATAGATATAGTCAAATAACACAAATCACTAATTTCTAATACTAAGGGGAATGTAACAAAGATAACTCATGTAATAAGTAAGGATTTGTTTTTTTGATTTTGCTTTACTACGCTAAGGAAAGCAAGTCAGCGTTGAGGGTTTGTTTTCCTGCACGATTATTCTTGTAATGCCTTATGGCTAAATAAACTTCAATTAATAAACACTTCTAGTGTGCGTGTGTCTCTTCTTTCCCCTTTTACTGGAAGCCTTCACTACCCACATCATAATATTGAGAAGTGTTAGAAAGGATAGTTTGAGGAGCACTGTTCCTTGTCAGCTCTCAGTGATGGAAGCTTCCAAGAGACAGTGACAGTCTAAGAAAAGGAAAGATGTCTGTCTCCAAGAATAGCGCTCCCAGGCACTCTGTTGTAATTGTATGCACTCCTTACACCTTATTATTCACCCACCGTCCACAACAGTCCATACAAAGATGCACTAGCAACCAGCTTCCAAAGGTCCTCGTGTGCCTGCACATGCATACTCATTCACATGCATATACTTGCAAACACAATAAAGAAAACCCACAACAATACACAAAGAAATGCACAGCTATTTACATTCCCAGTCCACAAACACATACACACTGACACTTGTACCGAGAAACATACACACATATGCTAAACCTTCTATGACACAAGGAGACATACAAATATATAAACAGTTATACACAAGGCTGCATACTACTATTCAAATCCACACAAACACTCAAAATACCATCGTACACACACAGACTAACATATACCCAGAAACATAAACACAGAAAAGAATAAAATAAAACCCAGACAGAAAACACAAAAAATCGTAGAACTCTGAGCAGATTATGGTTTGGATTTTGTAAAGACATCTCCTAGATCAAGAGTCTATGACAACAGCTGCTAATGCTGGGCTTGAGTAACTAAACTCTTCCCTTATTGCAGATCATCGCTCGATTGTTTATGCAATGAAAAATGCATCTGATCTACAATGATTTTTGTTCAGGCTATACGTCCTGTTCTAGACAGCCTCGTAACAGTGTTAAAACAGTCATAGGATTGCTTTTAGCCACAGGAAACGGAAATCCTTAGTAAACCAGGTGCTCAATCCTTGGAGCAGGAGAGAATTTAGGCAAAGAAGAACAAACGGCATAATTTACAAAAAATAATTTCCTTGGATAAGATGCTTCTAAACATGGAAAGTGGGCCCTGAGTAGCTTCGATTTTTCCTAATCCTTAACCTCTTAGCTGCTGGGCCGTCCCCCCTCCCCCCCCAGTGCTGAGCCCTTTTTTGGCTATTTGGGGTAGTTTGCGCTTATGCCTTGATAACTTTTTGTCCACATAAGCTATCCACGCCAAATTTGAGTCCTTTTTTTCCAACATCCGAGGGATTCTAATGGTACCCAGAGTTTGTGGTTTCCCCTGGAGGAGACCAAGGAATTAGCCAAAATACAGTGAAAATTTCGTTTTTTTCAAAAAAATGGGAAAAAAGGGCTGCCGAAGAAGGCTTGTGGGTTTTTCCCTGAAAATGGCATCAACAAAGGGTTTTGGTGCTAAAATCGCCATCTTCCCACCTTTCAGGAGCAGGCAGACTTGAATCAGAAAACCACATTTTTCAACACAAATTTGGCATTTTACTGGGACATTCCCCATTTTTCCTATTTTTGGTGCTTTCAGCCTCCTTCCAGTTAGTGACAGGAATGGGTGTGAAACCAATGCTGGATCCCGGAAAGCTAAACATTTCTGAAAAGTAGACAAAATTCTGAATTCAGCAAGGGGTCATTTGTGTAGATCCTACAAGGTTTTCCTACAGAAAATAACAGCTGAAATAAAAAAATATTGAAATTGAGCTGAAAACAACAGCCATTTTTCTTCATGTTTTACTCTGTAACTTTTTCCTGCAATGTCAGATTTTTGAAAGCAATATACCGTTACGTCTGCTGGACGCTTCTGGTTGCGGGGATATATAGGGCTTGTAGGTTCATCAAGAACCCTAGGTACCCAGAGCCAATAAATGAGCTGCACCCTGCAGTTGGTTTTCATTCTATACTGGGTATACAGCAATTCATTTGCTGAAATATGAAGAATGAAAAATAGGTATCAAGAAAACCTTTGCATTTCCAAAATGGGCTCAAGATAAGGTTTTGAGAAGCAGTGGTTATTTGCACATCTCTGAATTCCGGGGTGCCCATACTAGCATGTGAATTGCAGGGCATTTCTCAAATAGACGTCTTTTTTACAGACTCTCTTATATTTGGAAGGAAAAAATGTAGAGAAATATAAGGGGCAATAACACTTGTTTTGCTATTCTATGTTCCCCCAAGTCTCCCGATAAAAATCCAATTTTTTGACAGAAAACAGAGGTGTTTTTTGCAAAGTGCCTACCTGTAGATTTTGGCTTCTAGCTCAGCCGGCACCTAGGGAAACGTACCAAACAAGTGCATTTTTGAAAACTAGAGACCTAGGGGAATCCAAGATGGGGTTTTGTTACCCAGAATCCTTTGCAAACCTCAAAGTTTTCTTCACATTTCGGTGACAAAAAGTTCTGGAATCTGAGAGGAGCCACATATTTCCTTCAACCCAGCGTTCCCCCAAGTCTCCCGATAAAAATGGTACCTCACTTGTGTGGGTAGGCCTAGCTCCCGCGACAGGAAATGCCCCAAAACACAACGTGGACACATCCCATTTTTTGACAGAAAACAGGGGTGTTTTTTGCCGAGTGCCTACCTGTAGATTTTGGCTTCTAGCTCAGCCGGCACCTAGGGAAACCTACCAAACAAGTGCATTTTTGAAAACTAGAGACCTAGGGGAATCCAAGATGGAGTGACTTGTGGGGCTCTGACCAGGTTCTGTTACCCAGAATCCTTTGCAAACCTCAAAATGTAGCTAAAAAACACGTTTCAATCAAATATGCATAATCAAATAGGGCAAGTTGACTAAAGGATAACATAAAGTCCAAAAGGGGCAGAAGACTTGGACAGGAATATGAGGTGAGAGCAACTATTTCAGATTTGTTCAGGGAGTATGAAATGTCATCTCGATTACTTCATACATTTAAGCCAAAATGTAACACGTATTCATTGAATGCAACTTTACAATTTTCTTACAGTACTCAGGATGATTCTAACAGTTCTCATATGAGTTTCAAATTTTTCTGTCTTGTTCAGCAGCTAGAACAAATATTGTTATAGTTTGTTATTAATCAAGGCTTGTTCTCTGACCTTAATACAATAGGACATTCACCAACATATCAGCAAACTAGGATTTAATTCAGGTTAAAGGGAACGGAATGAATCAGTACTTTTCCTCTGCTGCTGCAAAAATGGAACTTCAGGCCTAGTCTAGCTAAGAAAACCTAATTACATTTTAATGCAGTTAATACACATAAATCCTATTGAGCATCTTACAATTTGAATCAAATATGCAAAGTAAATTATTTAATTGCATTCATTATGTACAACATCAGTAACAGTCTAAAAGTGTATTTGTTTTTCTGCACACATGTAACTCATGTTAATAAATTAAGTTAAATCAGTATAAGTAAAAATAATTCATGTTAATTTAATACTTATAATATATTTTATTTCTACTATTTCACTAAAATAATGATTTTGATATTAATTCATGTCAGTAATTCACTTGAATATGAAGGCACAGCTTCTTTTCATGATAAAACGCGATGTTCAAAACGAATAGAGGTCACAATGTAAGCCAAAATTAAAACGTGCAAATTTGTACATTTCATCTTAATTTCTCTGTTAGGCCTTTAAATTGAAACTTGTAAGTTGCCATATTCTAACTTCTATGGCACTAATGTATTAGTAAAAGTTGATCTTTACCAACTACATCAATTAACAATTCTACTTTACAATTTACTTTGAACAAAGAAAACGTTCACAATTACATTAAACTGTGTGTAGGTACACTAGATAAAAATTGAAAGTGTATGAACAAACATTTTAAAATTGATTCATCATATCACAATTAAAATTCCAAACACTAAAATGATTGACAATAGATTATTGGGTTTCTTGGTCTTTACATAAAATTTACAGAATAACAGAGACCACTGTACTACTGTCACAGCTATTTTTTGTGACAACATAATAGAGTAATACTTTTTACATTGCTGTTCTATCTCTCCAAACCTCCAAACTATAACAATCTAACATATTTTCCTACTGCTCGTAGAAATTCATGATTTCATTAAATATATAGAGGTTGATATTATGCACATATTTCTTTAATGGTATTTAACTCAGCAGCAATGATGGAACCATTACCTTGCAAAGACTACAATTTCATAAAGGAAACACACCAACTATAAGCCAGAGCACACATTTGTAGGTCTCTCATATGGATAATTGTTAGGTTTCTGTTGTAGAACAGCTAGGGCCAGATTAATAGTTCAGGGGATGGGTTATTTCATCACAATCATGACGGATACCCCATCCACTGTTCTTCAAGTGCCATTGGATATAAAACACTTGTGACATGGCAGATGGTGCATTCATCATGTTTGTAACGGAGTGACCCAGCCGCTGAACTCCACATCAGGCCCTAACTATGGACCCTATCAACAATTATAGTGGCTTTGTGTTTATGCCTCGCTACCATTAGTTGCCTTTCATGTCAATCTTAGGGCCTGATTATGAGTACCATACCTACAGGGAGGGAACCATTGCAAAGCTGGAGTTCTCCCCCACCCTATTACAATGTTTCCACTGTTCTGACCAGCAGAAACCTCTGTATTATGAGGTTTCTGCCGGTCAGCCCGGGAGAAACAGTGCGGCGTCATTGGCTTCGGCACCTTCAGGGAGCCGAGGCCAATGCTGTCGCACACAGCACCCTTATAATTCGGACTGTCAGCATAGAGATAGTGCACATTACAAGGATGCTGGGCAGGGGCACCCTACATTGCCCATGACATGCTCAGTCATGAAAAGGCTGGCAGAAAGGGAAATTGTAATCAACATGGCAGTGCTGAACTCAACACTGCTGAGGCTGACCACGACTTTGACCTCCGCCAACCCGTCGGGATCCATGATCCTGACGGTGGCGGCAGTCTCCTGGTGTTCTGACTGCCAAGATCATAATCTGGAGGAAGGACTGCCAGGATTGCAATGGTCTGACCTCAACGAGTTTGGCGTTTCTTGGACCGCCAAACTCCTAATCAGGCCCTACGTTTCTTGCTTTTTATTCGATAGTGTTTATGATTTTACCATTTAAAGGGTTGATTGGATGGATTGGGCTGTATGTAAGTCCTAAAGGATGAGAACCCTATGCTCTAAGTAAATCTGCACAGGAAAATCCACTCAGCACAGGATTCAAGGTGCAAACCATGAATGTATATTTAAAATTAAGAATCATTACATAAGGCAAAATGCAAAAAGTTAGTCAGGCAAATAGGACATGGGGAGGATCACATAAAGTTAACTACTTTCAAATATTCTACTCTGAAAAGTATTCTGCTTCTAAGGAAAAAATGAAAATCATTTGGGCTCAACACTTATTGTAGCTTTTTAACAGTGGAAGATCAAGCCCCAGCATAGTGTAAAGCAACACCATGGGATGTACTAATAAAGTTGCAGGGAAAAAAAAACAATTGCATTCAGAAGTTTTATTACATAAAACAGACTTTTGAGTAGCCCTCCCAAAATTATATTTGTAGTAGGACTTGTATTTGAGATACAAGGGGAAGTAGAATTGCAATACCAATCATAGCTGCTTGAAATTATGAATAAGTAAGTTCTACTTGCAAAGACATCATCCCTCCTCATCAAAACAATATGTATGTTTCTCCGGTAAGCAGTAAGCTTTCTCTGCAAGCTTGTAAATTTTTACAGCAAAAGTAAACATTGCCAGAGAAGAGGACACATTTGCTCTATTTAATGAACAAAGGAGAAACACTGTATGTACGAAAACATGCACACATGTAATTTCTAAAATACACGTTTTCAGTGAAACTAGGCCAAGGCCCAGTAAATTAGTTTTGCGGCCTACTTAAGGTACATTAAACACACCCTAATTTATTCATTCTAATTTCACTCCTACAATCCCTAACTCTGGTGGTATAAATCATCACAAACCACAATAGACTGTCCATAACTCTCTGTTTTTTCTTTCTCATTTCTTCCAAGGTCTTTAACTCATCAAAAATATTCAACTTGATATCTTTCAGTTCAATGTCGTCTCTCTTTCTTTTCTTTTCTGTCATAATTTTCTTCTTGCACCCACAATTTATCACATTTCTAAAGCATATTTTTTCCAAAAATCTAAATATAAGCATGAGACCAATTAAGCACATCAAAATCATAATGCTGGAGGTTCATACTCTACACATCAATCCTCCTCCCACACATCAAAAAATGTCGTCATCCATTGAAATTTCATTTCCAATCTCACTGAACCATTAATCAACAATAACCCCCATACGAATTTTTTTTAAAAACTTTGTATCACTCGAAATGTTAGTTATAATATTAATATATTGATCAATCATTTTGCTATTATCTGGCACATACATACAGCGCTACTGGAACTTTAAAACATGAGACACTTTACCTTCCTATCCAAAGCCCTTCTATCTTGAATCAACATTGCACAAATAACTACCACGTCTTCATGAATTTTGGTTAATTCACCTGCATTATAAGCAATAAAGGAAATCAGTACAAGAAAAATATCCACTAGCACTTGTCCAAAACCCTGTTTGACTGTTCTAAGACTATTTTCTCTAATTTCATTCACATGATCCATGACTCCAGGGAAGACTAAAGATAAATAGCAGTCACCTTCCTATTGTATGGCCAATTAATATAAGGGGCACGATTATGAGTGTGACAGTCTCTTGACCACCACACTTGCAGTGGCCAGCCTGGATCACCACCAATCTGGCGGTCCAATCGCCACATTGCAACCCTGGCGGTCGGACAGCCAGGGAACCGCCAGCTGCGCCAGGATCTCAGATCTCAGCAGCCTGGAGGATGGTGGCGGTCCTAATCTGCCAGGGCAGCAATGCACTCAGTGCTGCCCTGGGGATTAAGACCCCCTTCTCCGCCAGTGGTTTCATGGCCGCAGCACTTCCATGAAAATGCTGACGGAGAATGGGTGCAGTAGGCCTCAGGGGGGCCCTGCACTGCCCATGCACTTGGCAAGGGCAGCACAGAGGACCCCTGACCAGCAGTGTCGCTATGTGAACATTACGAGGGTCCTGGTGCACCCTCCAAGTGAGAGCATTGCCGCTGGCTCAATTACGAGCCAAAAACAATGTTGTAGCCGGTTTCCCACTAGGCCAGTGGGTGGAAACTCAGGTTTCCACCCGCCAACCTAGCAGGAAACACCTAATACCTCCAGCGGGGAGGTCGCCTCATAGGCAGCAGCCAACTTGTCGGGAGTTTGGTGAATGGGCTTTCCCATCTGCCAAACACGTGAGAGGGCCCAAGGTGTCTTTTGACAAACAATAGAAATTCCTCTGGGTATAGGCTCTTCACACTTCATATATTCATCATCAAACAAACCATTATACCTTCATTAACGTTTTCTTGTCATTTCAAATGTTTCTGATTTCTCGGATACCACATGCCTGATACACAAAACTCTTGTCCTGTTCAAGTTTGCGTCTAGGATATATCTTAGAATTTCTACATCCCTGTTTAGCTTCTTCATACAAATCAATCACTTTATCTTCATTCAAATATCTACTCGTTTTATTCTTCTCTTATTAAATTCTCTAATAAAATGTTGTTCTAGATTAGTCAATAGGCACACTCTATTTTTATTCTAGTTTTTATCTTAATGAGTCTTATTTGTTTACCTAGCCTAATAATAGAACCTAACTCCCCAATATTAAGATCAAAATTTACATAATTTACATCTGTCACACCAAGAGCCGTTCAGCTGAACTCACAGGACGTCTGCCAAAGAGAAGATCTCCCTTGATGTTAATTTTAGAATCAGAAGAGATGACTATACTGATACCTAGCCTTCAAAGTGAGAGCGGTTGGAGAGAAAGAAAGAGAGGGAGAGAGAAAAAAGAGAGAGAGAGGGAGAGAGGGAGAAAAAAAGTGAGAGATATGGTTCTGGTGTACTGTGAGCCTCCATGGAGTGCACTCTGTCAGCCAGGAGAAACACTCTCCAACAAGAACATCATTTCAGACAACCAAACACAAATGTTTTACAATTAGCCTGAGGTGCAAGTCCTTAATGAAACATGCCAAATAAGAAACAATAATTCTGAAATCTTTATCTGTCCTTAGCGATGAGTCACTTCATACAACTAGCCCTTTTAATTTAGCCAAGGCTTTCTTATTCAAACCCAAATTTCTAGGGTGTCCTTGAAGAAAAAGGTGATACCAAAACTAGAATGACAGGTCCATGTAGTAGTCTGGAACAAGTGGAATTTTAAACTGCGAAACGGTGATCAGAGTCAATGTGATGAGGGCACTACAGTGCCAGATGAACCACCAGGTTCCGGGGTTCAAGATTGTTAGAAGTTGTCTCAAAGTTAAGGTATGGAGCAGCTGAACAAAAAAGCAACAAGCAAGTATATCAAGCAAACTTGGGGACAGCAGGAAACAGGAGCTTTCTACTAATCTGCACAACATGTTTGTTCGAACAGAAATTCCAAGCATGTGCACTTAGTTAAGAAATCCTGAAACAATGCCCTCAAACTAAAGTATATATCATGCCTAAATAAAGTGCAAAGTGGAGTACGTGGCACCTACCCAAATAGAAAACAGTGAAAAGTACATAGGGTAGTGTAAGGCACCTGTTCAACTAGAAAATAGAGGCAACAAAGGGAAACAAACAGCACAGGCAAACTGGGGTGTGACAATTTCCCCCCTCAAAAGCTATCTGACCGGATGTGGCCTATCTTGATGATGAGCATGGAAGTATCATACCAGACAGGAGGCATGGACATGTGATGCTGGATCCCAGTACGTCTTTGGGGCAGTAATATTCACAGTTGATCAGATGATACATTTTTACGTTATCACTTTTTGGGTCTAAGGGCCTCATTGTGACTCTGGCAGTCGTACAAGCTTTTCACCAGCTTTTTCATGGCGGGGACCCCCACCATGAAAAAGCTAGCAGTAAAAGGACTCGTGATCAGCACTGCTTCACTGAACTTACCGCCGCCGTGGCTGAGCACAACTTCGACCTCTGCCGCCCTGTCAGGAGCCATGGTTTTAGAGCAGGGTCGTAATGTGGTGGTGGGACCGTCTGGCATGCAGCGGTGTCACCGCCACCGTGGGCTTGGTGGGCAACAGACCACCAAACTCATAATAAGGCCCTAAGATTTTTTGGACCTCATTCTAATTTTGATTGTCAACCATCACAGGAGGAGAAGATGGTTCGGTATGAGTACCTGATCAGTAGGGTTTAAGAATGGATAAACGAAATAACGGGTGTAAGGTGAGTTTTATGGTTACCAGATTGATGATTTTTGAAATTGGGTAAGAATCAAGATAATAGGGGATCATAGGTGGAGCATAAGAACTAAGAGAAAGACCACCAGTAGGGCTAGAATGACCATGGCCAGGAAGACATGGACAAGAATGACCAGAATTAGAAGACCTAATCTTCGATGACTGGGGTCACCAAGGACAGTAGGAACCACAATCCTAGTCAAAGTAAGTCAGATGCACACCAAAAGTTAATCTGTGCTCACCCTCTTGTAGCTTGGCACACAGCAGTCATTAACCTATCGGTGCCCATGTTAAGAGACCGTACACGCCAAACATCCGTTTGCTGGAAGTTGGGTGCAGGCAGAGCGCGCCGGTGGGGGGGCATGTTTAGTATACAGAAATGGCACTCATGTACTCAGAGAAAATGAAAACACCTTTCATATATCGTCATTGGTGCTAGAAAGCAGATTAATTATAGAAGGGGAACAACTGTAGCGCCTTGAGACCAGCACGGGTGAGTAGCGTGCTTTATAAATGTTAATGATTTGATTTGATTTGAATGATGCTGTTATCAGCAGTTTCTTCATTTTCTTAATAGGAGTGTTCCAATTATTACATCAAAAATACAGGGGATGTAGAGGATTAAAGGTCCAGTGTATACCCTCCAATGAAAGTTACTAATACTGCAATACACTGTTCCTAGGTCACTAGGGAAGACAGGACGAGTGCTCTGGAGTCCTATTTAATAGGAGCAAGAGTCCTCACACACCCAAATGGGTGTCATGCTTCATCATTGGACAAGCTCCTCGTCAGACCGGCGCTGCAATGTCTGACGGGCACCACCCTTCCGGGGGGCTCTTTGCCGGAGATCTTTTTTTCGTTGATGCCACTCTATCCCGCAAATGAGTAGGGAGAAAGGAAAAAATAGGGAGAGTTCAAAGAAAGGGAAATAAAATTGGCTCAGGACCCTTAATGAGTACTTAACTTTATTCTGTCTATATGGGGTGAAGGCCAAGGTTAAAAGAAAGAACAGAAGAGTGAGATAGAGATAATGCTCTGTCACTCTTTAACTATATGTCTAATAACGGTGGGTCAGACAATTATGGGACCCACCTCAAAATGGGTCGACATGTTTAGCGTCTTTGTGGTCCATATGGATCCAATGACGCTTCTTCAGGACCTAGTATAAAAACTTCTCCAACTATAAGCTAAATTAGCTAACTTAAATCAGAGCTGACAGTCAAACAAAATTTTTTTTTATATCGTCAGTCACTTACTTAAGTCTATTGTGACCCTTAGCATAATTCCTATTCGTCACCCTAGAAAAGATTAAAGCATTAATTGTATCTCAAAAATATTCTTGATTCAATTGCTGCAGAATGTATGATAAACTGTGTGGCACACGGTGATAGTGCTGATGGTGACACACTCATGCCTAATAAACAGAGATATGCTTACCCTCCCACATTGAGTTAGGGCTTCATGGGTTCACGCGGGCCATTGGCCAGGTTCAGTTAACACACTGCTAATGGTAAGGAAAAAATAGATAAATAAGTCAGGGAACACATGTAACTTAACAAAAAAGTGTCAGGAATTCCACCCTTACAGAACAGGTAACAAATTCCACTATTATGGATAGTGGGGGCTGTCCGACGATGCTTATCAGGCGTTTAATAATGCTAAAAGCCTGGCAAAAGGCCCATCAGGTAATCAATTCAGAGTGTTTAGGATTTATATAACATAAAGACCTCTTCTATGTATCTACGTTCGATATCTCTGGTTAGAAAACGATACATGCAGCAAACAAGTTAACAAAAGTGAGTGCATAACTTAGTCTTCCAATAGAGCGCGTCCAGGGGTAGGTGCAGCCGTCCACTGCCAGGCTCTTCACAGTAAGTGTTCCGTCGTGCCGACTTACTTTAATTTTTTCATGACACTGGTTTACGCTCGCATACCGATCGAACTGGTGATATTTTGACTACCTGAAACGCCGCGTAGCTACTCTTGAGATTTGCCCTTCGTCCCTGTTTCACAAATTAAGTGATTTTGGTTTGTCTCTATTGGAAGACTAAGTTATGCACTCACTTTTGTTAACTTGTTTGCTGCATGTATCGTTTTCTAACCAGAGATATCGAACGTAGATACATAGAAGAGGTCTTTATGTTATATAAATCCTAAACACTCTGAATTGATTACCTGATGGGCCTTTTGCCAGGCTTTTAGCATTATTAAACGCCTGATAAGCATCGTCGGACAGCCCCCACTATCCATAATAGTGGAATTTGTTACCTGTTCTGTAAGGGTGGAATTCCTGACACTTTTTTGTTAAGTTACATGTGTTCCCTGAATTATTGATCTATTTTTTCCTTACCATTAGCAGTGTGTTAACTGAACCTGGCCAATGGCCCGCGTGAACCCATGAAGCCCTAACTCAATGTGGGAGGGTAAGCATATCTCTGTTTATTAGGCATGAGTGTGTCACCATGAGCACTATCACCGTGTGCCACACAGTTTATCATACATTCTGCAGCAATTGAATCAAGAATATTTTTGAGATACAATTAACGCTTTAATCTTTTCTAGGGTGACGAATAGGAATTATGCTAAGGGTCACAATAGACTTAAGTAAGTGACTGACGATATAAAAACATTTTTGGTTTGACTGTCAGCTCTGATTTAAGTCAGCTAATTTAGCTTATAGTTGGAGAAGTTTTTATACTAGGTCCTGAAGAAGCGTCATTGGATCCATATGGACCACAAAGACGCGAAACATGTCGACCCATTTTGAGGTGGGTCCCATAATTGTCTGACCCACCGTTATTAGACATATAGTTAAAGAGTGACAGAGCATTATCTCTATCTCACTCTTCTGTTCTTTCTTTTAACCTTGGCCTTCACCCCATATAGACAGAATAAAGTTAAGTACTCATTAAGGGTCCTGAGCCAATTTTATTTCCCTTTCTTTGAACTCTCCCTATTTTTTCCTTTCTCCCTACTCATTTGCGGGATAGAGTGGCATCAACGAAAAAAAGATCTCCGGCAAAGAGCCCCCCGGAAGGGTGGTGCCCGTCAGACATTGCAGCGCCGGTCTGACGAGGAGCTTGTCCAATGATGAAGCATGACACCCATTTGGGTGTGTGAGGACTCTTGCCCCTATTAAATAGGACTCCAGAGCACTCGTCCTGTCTTCCCTAGTGACCTAGGAACAGTGTATTGCAGTATTAGTAGTGTTCCAATTATTAGCCATGCAGGGAACCCCCTCTAAGCTAGTGTGACCCAGAAAACCTGGACAGAAAGAGCACATCGTTCTGAATGTTTTGGTGATGGTCCCATTGTCCTAGGACCACCACAGACTGAGTAATGGGCAAACATGTGTAGTAAAAGGAATGCCATGCAAAGCATTATGGGGTGAGCTTTCCCAGAGTGCAGTGAATATTGTAGTATTGTCTCTCTCACTGTGTAGGAAGTGTCACTGTTGAGGATTCAATACCCGTGTCAATTTCATGCCATATAAAGTTTAAAAGTTTTCTACAAATGTACAAAACACACACATACAAGACACAACTATATGTATTTACTGATTATGTAAAATAAGGAACAAGTGAAGGGCAAACACGGAAAACGAATGGGCGTGAACACAACTGCTTACTGACACGAGAGGCAGGAAACAATTAAAAAATAGTCAGCCCAAACAACAGAAAAAGAATCCATGCGTATTTAAACTAAATATGGCCGGTGCCCCTGAGCCAAGAACATTAAGTGACGTATCGGCTGCCAAACCAGTTAGGAGGCAGCAAAGAAGAGCAACACTGCTTCAACCTATGGTAAGCGGCAGGCAGAGACAGGCATGAGAAAAGTCCTTTACTCATTCCAACAGGTCTTGCAGACAGCACATACAAGATGTCTAAGCACAACCTAAAAAAGAAAAGGGGGTAGGGCAACGGTACCCTGACCCTTTAGGTCTGGTGATAGGGTGCCAGAGGGACCGCCGCAGGGCTAAAAAGCTTTTTTTGTTTTTGAATTTTTGCCCAGATGCGTGGAGGATCCAGTGAAAATTGTAAAATAAATGAAGTGCAGGCTCCCGTGCTTTGTCCCGTGCTCTGTTTTTCTTAAGCCCCCGGATGGGCCAAGTCCTAAAGGTAACTATAACTCGTCCCCCTGCCATGCATAGTTTTTTCTTCAAATATTTTGACTGCTAATATTTCATGTATATTTTTTATGACATTGTAGAAGTTGTCATGAGTGCTGTAATATCTGGGGTCATTAGCAGTGCATGGCCAGGGCTCAAGTTATAGTTTTTTTTTTTTAAATCTGTTTATTAAACTTAAAGTCAAACAAGGTCTGGGCATAGCAGTACATTACATATACAGGGAGTGCAGAATTATTAGGCAAATGAGTATTTTGACCACATCATCCTCTTTATGCATGTTGTCTTACTCCAAGCTGTATAGGCTCGAAAGCCTACTACCAATTAAGCATATTAGGGGATGTGCATCTCTGTAATGAGAAGGGGTGTGGTCTAATGACATCAACACCCTATATCAGGTGTGCATAATTATTAGGCAACTTCCTTTCCTTTGGCAAAATGGGTCAAAAGAAGGACTTGACAGGCTCAGAAAAGTCAAAAATAGTGAGATATCTTGCAGAGGGATGCAGCACTCTTAAAATTGCAAAGCTTCTGAAGCGTGATCATCGAACAATCAAGCGTTTCATTCAAAATAGTCAACAGGGTCGCAAGAAGCGTGTGGAAAAACCAAGGCGCAAAATAACTGCCCATGAACTAAGAAAAGTCAAGCGTGCAGCTGCCACGATGCCACTTGCCACCAGTTTGGCCACATTTCAGAGCTGCAACATCACTGGAGTGCCCAAAAGCACAAGGTGTGCAATACTCAGAGACATGGCCAAGGTAAGAAAGGCTGAAAGACGACCACCACTGAACAAGACACACAAGCTGAAACGTCAAGACTGGGCCAAGAAATATCTCAAGACTGATTTTTCTAAGGTTTTATGGACTGATGAAATGAGAGTGAGTCTTGATGGGCCAGATGGATGGGCCCGTGGCTGGATTGGTAAAGGGCAGAGAGCTCCAGTCCGACTCAGACGCCAGCAAGGTGGAGGTGGAGTACTGGTTTGGGCTGGTATCATCAAAGATGAGCTTGTGGGGCCTTTTCGGGTTGAGGATGGAGTCAAGCTCAACTCCCAGTCCTACTGCCAGTTCCTGGAAGACACCTTCTTCAAGCAGTGGTACAGGAAGAAGCCTGCATCCTTCAAGAAAAACATGATTTTCATGCAGGGCAATGCTCCATCACACGCGTCCAAGTACTCCACAGCGTGGCTGGCAAGAAAGGGTATAAAAGAAGGAAATCTAATGACATGGCCTCCTTGTTCACCTGATCTGAACCCCATTGAGAACCTGTGGTCCATCATCAAATGTGAGATTTACAAGGAGGGAAAACAGTACACCTCTCTGAACAGTGTCTGGGAGGCTGTGGTTGCTGCTGCACGCAATGTTGATGGTGAACAGATCAAAACACTGACAGAATCCATGGATGGCAGGCTTTTGAGTGTCCTTGCAAAGAAAGGTGGCTATATTGGTCACTGATTTGTTTTTGTTTTGTTTTTGAATTTCAGAAATGTATATTTGTGAATGTTGAGATGTTATATTGGTTTCACTGGTAATAATAAATAATTGAAATGGGTATATATTTGTTTTTTGTTAAGTTGCCTAATAATTATGCACAGTAATAGTCACCTGCACACACAGATATCCCCCTAACATAGCTAAAACTAAAAACAAACTAAAAACTACTTCCAAAAATATTCAGCTTTGATATTAATGAGTTTTTTGGGTTCATTGAGAACATGGTTGTTGTTCAATAATAAAATTAATCCTCAAAAATACAACTTGCCTAATAATTCTGCACTCCCTGTATTTAGGTGAAAAGTCACCTATCTTCTATCGTTTGTACATTGCACAGTATTGATACATTTCAGTGTACTTGCTTTCCATGAACATACAATAACCAATAACATTAGACATGCTGAATAGTATTCTTAGGTATGTCTTTTGACGTCCATAATGATAGTGGGGGCGTGATGTTGTGCTGATTCCGAGGGCTACAATTCTGTGTGTATTTTTTTGGTGTAGAGGGATGGTTGTGTCATGGGACTATCATTGGGTAAGTGTGGTGTGGGCTAGGCCTAGTGATGTAATAGTTGGGGTCCATTCCTAGCAAATTCAGTTATTGTGTGTAACTTTATGGATGGCGTGTTTCAAGTTTATTAAAGGGCATGGTTCATGGGGGGTATTTGTCATCCCTAGATTCAATTCTAACTACAAAGAGATCCCAATTGTCAGTCCCACCTAGTGATTGACCTCTATGCTGTGATTGCCTCAGAGTTTGAGCTTCCGCCAATGTGTAGCCATGTAGGTCGCGAAGCCATATAGAGTGTGGAGGGGCATTTGGGGCCTTCCAATGTGTGGCTATCAGGCGTTTGTATGACACGAATGCTAAATCTACAAACTTGTGGGTGTGCTTATCTTTTTTTTCCCTGTATCGTATATTAAGTAAGCAGGATTCTGGAGTCTGGGTGAGCTGTTGGCCTGATAGGTCTATGGTTGTGTTGACGATTTGGTTCCAGCCAGTATTGATCGTGCGACATTCCCAGACCATATGGTAAAAGGTTGCAGCGGGGGCAGCGCATCTTGGACATATGGGGTTAGCTCCTGGATATATTTTATGGATATGAGCTGGGGAGAGATAAGCCTGATGCAGATAATTAAATTGCGTATATCTTAATCTAAAGTTACATGATACGGACTTGATCGAGGTTAGGGCTGTGTCCCAAGATTTTTGTGCTATTGGTGTAGGAAGAGCGGAATCCCAGCGGAGTTTGACCTGGGTTAGAGCTTTACAGCTTCTTGATAATAGAATTTTATATAATTTAGTGACAGTGTGTTTTGCCTCTCCCATAGAAAGTATTGTAGAAAGTAGGAGGGATTCATTTGGTTCGTTTTGACCACAGCCCCAAGTGTTGCGTAGGAGATTGTTAATGGCATTGAATGTCAGAAAATCCCGTGGTTGCAACGCCCCGCAGCTGTCAGATCTGCGAACTTGATTGCTTTAGATTCGCTGTATAGGTCTCCTACATAGAGGGTATTAACCGTTCGTAAGTCATGATGAGAGGATAAGGCATGGAGGCCCGGGAGCTGAGATATTGGAATCAAGGGAGAGTAGGGGAGTGATGGCATTTTGCCTTGTACATATCTCTTCCAGCAATGCCTGGCTGAGCTAAGCAGAGGAGTATTATGTCGTAAGTGAGGGAGACCTGTCAGTAACCATGCCAATATCTGTGCAGGGGTTGTGTAACCCAGTATTGCTACAACCTCTGTATTGGACGGCTCATTGAGCCATTTGGTGACCCATTGAAGTTGGGCTGCTGCATAATATAGCTCAAGGTTCGGCATACCTAGGCCGCCTTCCTCTTGTGGATATTGCGTGGTGTTTAGAGCTACTCTACGCCTGTCCCTGCCCCAGAGTAAGTCAGTTAGCAGAGAATGTGTTTTGTGGAAAAATGAACGCGGTAAGGCCAACGGGAGTGCCGAGAAATAATATAAAAATCTCGGTAGTATTAGCATCTTGACTATTGCTATCCGGCCCATGGGCGACAGAGGCAAGGAACTCCAAAATGCCAAGGAGCCCCGGGTGGAGCGGAGGAGCCTGTCTAAGTTACCTTCTCTTAGATCTGCTATAGAGTGATACACTTGGACACCCAGGTATTTGAAGGTTTGGTACGACCATGGTAATTGATGTATGGGGGATGATGTTTGTTGTTCAGGGGCAAACCAGTGAGGGGAAAGATACAGGATTTAGACCAGTTCACATGTAAGCCGGACACCAGAGCAAAGCTATCCAATATATGCATTATCTTGGGCAGGGAGTCAGAGTAATTGCGTAAATATATCAGGGCATCGTCTGCATACAAAGAGATTATATGATATGTTTCGAGCTCCTTTATTCCCCATTTATGTGCATTCATCCTGATCTTAATTGCAAGTGGTTCCATAGCTATTGCAAATAGCAGTGGTGATAGTGGGCAGCCCTGTCTGGTTCCTCTGCACACAGGGAAGGCTTCCGACACTACCCGGCCGGTTTTGACTCGGGCTGTTGGTTTGGAGTATAGTGTTATGATCCAGTCAATGAAGCCGCTCCTGAATCCGAACATCTTAAGGGTAGCGAATAGATATTCCCAGCCTAGCGTATCAAACGCCTTCTCAATGTCTAGTGACACAGTCACACTTTCTGGGTCAGAGGTGTTGTGCATGATACGAATTAGGCGCCTTATGTTAATAAAAGTGTTTCTACCCGGAATAAAACCCGACTGGTCTGGGTGTATCAAGTCAGGTAGATGGGGGAGTAATCTGTTTGCTAAGATTTTTCCAAGAAGTTTGCAATCTGTGTTCAGCAAAGAGAGTGGTCTGTATGATCTGACGTCTAAAGGGTCCCGACCCGGTTTTGGTAGAACCACTATTAATGCTTCCCTCATGGAGTCTGGTAATTGTTTTCTGTTGCGTGCTTCATTGAACACCTCTAGCAGAGGTTGCAACAAGTGAGTGCTTTGCGAGTTATAATATTCTGGCGGTAGGCCATCTGTGCCAGGGGTCTTGCCTCGTGCCATCTGAGAAAGGGCCAAGCGAAGTTCTTCAATAGTAATGGGGCCATCTAGTATATCTGCGTTGTTGACGATGTTCGAGTTTTGGGGAATCTGAGTTAAGAATTCTGCAAGTTGCTGTTCTGTGGGAGGTGTAGAAGATTGGTATAACGTATAATAATATGAGAAAAAGACCTGGTTGATATCAGTTTGAGTGTTGACCACTCTCCCTGTTTGTAGTTTGATAGCTCCTATCGGTGATGATTGCGGCGATTGGCACACCAGCCACGCTAATAGTTTGCCCGATCTGTCCCCCTCAGCATGTTGTCTCATTTTAAAATGTCTATAATTGTGTTTACCAAGGCTGTCGTCAGTTTCTCTGTATTTTGCTTTCAGATATAAGTGTTTCTGGTGATGTATTATTTGTTGAGACTTCAATCTCTGCTCTATGTATTTTGGCTTCCAATTTTAATAATTCTGAGGACAGCATTTTCTTAATGCCCACCGATGCTGCCAGACAGTGTCCTCTGACTACTACTTTATGGGCATCCCATTCGATAGCTCGGGTTGATGTTGTATTTTTGTTTAGAGAAAAATAGGTTGTTAGGCATGTGGTCAATTCTGTGTTAAAGGGGGGATCCGTCAGGGCGTCTGGCTGTAGGCGCCATGTTGGAATGCGGGCATGAATATATCCCCACATCAGTATGGAGTAGTGTGGATTATGGTCTGATATGGTGCGTGCCAGGTAGCTAGATGTAATTACCTTTGGGATTATGTTAGATGTAGCGAAGAACATGTCTAGTCTAGTATAGAGTTTGTGTACTGGTGAATAAAATGAGTACTCGCGTATTGTGGGGTGGGAAGTTCTCCATATTTCAGTGAGCATGTTATTAGCAGCCCATTCTATCAGGTCGAGCGATGCTCGTTTAGTCGGGGCGTGTTCCAGTGGGGGGATAGAACGATCTTTCAAAATATCCAAGACGCAGTTAAAGTCTCCTCCCCATATGGCATCTATTGCAGGGTCGCTGAGCATGCTACTGCCTATTGTTCCTAGAAAGTCGCGTTGATTTGTATTAGGAACATATACGGTTATCAAGGCTAATGGGATGCCATCTAGGGTACCTTCTAGAGCTACATACCGTCCATTTGGGTCGCACTGTTTGTGGGAAACAGTATACGGAACCCCGGGGGCTATCCATATTACAGTACCTCTGGCATATGACGAAAAGGTGGTCCCAAATAATTGTCCTTTCCACTTTGTTTTAGTTAATGCCAGCAAGGATTTATCTAAGTGGGTCTCCTGTAGCATGGCTATGTGTATTTGGTGCCTCCTAAGATATGTGTAAATCCGTTGTCTTTTGCTTGCGGAAGCCATGCCCTTTACATTCCATGTTAAGGCTTTATATTGTGTAGTATATTGTTTATTTTGTGATGCCATAGGGTTTGAGTAAAATATTCTGAGGGGATATCGCTCCGGATTGTGTAAGCCCAAATTTTCTTTATTTTTTGGTATCTATGCCCAACAACTAGCCCTCTAGCTACTGAAATGTGTGCCCTGCTCCTAGGATTTACATTATGGTGTGACGTTCTATAATTATTGCATGTCGATATACATAATAACCAAACTATCCATTCAACTATGGCTACAAGATCTGCTATTTTTGACGACAATAGCAGGAGAGGTAAAAACAAGGGGATAGACAAACTTGTCTGCTTGGGATAACAGTCTATATAGTGTGGAGGGTGTTCCATGGTTACGGGTATTGGAGTGATTTTAGATCCGGCCTATTTTGCGTATATAGGTATCATTGTCAGGGTCGAGCGGCGGCGGATCGGACACACAGGACAGAGAAAGCATCTACATAATTGTAAACGACTGCATTGACTAAACAGCAACAGGTAAAGAAATGGTATCCTGTATATGGGATCAGGTATTTAACAAATGTCGTCTGCTGTTCTTGGTGTGAGGTTTGGGCCTCTCTCAGTTTCCGTTGAGTCAGAATTTAACTCTAGATCAGGTTCAGCTTCTGATTGTTCAGAAAGAGATGTCGGTGATACGTTGGCAAAACGCTGCGCAGACTCCAGTAGTAGCGATCTTTCTACTCGTGATTGTTCAGGGGAAGGTTTGTTACCTTATTTACTGCGAGGTTTATGTTTGTTTCTCAGAGGTAGGCTTTTGACATTAGGAGATAGAGGATCAGCTAGTCCTTTTGCGTGCAGCCATGTCCATGCATCCTCAGGAGTAGTGAAAAATAGGGTACGAGTGACGTCTTGTACTCGGAGTTTAGCGGGGAACAGCAAGGAATATTTAATATTGTGTTCTCTGAGACGTTCTTTGACCCGGTAGAATGAGTTTCGTTTTTTTTGTACCTCAGCTGTGAAGTCCGGGTAGGCGGTTATTTGCGTCTTCTCAAAGTGAATTGGGTTTAATTTCCGGAATAATTGTAATATAAGGTCTCTGTCGCGGTAGTTCAATAGTTTTGCTATGAGGGGACGTGGGTAGGCGCCCGGTGGAGGGGGTCTGCCCGGAATCCTGTGGGCTCGTTCTATTGAAAAGAAATTTGGGATATTGTTCTTCAACATTGTTTCAGTCAGCCATTTTTCGATAAAGAGTTCTGTATTTGGGCCTTCGATGTGCTCTGTAAATCCTACAAACCGGATGTTGTTTCGTCGCGACCTGCCTTAGGCTTCTTCAGCTCGTCGCTTAAGTGTCTCCACTTCTGTTGTTATGGCGCTTAGTTGGGATTTGACTTCCGAAATAGTTGGTTTGAAGTGCGACGTATCCTTTTCGAGTTCGCCGAACTTTTCAGCTAGCGCCTGCTGATCCGTACGAAGCAGGTTAACATCTTCTGTAATTGAGCCAATTCTTGCTTCCAGAGTTGTTTTAGTTTCCAATATGGCTTGCAGCACTTTTTCGAATTGTGCTGAGTGCGTTTGCAATGTCTCTTCCATTTTCTGAAGGGTTTGGTATGTGTCTGTGGCACCAGGTGCTAGAGGCGGGTTAGTTGGACCCATGGTTTCTGGGGGTGCACGTGGGGTCTTTGGTTTACCCATCAGATGGTTCACGTTTAAAGGTATTGCCAAGCTCCGAATTCAGCGTTGCGCTATTTAGTTTTGTCACAGAGGCTAAGTGCTGCAGCGTCGGGGGCTCACCGCCTACACTGCATAAGCGCTGAGCCACGGCACAGAGTCTGCAAACGACGATTGGCCTCCACCTTTCCCTATGTTACGCACTCGCCAGCCGGGACTACGAAGGATTGACCCTATTTCCTCCAACCTCTGCGCCGTTTTGGTATCGGCTCCTTTTCGGCCTATCTACTAGGCACTGTTTTTCTTAATTTGTTCCTATTGTGTTGATCAGGCTCGCTCACTCTCTTAAGTTTCTTCAATCTACTGTGGTTAAATCGCGTTGTTTTTGGCCCCTTGGTAGCAGTGTTACTATGTGACTATCGGTTTTTCCAGGCGTTTATTCTATCAGCCAGGGTCGCTTCCGACCTCTAAAGGAATAAAAGAGATCTGTAGGGCACGCTGTTCATGCTGTCCAGATTCCCTCCGTCGGGCGCGCGTCTGGACGGGGGCCCCAGGGATTCGCGTCTACCGCCTCTTAGGAGCTCTGTAGTCAGCACGGTTCTCGCCACCTTTGTTTTTCATTACAGGAGCACTCGAGTGCTTCTCAGCATAACCTTGCTGTAGTGGAGGGCGCCGCGAGCGTCTCTCGGGACTATCGCGGGTTAGATTTCTGCAATGACTCCCTCAGGCCCATATGCGTTGCCGCCTCTGCGTCATTGGTTCCCTATCTGGTGAGAAATAGTTTTCTTCTCCATGGTGGGCCTAGACGATTTTTTCTGCAGTATCTCGCTTTTGCTACTATTTTGGAGTTCTGTATCCTTATAGCCAGCGCAGCTCCTACCGCCACGCTTTTTCGGGCCTTAAGCGCTCGGAGGTTACACAGCTCGATCGCGCGGCGAGGGAGGGTGGCACAAGCGTCTCTCGGTTCTGGTGTGTGTTATGTGTTCTGGGCTGTTCCCTCGGGTCTGCATATAGTGCCCCTCGTGTTCCGATTTTAAAAGTCTTGCACCTACTATTTCGCGGGAGCTCCACGTTATGCAGGCAGCGCGGTCTCGGCTGGCTTAGCTTTTTAATTTTGAAGCACACGGTGCTTCACGTCGCGTTCGCACGTCGCGGCAGGGCACTGCCGGCATCCCACGGGCCCGGCGCGGATCTCTCGTCCCGGGCAGCTCCCCCGGGTCACCACCGCCGCTCCGTCTGCTCCGCAGCTAGGAGGGGGTGTTTTTTTTGCCTCCGCCGTGGGTCAAAGCATCTCTTTGCAGGATCTTGATTATAGGCCGGGTCGGAGCTGTGAATTATACGTCCGACCCGGTCGCCATCTTGGATACGCCCCCCAGGGCTCAAGTTATAGTTATCTTAGGGAATGAGTTATAGTTACAACTGTAACTCATAACTGCTGAATTTTTATTGTTTTGTACAAGCAAATTCTATGTTTTTTCAATTCTGTTTCCTAACTATAACGTCCCTGTAACCTTTGTTTTTTTCATTGAATTGCTATGCTTTTTAATGTAAAGTTATTTTAATTACTATACGTTAATCCAACCACTGATAAATTACTATGCGTTAATCCAACATTTGCTGAGCACTGCGGACGTGTGCATCAATGGTTAGCCGCATATAACCACACAAGCATGTGTCATGCTTGGCCTTTGGCAGTGCATAACTGGGGTTGACCACTGGTCCTGATCTGCAGCCAGACCCAGCCAGACCCTGTGGCCAAGCCCCTATAACCACTCAATACTGTGTTGTTTTTACCCTCTGTTTCTGCCTTTCTGATTTTTTCTTGCCTGTGCCTGTGGCTCTCTATCCGTTTCTGCACTCTGTTTGTGATTCTCTGCCCGTTTCTTGCCCTCTGTTTTGGCCTTTCTGCTCATTTCTTGCCTTCTGTTTGTGCCACATTGCCTGTTTTGTTTCTAGTTTATGTCCCTCTGTTTGTGTCTCTCTGTTTCCTGCCCTCGGTCTGTGCCTCTCTGTCCATTTTCTGCTTGTTTCTTGCCCTCTGTTCGTGCCTCTTTGCCGGTTCCTTGCCCTCTGTGTCTACCTCTCTTCCCATTTTCTGCTTGTTTCTTACCCTCTATTTGTGCCTTCTGTTCGTTTCTTCCCCATGCTTGCTTTCTGCTTATTTCTAGCCCTCTGTTTTGCCTTCCTGCTCATTTCTTGCCCTCTGTTTTATCCCTCTCTGTCCATTTCTTGCCCTCTGTGTTGTGCTTCTCTCTCCTTTTCTTGCCCCATGTTTCTGCCTTCCTGCTCATTTTTTCACTCTGTTTCTGCCTTTCTGCTTGTTTTATGCTAGTTTTGTGCTCTCCGGTTCTGCCTTTCTGCATGTTTCTTGCCCTCTATATGTGTCTTCCTGCTCATTTCCTGCTGGTTTCTTCCCTCTCGTTCTACCTTTCTGCTTCTGTCATGCCCTGTGTTTTAGCAAGCAGGGAGCTGCTTTATATAAAAGCTCCCTGCTTGCGGGAGCAATATTTTCATCTCTTTGCTCATACGCATATTTGTGCCCAGGCGGACAGATGAAAACTGCACTTTCTGCAAGTGAGAGCACAGCTCTCACTTGCAGAAAGTGGAGTTTGTTTGCTTTTGCTTGGTAGGAGCTGTCAACTCACATCAAGCAAAAGCAAACAGCTAGGTCCTGGGGGTGGGCACCCTAGAATATAGCAGGAGCTGTCCCTGGGGGCTGGTGGTCCCCTGGACCATCAGTGGCTTCTCATGGGGGTGGCGTGACCCCTTCCACCCTCAATAGCCCTGGGGAGGTGGTGGCTCTCAGGGACCTGGGGTCTGCAACAGACCACCTATCTGTCTTAAAATATTTGCCCTGGGCAGGTGGCTGTCCCCGGGGCTAAAAAGGGGCTGAGCGTCACCAGCATTCAATTTTAGTTTGTGCCCCGGGAAGGTGGCGGCCCGAGGGGGTCAGGGGGAAGGGCAGCCCCGCATTAGATTGAGAGATGTACCCCAGGGAGGGAGCAGTTTTCGGGGCTGCAGGAGGTCCAGGGGTCCACCCACATTAAATTTTAGTTTGTGCCCCAGAAAGGTGGTGGTCCCCAGGTCTGCAGGGTCTGGGTGGCCCCCCACACACATAATCTTTTTAGCCCTGGGGAGGTGGCAGTCCCTAGGGCTGTGGAGGGGTGGGCAGCCCCCCCCCCATTACAAATGGCACGGCCCCAGGACTTGGCCCACTCTGGGGCTTCAGAATTTACAAGAGTGGGAGCCCAAGCTTGTTTTGTTTTTCATTTTTGTGTAGCAAATCCATGATTTTCACTAATTCATGGCAGACAATTAAAAAAAATTCTTTTTTTACTTTGCTGGAGCCCAAGAACAAGGCTGGGGGGGGGGGCAGGGTATTCCTACCCTAGCCCCTTTTCTTATTTTACCATTTTTTTTAGAGTCCCAAGATGGCTGCCAAAACTTTCTGGTTGAAGTGTTGGCAGCCAATCAGAGCTGTGAATTTCCCTGCACGAGCTCGTCATTATTCACAAATTCATTAGGAAAGATCTGCGGCCCTAGATATATTTTATTTCCACCCCTTAATATCTCAAAAACTACTGAACAGATTTACAACAAATAGGCAAAATCATTATCTGCGTACCTGAAGCTACCTTTCTGCGAAATTCAGCGTAATTCTGTCTAGTGGTTTGGGCTGTAGTTGTGTTCAAGGGTCCTATAAGAATTAACATGAGAAACACATTATTTTAATCTCCTTTTTCTCAGCCCCTGCTTGATGGATCACCCCGAAACTTTCCATGCACAACAAGATTTGTTTGGGCACTTTTATATGGAACAATTTGTAAAGATTCGTCAAACGGTGCCAAAGATATAAGCAAGTCAATAAAATGCTTTTTCTATGGAAACACGGTCCTAACTATAACAACCGACTGGCGACCACCAGTAGGTAGTACATAAAGTGCCTGCTCTGAAATAGGAGAAATAGGAGAAATCTCTAGAGGATTCCACCCACAGATATGTTTGAAATTTCTTGCCTCCCTGTCCTGCCCATGGTTGTCAATCAAACGTGTGTAAAACCCTATGTGAGTATGCTGAAGCAGATTTTTTCAAATGCAAGTGGGTAGGAGACACCTCCATCCCTTATTAAGTTAGGGATGGTCCATCCTTCTAACACCTATCTCTCCTTTGTCTCACTGTCTGGGAGTAACACACAAAGACCAACTACTAGCTACAACTAATCAAGAGACCCAAGATACAGGCTGTGGGCATCAAATGGTTAGGACACAAAAAATGTCACAAATGCCAACAAAAAAATAAACTTTATTGAAGAGAAATTTTCAGACTTGTGACTTAAAAACAACTTTACTATTAAAGAGGGTTTTAAATTTTAATTCTTTAGAGACCAAACTTGAAATTTCTACCTGCTCCCAATTGAAAGTTATCACTTATTAAATGTAATAAAGTAACACAATGTTATTCTATGGGAGAGGTAGACCTCACAATAGTGAAAAATGAAATTAAGTGTTTTTCACTACCAGGACATGTAAAACTTAAAATAACATGTTCAACTTTAAATTCACTGCACCCTGCCCTGTGGGCTGTTTAGGGACTACAGTAGGTATGACATATATTTGCTAAAAAGGAAGGTTTTGGCTTGGCAAAAGGTTTATTTTGCCAGGTAGGAACGGCAGTTTAAAACGGCACACACAGGCTGCACTGGCAGGTTGAGACATGTTTAAAAGGGTCATTTAAGTGGGTGGCAAAATTAGTTCTAAGACCCACTAGTAGAAATTAATTTACAGGCCCTATGTACATGTACTACCACTTTACTAGCAACTTATAAGTAAAGTAAATGTGCCAGTTGGGTGTAAGCCAATTTTAAAATGTTTAAAGGAGAGAGCACATGCACTTTAGCACTGGTTAACAGTGGTAAAGTGTGCAGATTCCTAAAAGACAATGAAAACGGGTTCACAAAACAGGATGGTGAAATCAAAATGTTTGAGGATAACCCTGCAGAAAGAGCAAACTCTAAGAGGAAGGGATGTTGCAAAAGGAAGCATGATTGCACGGAAATGAGTAAAATAGAATGCAGGATCATTTTCAAAAATTAGAAATGTTCTACCTCCAGTATGCCAATGTAAATCTTGAACACTTGAGGGTTAAAGGTAAAGGAAGACAGTAAAACCTCTTGAAAGATGCAGTCTATCGAAACCACTGGTTAGTATTACCTGATGGGTCGGTCCAGTAGTGCAACCCGCTGAAAGCAGCAGCTTCCCAAAAATACCAGGTAATAATAGTCTGTAGGGAACAGGAGAGGCTTAGGCACAAAACACTAGAAGGCACAGCTCAGCAAAACTACTTATTATTAAGTGTCACGGAAGTCCAGCCATGTGTGTCAGCTCATTGGAAGGCCACCATTCCCCAACCTACCAATTTAATAGCATCTGTGAGGTTCACCCAGTAGAGGTGTATATGTAACAAACTGGAAGGCACATCAACTCAATACTAGAAGTAGCCCTAGTATAATCCACTGGAGCTAATTATGAAAATGTACCTTTGCAGTATTACTAAGCCTATAAGGCATGTTAGTACAATAAAAAATGGCAATTGTGAAAGAGTGCATTTTTTTTCAAGCCTGTGTGCTCCTCAAGGTCAGTGATGGCCGCTGCACTCTGGCTGTGGTTTAGGGGATGTTTTCTTCTCTCTTTCCTTTTCAACTGTGAATGTTTGTAGACCTCCGAGAGACTGGACTTGATTTTATGGTTGATAAAAGGTTCCAAGGGTAAGTGAGTACTGTGTCCAGGGGATCAGGATAATGATATGTCCTGGGATTAGGATTTCAGCAAGTGTTAGAAACTGGGTCTCTGGTTGGCAGTGACTTTGCACTCTGTCCAAGTAGGGACCCTCACTCTAGCCAGGGTAAGGAAATTAGACTCCTAAGACAACCCCTGCTCATCCCCTTGGTAGCTTGGCACAATCAGTCAGGCTTATCTCAAAGGTAATGTGTAAAGTATTGTCCATCACACACAGTAATATAGTGAATACACTACAAAATGGACAGCACATCACATTTAGAAAATCAGGCAATGTTTATCTAAATCAAACAAGACCAAAATGACAGAAATCCAACATACACAGTCAAGTTATGAATTTTTGAAGTAAAAAGAGTCTTACTTCATAGAAAATAATGGAAACATTGTTGTTACACAAAGTACGTTGTTTTCTGAACGGGGGCACCTCCGATCTACGCGGGTTCACGTTGATTTTGATGCCCAGTGACAATGCGTGAGAAATCCGGTCACACGGTCATGAAAAACCATGCCGTGTGGGGTTTGTGTCGATTTTAGCAGCCAGAAGCGGGTGTTGTGTCACAATTTTCCCCGCACGGTTTCCTGCTTGTGGATTTCAGTCCTTGTTCTACCAGTTTCACCTTTCAAGGGCCCAGGGACTGGATGGGGCACCACTTGGCAGGGCAGGAGTCTCAGCAAAGAGTCCAGATGCTGGCAGAGGAAGTCTTTGATGGCCCTGAGACTTCAAAACAGGAGGCAAGCTCAGTCCAAGCCCTTGTAGACACTTCACAAACAGGAATATACCACAAAGTCCAGTCTTTGTCCTCTTTCAGGCAGAAGCAGCAACTGCGGACCAACCCAGCAAAGCACAGTCACAGGCAAAGGGGCAGTACTCCTCCAGCTCTTCAGCTCTTCTCCTTGGCAGAGGTTCCTCTTGGTTCCAGAAGTAATCTGAAAATCTGCAGTTTTTGGTCCACTACATATACCCCTTTCTGCCTTTGAAGTAGGCAAACGTTAAAGGAAAGACTCTGTTGTTCACAAGATCCTGCCTTGCCCAGTCCTGGCTCCAGACTCACACCAGGGAGTTGTAGACTGCATTGTGTGAGGGCAGGCACAGCCCATTCAGGTGTAAGTGACCACCCCTCTCTCCACTCTAGGCCAGATGGCCCATCAGGCTATGCAGGCTATGCCTCAGCTCCCTTTGTGTTACTGTTTAGTGGAGATTCACAAAAAGCCCAACTTCCAGTCTGACCCAGACAGGGAATACCCAAGCAGGCGGAGTCACCGAATGGTGTAAGCAAGAAAATGCCCACTTTCTAAAAGTGACAATTAAAAAAACAACTTTGCCAAAATATGTATTTTTAAATTGTGAGTTCAGGGACCCCAAATTCTATATCTCTATCTGCTCCTAAAAAGAAACAGCACTTAAAAGTTATTTAAAGGTAGCCCCCATGTTAACCTATGAGAGATATAGGCCTTTAGGACTTGTAAAACACATAAGTACATGTCCCACCTTTAACATACACTGCACCCTGCCCATGTGGCTACCTACAGCCTACCTTAAGGGTGCCTTACATGTATAAAAAGGGACGGTTTTGGCCTGGCAAGTGTGTATACTTGCCAGGTCGAACTGGCAGTTTAAAACTGCATACACAGACACTGCAGTGGCAGGACTGAGCCATCTTTGCACAGCTACTCATGTGGGTGCCACAATCAGTGCTGCAGGCCTACTAGTAGCATTTGATTTACAGGTTCTGGGCACCTCTAGTGCACTTTACTACGGACTTACTAGTAAAATAAATATGCCCATCATGGAAAAGCCAATTACACATACAATTTACCCAGAGAGCACTTGCACTTTAGCACTGGTCAAAAGTGGTAAAGTGCCCAGAGTACCAAAATCAGCAAAAACAGAGTCCAGCGCACAGTGAAAACATTGGAAGCAGAGACAAAAAAGACAGGGGAGACTTCGCCAAGGATACCAGGTCTAACAGCAAGGCTTGTGAACCAGTGGAAACAAAAGTGTACATAGTTCCCAGCAGAGTGAAACAGGCCTCGATCACAATACAAACAGCTCAATTGTGAAGCTAATGTGCCAATAAATCATTGAGGCCTATAGGTAGAGTTTTACAACAGTGAGGCATGTGGATTCATTCAAATAAGGTCTCAGCCAATCAGAGTGTGGTGTTACAGCCTATGATCCTGAAACAAACACAGGATGTGCAGGATTAGCACAGACCACATCCTTTTATCTCAAGCAAGAGCAAGTGGCTGCCTCTTTGAAACCTTCTTTGGTCAAATGATTGCTTCTTGCAAGTAACAGGCTGACCTGCAGAAGCTTGCTGACTATGACCCTCACTCTAGCCAGGGTAAGGAAATTAGACTCCTAAGACAGCCCCTGCTCATCCCCTTGGTAGCTTGGCACAATCAGTCAGGCTTATCTCAAAGGTAATGTGTAAAGTATTGTCCATCACACACAGTAATATAGTGAATACACTACAAAATGGACAGCACATCACATTTAGAAAATCAGGCAATGTTTATCTAAATCAAACAAGACCAAAATGACAGAAATCCAACATACACAGTCAAGTTATGAATTTTTGAAGTAAAAAGAGTCTTACTTCATAGAAAATAATGGAAACATTGTTGTTACACAAAGTACGTTGTTTTCTGAACGGGGCACCTCCGATCTACGCGGGTTCACGTTGATTTTGATGCCCAGTGACAATGCGTGAGAAATCCGGTCACACGGTTATGAAAAACCATGCCGTGTGGGGTTTGTGTCGATTTTAGCAGCCAGAAGCGGGTGTTGTGTCACATTTTTCCCCGCACGGTTTCCTGCTTGTGGATTTCAGTCCTTGTTCTACCAGTTTCACCTTTCAAGGGCCCAGGGACTGGATGGGGCACCACTTGGCAGGGCAGGAGTCTCAGCAGAGAGTCCAGATGCTGGCAGAGGAAGTCTTTGATGGCCCTGAGACTTCAAAACCGGAGGCAAGCTCAGTCCAAGCCCTTGTAGACACTTCACAAACAGGAATATACCACGTTTACTACTGTCAAATGATTGCTTCTTGCAAGTAACAGGCTGACCTGCAGAAGCTTGCTGACTATGAAACTAGTGCAGTAAAGAAAGATTTTCTGGCTTCTTATTTCTATCATTTGTAAACTCAAACAAGACAAACTGGACCTGATGCATTAGTAATGTGGAGAATAACATCAGAGCAATGAGCAATTCATTGGCATTCATGGTAGATGCAAGTGACAAAGGAATACAATAACATTAAAATGCTCTCCTCTTAAACATGCGGCTCCTGCAATTACATGTGCGAACATGGAATAGTGAAACAGCGTAATCCTGAAGCCACCTCGGGCCTCTCCGATACATTTACAGCCACTCCCTGCCCATTCAGCTTTACTCTTGATTTCTCTCATTGTGACGCTTTTTTGTTTTTCTCTTCCTTCGTCTTTCCCATGTGTCTTTTGCTTGCAGTAAATGCTTGAGGCAGCAAAATAAGTGCCGGCCTTCAAAAATAAGTGCTGGTGCCCCGAACCGGAAACCACAAGCACAGATTAAGCACTGCTGCCTACAGGTGTTTGCAGGGCACAAGCCTAATTTATGACAAGTATTGACCCACTGCATTGTGCCAGTTTTTCATAATTGATAAAACAGGTCAGATGTCTAATTGGTTTATACCTTGAAGAGTTGGCAGCGGCTAAGGGCCGGATGTAGGAAGATTCCAATTTGCGAGTTGCAAATTGCGAATCGCAAATTGGAATTTAGGATGGTGTCCCTGACACCGTCTGCAACTAGCAAGGGGTTCGCAAAGGCCCACCTCATTAATATTCATGAAGTGGGTCTCAATTTGCGACCCCCTTGCGAGTGGTGGCATTCACAGGGATGGTGGCCTGCTGCGGACAGCAGACCACCATGTCTGTGACTGCTTTTTGATAAAGCAGTTTTTTTTTTTTGTAATGCAGCCGGTTTTCCTTAAAGGAAAACGAGATGCATTACAAAAATGAAAAAGAAAACATTTTTTGTTTCATTTTTTCAGAGCACGCAGTGGTCCATATGAACACTGCGTGCTCTGAAAAAATGTTTGCAGTTCCATTCCCATGGGACCCCTTCCCTTTGGCGAATCGGTTACCACTCATTTCAAATGGGTGCAAACTGCGATTGGTTTGCAACCGTGTTCGCGGTCACAAAGCAATCTGGTATTGCACTGCGACTCACAATTAGCAAGGGGTCTCCCCTTACTAATTGCGACTTGCAAACCCGTTTTGCGATTCGGTAAGCAGGTTACCGAATCGCAAAACGGGTTTTGTGCATTGCATAGTGCAGTTTGCACGTCGAAAACAGCAAAAATCGCTGTTTGCGACGTGCAAACTGTTACCTACATCTGGCCCTAAGACACTAGAGATGCCAATATTTGATTCTGGGCCACTGCACGGCCAGACATTGGACAATGAAAAACATGCACTTCTTTCAAGCATTCATGTTTGTAATTGTAAATAGAGAGACACAGTGAAGATCACACATTTGTGCACAAGGTCCCAACGACTGAACAAACTAAGGTCCATATTTATACTTTTTTTGCGCCGCATTTACGTCATTTTTTGATGCAAAAGCAGCGCAGGCTTACAAAATATAATTGTATTTTCTACGTTTGCGACACTTTTGTGTCAAAAAATGACAGAAATGCGGAGCAAAAAAAGTATAAATATGGGCCTAAAGGTGCAAGCTCCATTCGCATCATCATTGTGCTACAGCATCCTTTAATTCCAATATATTTAATTGCAGCTCTCCTGTCAGTACTGAATTTGAAAGTCCTTGTCTGTTCTCCTTCTTCAATGTTTAGTTTCGTTATATTGCAGCTGCGTCTGGTACATGGAGAGTGTCTATATTCTCATTTTAAATCTAGCCAATTCACTGATTTCTAAACATCCTACTATCAAAGTAAAGTTAGCAAAGAAAACTAATGTAGTAATTCAGAATTAATTTTGTCTCGGTGTTTTACTCCAATAAGCAAAGTAAGTGACCATTCAGGATTTGGTTTCCTGGATGATTATTTTCGTTATGCCTTATGACTAAATAAACCTCAGTTATATTCAGTTCTAGTGTACATGTGTCATTTTTCATTCGCATTGGAAGCCTTTGGTTTTTTTCTGATTATAATAATAAATACATTCACTCTACTGCGAACACGGATCATCTGAAGCTTATTGGTGAATGTCCCGTTTCTGCCAAACATTTAACCTTTATGTGTCTTCAGAGCCTACACTTTCAATTTGTTACCAATGTCAATCGCATCCCGAAGGGATACCCGTTGTATCTAGCGCCCATTACAGCGCTCCTTTCGAAGGAGCTAGATTCACGCTTTGAATTACAAAAACATGCACACAGGCAGAAGTTTTACCCTAATATGAAGGTTGTCCATAGACAAACCGGCATAGCAGCCAGTCACTCATTTCACATAGTACTTGGAACACCTTGCGATAGAGATCAGCATTGGAGCCTGAGTCCAGATCGTGCTCAGCCACTTCTACCTAGACCCAGCATCCTTTGTCCCCTGCTGCCTCACCCATTCGCATCAGGTAAGGGCCTCTAGTCTGCACAGGTGACCTGAGGATGTGCGCTGAAAGGGTCTTATGATAGGTCTCTTCCGAAGGCTCAAAATTAGAATGACCAGATATAAAGGAGCAAAAACCGGTACAGGTCAGACATAAAAGAAGGACTAAACACTTTACTCTCACTTTTATATCTGGCCTAACTCGTTTTTTTGCGTATCTTTTTGAATGAGTGCCTATACATATGTGTGTGTGTGTGTACACACACACACACACATTTACAAGACGACACACATAAAATTAGCTATGGACCTCCCACCCTGCATCCCCAACCTGCCCCCCACCAGCCTTTCTCTGCTCTCCACTCCCTCTTTCTGCTGGGAGCAGACAGGGAACTGTGTTGCCTGACAGTAACAGATAAATTACTTTAATTATTTCATACTTTGTAGGCGTCTTTATCTTATGCTTCCCTAGATCATCTGACATTTGTCCCAAAAACCACAACATTTATTTAATAATCTGACCTTTGTCCCAAAAACCGGGACATTTATTCAAAATTTAGAGAAGCGTCGGGAAAACGGGACAGTTCTCGAAAAAACTGGACTGTCTGAGGAAATCCGGGACGTCTGGTCACCCTAGCTAGAAAGGATGGTTTGAGGAGCACTGACTCTTGCTAGCTCTCAGTGACTGAAGCTTCCAAGAGACAACTGCTGTCTAAGAGACAGTAAAAGATGTGTCCCCAAATCACCTTTCCCAAATACTCTGTTATAGTTATATGCTTTCTACTGACCTTATTATTCACCCACCGCCACAACAGTCTGGACAAAGATATGACAGGTACCAGCTTTCAAAAGCCTTTGGGGCATATTTACAAGCCCCTAGCGCCACCGGAGCGACACTTTTTGTGTGCTGTGCTCTGCACCATGTAAAGCCACCTTGTAAATACGGCCTCTTCACACACAGCACTTTGTGTGGAAGGGGCATGCAATGGGTGTTGCTGCAGGTATGGGTGTTGCTGCATGCGTTCCACAGCAACACCCCTTGCATTTTGACGCTGCCCCAGATTTACAAGAAATCATAAATATGGGCAGCACCAAAATCTAACGCCACCCCGAGGGTGGCGTTAACGTGGCACAATCAGGAGAAATACTTTAATTTCTCCACATGTTTTGCTCTTTCTACGTGTGCTGCATCGGTAGCACATGTAGAAAGAGCAAGTCACCATTTAAGATTGTTTTTGTACAGGAAGAAGTTCCTTCCATCACAAAAACAATCTCCCCCACAACGCAGCCATCCTTGTGC
Organism: Pleurodeles waltl; assembly: GCF_031143425.1. Classification (NCBI taxonomy): domain Eukaryota; kingdom Metazoa; phylum Chordata; class Amphibia; order Caudata; family Salamandridae; genus Pleurodeles; species Pleurodeles waltl. The sequence continues at coordinate 75,154,037 of NC_090446.1, forward strand.
AATAGCACAAGGATGGCTGCGTTGGCGCTAGGTGGCTAATTTGGTGCCAGCAAAGAGTTGGTGTCACCACTTCTTCATCTGCAGTCTTCACTCTTTTTATGTGAGATGTGTGGATCTGCTGTGACAAGCCTACACACTTCACAGCAGTACTTGTCACAAATATAATTTGATAGAGTCCACATCACCCTGGCTACAGGCCGCTTTTTCAACTGTGCTTCTTCACTACGACTTAGTCGCTAGGTTTCACCTGAGTTCTTCACTTGCGGAAGATGTTTTTAATTTCACCTGGTGAGAGATAGAGTGTATCACATAATTCAGACCTTTTCAATAGTCTAGCCCAAGATCATCAGAAATGTTCACAAGTGCGGTTGATAGTATAACAGGAATCCACATTGCTCTGCCCATGATCGCTTCATGAGGTGAGATTACAGTCACTTATTCAATACTAACTTAGAACATCTGCCCATTTCAGTGATGTAAAGTTGCACACCATTGACAACTTTTATTTAAGAGTACAGTTGATACACTCGCTAACACCTCATGTTCTTAGTCAATAACTACAGTGAAATCTTTGCTTTAAACTCAGTGACACACACAGCTTTCACTATTTCAGTTTTGAAGTGATCTCCCCTATCTGACTCAAGTGGGGTTTGCCAACCAAATTCAGGGACTCAACTCCCTCAGCAAGAGTGTAGCTACTGTTAAACTATCACACCATTTAATTGAATATGCCTCTGTTCAGGTACAAAAAAGACAGTGTTTAAAACACATTATAACCCACTACACTGGGGCATCTCTACAAAGTTAATTTGTAACCTTGCGAGAGAACCTTCAGAATGTTCAATCTCACTTGAAGTAATAGGGGTCTTTTGCCAATATTTAACTGCTGACAAAGCAACACTGGTACAGTTCTGAAATGAGGACTAACTTGTCTGAACAGTCTTAGCATCTAGTCATGGCCAACATGAGTAAGCACATGCATTTACTTGGCATCTGATTAAAATAGAATTCTGCAATACATATTTCTGATCAGTTGACTTTCATATTTTCTTTTCATCTTTTGTAGACCTTGCTGCAAACCACGTTTTCTTTTTATCCTCAGGCACAATGTTTCCATTATGGGTATCTTCCCTATCAAGCATTAGCAAATGTGTGGCATAATTCAGTGTATTAGAATGTGTAACTGAAATGTAATCAACCACAAAATAACTGCCTGTTACATTTTGAGTTTGAGAATGAGTTAGCAAAATGTCAACTGAATAAGAGACCAACAAAATGCTCCTCAGACAAACCAGATGTGTGGAGGCTACTGGATCTAATGTAGCCATAAAAAGCAGGCTATTGGCAGCTTTACGCCTCCGTGTTGCTGAGTGGGTTCAGAAAGTGAGGACCCTTCTCTCTCGTGGCAAAATAAGTACAAATATTTTTCTTAATTAGGTGTTCAACAACAACATGTGCAGCACAGAGACTATGGTCCTGATTTAGAGTTTGGCAAATGGGGTTACTCTGTCACAAACGTGACGAATATCCCGTCCACCATATTACAATTCCATTATATCCTATGGGAATCATTTTATGGCGGACGGTATATACGTCATGTTTGTGACAGAGTAGCCCATCTGCCAAGCTCTAAATCAGGCACTAAGGGTCTGATTTAGAACTTGGGGTTTGGAATACTCCATCACAAACATGACGGATATGCCATCCACTGTATTACAATCCACAATATATATAATGGGACGTTATTACAGCAGAGGGGATATCCATCAAGTTTGTGACAGAGTATTCCTCCCCTCCGAGTTCAAATCAGGCCCTAAGTCTGAGCTCTAGAAAAGCATTTATACATTTATTGTTTTATGATACCATAATACTCATATCACTGTGAGTAAGCCTCTGTTAAGAGTTTGCATATCGAGAAACGTTTGGCATCTACTGATAACAGTAGCCTACTTTCCAAAAACATCCTCACCTCTTTCTGCATTGATGGGGGGATCACTCTTAGAAATACAGAAATGTGTTTTTTGGTCACCTTACTCACTCTTTTCTAAATTGTGTGACTCAGATACATTACGGCCCTCATTCTGACCTTGGCGGTCTTTTCGCAAGACCGCCGAGTTACTGCCGCGGTAAAGACCGCCGACCGCGGCGGTATGCCGCTGCACGTATTCCGACCGCTGGGAGCGTTCCGCCGGAATACCGCCAGCAGCCACACTGGCGGTCGGCGGGAAAGTGGAGACTGGTCAACCTCCACCGCCACGCCAGCAGAACACCGCCCCCAGAATTACGACCCACATTTCTGTGTGGCGGTCTTCTGTTGGCGGTCTTCTGTTGGCGGTCACGTCCCTATGGCTCCCGTCGCCTCCCGGAGGACCAACGCACAAGGTAAGTTGATCGTCCGTGAGGGGAGGGGGTGGGGGGGTGTTGTGTGATGTGTGCGTGCATGGGGGTGTGCGTGTGAGTGTGTGAGTGCGTGCATGCGGGCGGGGATTGCTGCTGTGCCTATGGGCAATGTGTGTAGTTCGGCGGGTGCGCATGTCTGCATGTATGTGTGCGGGTATGTGTCCCCGTTGTGTATGTAGGGGGTGTGTATATGTGCATGTTGGGGGTGTGTGCATGTCGGGGTGCGTGTATGTGCATGTCGGGGTGGGGGTGGGGAGGGGGTTCGTACCACCTCTGGGGGGTGGCAGGGGGGTGGAGGGTGTGGGGGGAGGACTCGGGGGGCAGTGGGGGGTGGGGGAGACCCCTATCAGTGCCAGGGAAGGAATTCCCTGGCCCCGATAGTGCCTACCGCCATGGTTCGCATGGCGGTTCCCGAACGCAAGAAACCGCGGCGGTAAGCAGGGTCATGATAGCGTTGGCGGTCTTGGGTCGACCGCCGGACCGGAGTGCGCAGACTCCAGCCCGTCGGTCATGACCGCCGTGGCTGTCGGAGTGGGGAAGTGGCGGTCGGTCGCGGCGGGGACCGGCACGGTCAGAATGCCATTTTTAATACCGCCGGTCTGTTCGCGGTCCGACCGCCGCCTCTCCGCCGACCGCCAAGGTCAGAATGAGGGCCTACTTCTTTTTGACAATTCTACAACTTTGTCTGGGCCATTTTTGACCATTTTCTATAAGATGATTTATTAATGCAACTTTATGTAGGTTACACACATATTTTCTTTTGGCTGCAACCATCAGGTCATCTATATACTGCACTAGCATTCAGTCACTGAAGAGTCTCAAACTCTCTAAATCTTTCTTTAGAACTTGACAGAAAATTGATGGTGTTTCAGTATAGTCCTGTGGGATCCAATGCCAAACTGTTGCCCTATTTAAAAATCTGAATGCAAATGGAGACTGGCTACAAATGAGAAAAAAGCCTGACACAAATCAATAATAGTAAACCACTCTGCATTTTCAGAAATGTGGAACAAAATGACAGCAGGATTCAGTACCACAGGACAACAATGAAGTACTATGTCATCAACTTTTCAAAAGTCCATTACTATCCTTTATTTCCTGCTCACTTTTTTATTTCCCATAACCTGAGAGTTACAAGAGTTTTCTAGTACTTCTCTTAAAGTGCCTTGTTCTATCATTGTTTCAATAACTGTTTGTTACCGAGGACACCCCACATTTGGTTTCACTTTGATCCTCACTGGATCTATAATTTTCTTTAACCCAATTTCTTTTCCTGTAAAACCACAAACCTACTCTTCTCCTATGTGCTGTATATCTGAAAGTTAGTCCTCTTTTGTGAGAAACAGGAATAAACTCACTTTTGTCTATTATGATTTTAGTTTCAAATCAGAATGATTATCATTTGTTTGAATGGCTACACAATTTAGTGTGCAACAAATTACACAATTAATTTTACATAACAGATTACTACCCAGCAGATTATTAGGACTCATGCATCATAGTATGAACTAATGGCATTTTCAAATGAGCAAATTTTTACAGGGACGTTTACTAGCAACTTACCACTTTAATGTTTGCTACTAATGCCTACAACCTAGGCTTATTTTCCAAAGGGAAGTAGGTTAGAAAACCTCCATCTATCTAATCATAGAGTGGGTAGCACTTGTTTTGATCAAAAATGATACTGAATGCCAATTCGCCTCACCACCTACATATACATATACTTATAGGTTGCTCTGGACTGCACCAAGCATGATATTTTCCTTCACCCTGATGTACATCATTATGCATGATGTGGTCTAGTATGAACTTTGAGTCTAGCAGCTATATGTGGGATAATTGCTACTAACTACTTACGAACGTGGTTGAAAACCCGGATTCTGTTGAAAAGCGTGCATTTTATTTTACATTTTATGTTACATCAGTGAGGCCAAAGGCATGTTTCAGATGAACTGCTGTTAATTCATCATATTCTAGGCAGAAGCCAGTTGGGCTGGTGCTACTGACTGTTTAATTCCATTTTGTGACTTTTGATTCATGTTCTGGTGCATTTGTGGAGCCATTTGTGACTCATTTTGTGTCCTTTCTGGATAATGTTTTTACTTTTTTTCCAGTGGCCAAACATTCCACAAATGTGGCAAGGTGCATTTTAGTTTTGAATGATATGGCTAGCATTGCTCATGTTGTAATTTTTAATAAAACCTCCTCCCCTACGCTGCTTTGGCGGCGGTCTGACCGCCACCGTGAGTCTGGAGGTCCCTGAACCGCCAGACTCGTAATGAGGGGCCACGTCTGTGCTTGTACTGATTCTTTAGGATTTTGTGTCACCCTCATAATTTAAGACTAATTTGTTTTTCTCTGAGGAACCTTACCTTCATGTGTTCAGTCACTAAATACCATTTTCTCATTACAACAGGAGATGGTCAATTATGTTGAGCTACTCTTGAAGGCTCTACATTTGGCCAATCTTCAATGCCTTGCTATTCTAGCCACAAATGTTTAGGGATTATAATCTCAAACAATGTACTGACGTCTATCCAAAGTACTTTCAAAATTGAGATAACCATTTCTACTGTCATACACCCCTTATCTGGTTTTTCCGTACACTTTGGAAAAATGTTCCTAAATGAAAAAAAATCACTCCATGTTCATGGTACATGCATATATTGATTTTTTAGTTTGTGTATTCTATTACCTTTATTCCACAAATATCTTTTTTATAACACAGTTTATTGATTTTGTCAAAGGTGTCTGCATAACGAAGACACAGAACATGCTGAGCCCCCATTGGCTACTCTTGTAGCTACAAATTTCTGCATCTATTGAAGTGATCTGTAAATCTTGTGGAGTAATGGTGTTTCCTTGATAGTCTGCCCATCACTTCCATACTTATGGGGACAGCCTCTGGCCTTGTACACAAACCTCTCTCTGCTCATGCACCAATCAAGTCCCCATCTCCATTCTTCCACAGAGGGAGGATCACCCTCCCTCTATCGGCAGGCTATGTATCTTTTGTCCACAGTCAGGCCCAGCCATAGCATTGGTAACCCATACCTCTCCTTGTCAAAATCTGTGGTAGCATGTAGGAGGACCAACTTGGTTCTCGGGGTATTGATCTCCCCAGTATCCATCCTAAGCAGGAGAGCGCTCTGGCCCAGTATGGCTCTAGCTTACTGCATTACCATGTGGTGTGTAATAAGTCCCTGTCCTCCACCAGGCATTAGAGGCAGGAGGGGGATGCAATCTCCCCCATTTTCAAAAGTTGGCATCTCGTAGGGTATATTCTATTAATGTATTTCAGCTGGATTAAACCAATGTGCATTGTAATTGCTGAATGCCATGAGGGAGCCTTGACATCTGCTCATTCGTCTTCAGTGAAGGTTTCTAAGTCGCGCTCCCAAGCAGATCTGAGTGCAGGGATAGTGTTCGGCATGTCAGGTATTAATGTGCAGTGTATCTGAGTCACTTTATTGTACCCTAGTTCTCCCATGAGCAGTTTTGCCTTCAGGGGGTTATAATCTGGGAGATCCTGTGATTCTGTAGAACATGTTGTAGATTTCAAATAACGATAAAACTAGCTTTTTTTAAAGTTGTACTCACTCTGTAAAGTCTGGTATGACTTGAGTATCAAGCTCTCCATAAAGTTACTCAAGGTAGAAATGCTTTTTGTATCCAACCTCTGGAATCCTTCTAGCGCAGCCACCTCAGGCAATGCGGATCCCACCCACAGTGATATCTGCCCTTTTAGCTTCCTTCCCCATCTCATATGTTTCAGAGTGGTTTTCCATGCCTGGAGCCCTACTTTCATTGCTGAGGGAAATGGCAATCATGCCCTTCCTCCAGATGTTAAATAGTGTTATGGTGCACCCATATCTTGGACGGGTAGTCAGGGTTGCTCATATCCGTGCTTTCATTTCTGTGGGATCTCTTTTAATACAAATTAACATTCTTTTTAACCTCCAATTTCTCAGGCTTCTCATATATATTACACACACACATCTTGCTGCTTCCTCACTCATGTATCTACATTCATTCTCATCATTTGATGTTTTCCTTTCGAATTTATTATTGTTATTATTATTATTATTATTATTATTATTATTATTATTAATACAATTAACAATTTCTCCAAAATAAACTTTGATTCTAAAAATGGCAAAGCCTGGTGCATGTGAAAGCATGCTAGGTCCTGTTTCATTTTCATGTGGGCTCGACTCTCAGGTTACCCTCTCCTGCTCTTGCAGTCATCACTATATAGTGGTGACCTTGAATTTAACAAGTTGTCTAAAAACCCATCTCCTCTCCAGGGTCAATACACAGATTGAGCAGCTGTGGAAGAGACAATAACAAAGCACACCCCAGATTAAGCCATTATGTAGATGCATTCTCAGGTGCTCTTTTACCCAGTATTCAGCTGCACAAAATACAACTGCAACTCATGCAGCCATTGTTCATTCATCCAATCGGGGAAAGGCAATCTGTGGGCAATAGTTTGTAATAAGCAAATTAAATGTACCAGTCATAAATTAGTATCTTTATGTATTCTTCATTACATCAACCATCATACAAATCATTATTGGATGAATAATCTTCTCTAGAATCACTTTCTATTTCTTTCTCACTTTTGGTTTCCTCTTTGTCATTCTTTATTGTCCGTTTCTTTAACTATTACAGGGAACACACTATATCATGTCTACTCTAAAGGGTTATTTTTGGCCACACTAACTGGCATCCAACTAAAGGCTTACTGTGTTCCTAACCTGCCCTTTTATCATTTTCTTCTGCTCTATTTCATTTGCTGTAAAATCCCACTCATTCAAAGTTTGTGCAGGTAGAGGCCGTGTCTTCACCTCATACGTAGCACACCTAAAATACTCAATCTTTCTCACATTAAAAGTGCAGTTCAAAGGTAATTGCAAGTTTTTTTGTTATGATCAGTGGTAGCCTTATTCCAGTCTTGTAACCATAAACAAGTATGAAGTCATGATTTCTTTTGGTTATTTCTTTAGGTTTTTGTGTTTGTCTTTGCTTTTTATTCTTTCCAGGAAACCTGGGCACTGTCAGGCATCACAATAGAAGCAAATGTGAACTATTTTGATCCAACACTTAAACACTAAAATAACAAGCTAACGGATGGCGTACCCCCCTGAATTTCAACTGCTCTAAATGTCATTGTTAAAACCTTTTCATCCATCAGTCCCAAAATGCATTATATTGGGCTTGAAGGTGATGGAGCAGCACTCATGCCTAGGAAACCTTCTGAAAGAGATGCTGTGATGAGATTACTTGAGGATAACGCATTGGAAACCAGGGTTACAGTAGCATAACATAATAGACACATATTACTGATGGGTGGGGCTTCAAAGCTAACTCTGTGCAATGAATAATGGAGAGAAGAAGAGATTACTGAGTAAGAAAAAAAAAATCAAATGTTCCTTTCATTTTTAGGGCATGAATTCCCCTTCTGTGAATATTTCCTAACTCATTAATAAAAAAGTGAATATGTCTGAATAAATCAAGTGCACATTTATTTTTCTCATGCTGTTATTTTCTTGTAAATATGATAATCAAACTTATAATTGATTGCAATATTTATTCATTGCAGTGGATCATTTGATGTTAAATCATTATTTGAAAAGTCATAGGCCCTCATTATAGCATTGGCGGTCTTTTCCTAAGACCGTCAATGCCACGGGCGCAAGGAGACCGCCAGTGCTGGCGGCCTTCTGCCCCCCATATCACGAGTACTGAAGGATTTCTGCCACAATTTGGGTGGAAATCCTTCAGCAGTTGTGCTGGTGGATGGAGGATATGTGGCGGTTCCACCACCGGCACCGCCCACCAGTAGTACACCACCTGCCATATTATGACCAATAATACAGCCTGGTGGTGTCCTGGTGGCGGGGCGCTGCCGGTGGTGGAAGCGCCCCTTCCCGTTCCCTGCCGTACGACCTCTGGCCAGATATCATAAGTTGGGGGTCTGACAGGGGAGGGTGGTGTCTGCGTGTGTGTGACTGAATGTGTGTATGCGTGGTTGTATGCGAGTGTGAGTGTTGTTATGAATGAGTGTGTGAATGCTGAAGTGAATGCGAGTATGGATGCATGTGTGTGAATGCGAGTGGGTGAATGCGTGTATGAATGTTGAAGTGAATGAGAGTATGTAAGTGTAGGTGATTAAAAGAAAGCGTGGTTCATGTGGGTGTCTGTGTGCATATATGTGGGGGTGATGTGAGTGCATGTGTGTGTGTCTGTGTGCATTTATGGCTGTGGGGGCCGTGGGGTGTTGTGTGGTGGGTGCATGTCTGCATATGAATGAATGGGTGTCATGAGTGTGTGCGTGTCTGCGGGTGTGTGCGTGAATTGGAGGGTGGGGGGTGTGTGCGTGCATGCTTGGGGTGGGTGGTAAGTATTGGGTTCAGGGGTGGGGGTTAGTGTTTGGATCGGGGGTGGAGGGGCTCCTATATGTTGGGGGTAAGGTTGGGGGAGTCATCTACTGGTGACAGGAATGGAAATTCCTGCCGCCAGTAGCCTTTCTGCCAGGGATTTTGTGGCAGTGTTACCGCCACAAAATCCTTGGCGGAAAGGGGACTCATAATACCACTGGTGGTCATTGCAGGACCGCTGGGTCGGAGATGCTAATCTCCGGCCCGGCAGTCCGAGTGCCCTGGTGGGACAGATGGTGAACTGTCTGTGTTGCAGCTAGTTCACCACCACAGTCATAATACGGCAGTCGGACCGCCATCTTTACCTTGGAGGTCAGAAGACCGCCAGGGTCATAATGAGTCCCAAAGTTTCTAGAACATGGGTACTTACAAACATTTTCCCAGGGGCCAATTAGTTTGGTCTGTGATGTGACAGAGGGCCACATTGATGCCAATAGGGTGGTGGTAGGATGGGGGAGTTGGCGGTAAGGTGGGTGAAGGAGAAGCAAAGCATATACTTCTGGTGACTAAACTGCGCAATGTGAAACCAGGAATCCTTCCTTTCTTTAACACAAATAAACATTTAAATAAATGCTTGCCCATTTAAGATATTTTTATTGTTAGTTCTGAGAAGAGTTAACAGCCATCCAGAGCTGCTGTTGACCAAGGGGGCGCACGTAAAGGTTAGGAGGGCCAGTATCCCTTTTCTAGAAGGTTGATATTTTCTTTTTATATGTGGCTGTCATTTCCAAAGAACCATGAGTGACAGAATGAAAATAGTTGAAAGGGCATTACACTCTTTATTGTTGAACATTTATTTGTATTTGTGTTTGTATTTAATTTATAATGTGTATTCCGGCCTTAGCATCGAAGCGCTGGAGTGAGAGTAATTAGAATCTGAGGAAAAATAGAGAAATAGGAGCAGTAAGCAACCCATTAACAAGGGAGCAACAATGTTTTACCAGCTTCCTGAACACTAGGAAGCTATCCTCCTTCCTAATTAACTCAAGAAGCGAGTTCCAGTGCCTCGCCGCTGCCACCGTAAACGCTTTGTCTCCCCATCTTGCCCTACGAGTGTGACAGACTTGAATCAGATTCGCATTTCCAGAGCTCAGGTGCCGACAAGGACTGTACCGCCATAATCTAGCAGCTAAGTAATCTGCCCCAGCCTTAAAAGTAAGGCATAACGTTTTAAATAAAATCTGTTTCATTTATGTTGAAAGTCTTCGGCAAAGCTTTAAATAATCTTATACATAGTGAGGGTAAGCACTAGAAGTCACAGAGGATCTTCACACAAGGTGACAGAAGTAGGCCTAGATTGAGTTTGAGGATTTCCGCTATGCGGAATTTCATCAAGTGAAGAAAACACTCTGCATCTACCCTCCATGTTGGCAACATGCGGCAGGCCCAACAGTGGGGCTGCTGAGGGGGAGGGTGCGCCATTGCATCTGTCGATGCACATAGGGGTTCAGCGCACTCAACAGAAGCCGATGCACCTCTGGGCTGATATCATTGATCGGTAGAGGGACCTGCTCGACCTGCTGGATGTGCAGGTTGCGGTGCTTGGTGAGTATTAGTAATTAATTATTACTAATTTTGTTGTATCCTGTTCTATAATGCTACATTTTGTTTTGTAAATAGCATGCTGCTCACACTCATAGGTAAATTAAGTTCACGTAACGTAATGTTGCAAATATTATGTGATCCAATTTGAGTGAGCCAGGTGCTCGGTGCTATCTAGTTCTGCTTGTTGCTGCAGTCGCTCGCTTTTACTGATTGTTGAGTATGCTGGTAATGCCGACTCCTCTGCCCATCAGTCACTAAGATAACTGTACTGTGGTAGCAGTTATAAGTAATATATATCAGCGTGTTAGCATTCTCTTTGTCTTTTACTTCGCTCGAACAGTCCCAAGCAATCTTCCAGTGATGTACGCATGCATCTATGCATTGAAAAGGGAAACTGAACTGAATGAAATGGCCCATCAAAAGGGGTTGCAAATGTGACTTGCGAAGCAAAGATTATTTGTTGCAATGCATTAGTATTTCTAGATATAGTTTAGAAATTTGAAATAGGGCTTAGGTAAAGTGTCGGATATTAGGAGTAGGTCAACTCAATCACATGGGTATTAGGCAATCTGATTCAGAAAAGTACAATGTTAATTTATTATTGTGTTTGCCTTTGCCTGTCAAAATATTTTCTAGGAGATTAACTGCAGCACTAATCTATTTTTGTTATCTTCTTCATTTCTTACATCAGCACCCAAAAGAAAGAAAAGGGCATTAGAAGGTCAGGCCGAGGAGTGTGCCATCACCATTGCCATGGTGGGTGGAAGTTCCACTGCCACCACCATGACCACAACCATTGGCCATTCCAAAGTTCAAAGTGCTAAAGGCACAAATGGCACTTCTGTGTGTCCCTAGATGACTACTGAATGCTATATGACCTCCACAGGCTAGGAGCATCAAGGGGGTAGGCAGGCACCTTAGGGATTAGGGGAGGAAGCAGGGGGGGTTGGGCTTGGGTTTGGGAGGGCGGTCTTTAGGCTTGGGAGGGGGGATTAGGGCTAGCTTTAGGGGAGGGCTGGGAAAACTTGGGAGGGGTCGACTTGTTGGTAGGGGGAGGAGCATGGGTACTAGCTGGGGAGCACTTGGAGGTGGAAGGGATAGACTTGGGGAGGGCCACACACTGTTTGGGGGTATCATGGCATGGGAGAGGAGTAGGGAACAGGTAAAACTCAGAGAGGAAATGTTTCTTAGACACACAGGGCGGTCATGGCAAAAAGGTTTGGGAGTAGAGGGAGAGGTTGTAGGAGGTGTTTTGGTGGATGTCTTGGGTGCATGTGCGTGCGAGGAATGCTTGTAGGTGCTGGGTGTCTGTTGGGTGGGTGAGTGCGGACGTTTCTGTGTCTTGGGAGGAGGGGGGAGTAGGTACTGGGAGATGCCATGCTGCATGGGTGACTGTCTGTTAGGGTGGTGTCTGCAGGTATGGAAGATGTGCAGCATACAGTATGGATGTGTCGGTGGTTGTGGTGTCTGCGGATGTGGTGACTAGGGTGGATGTCTGCTGGTCTGATATTGTGCTGACTATGGGTAAGATAGGAGTTGTGGCTGGATCAGTGAATATTGGTGTGGTGGTGGCTACAGGTGTATCTGGTGTAGTGTCTGTGAAAGTGGGGGTGATGGGGGAGTCTGTGCAGGTAGTGGGTTTTAGTGTGTCTGCAAGTGGGTGTTGTTTGTTTGCATGTCGGTGGAGGGTCTTGAGGTGCTTTTGTTTGTCAGCGCTACCATTGGATGTTGAGGTGGATGCATGCTTGTCTGTCTGTGTGCTTTGGCTGGGTTTCGGAAGAGGGGTTTGGGATTGGGAAGAGGTAGGTGGAGGGGGGACAGTAGACAAAAGGTGACGACTGGCTGCCATCGGAGTGGAGGCCAGAGTCTGAAAGGATCTCTGTAGGCCAGCCAGTGCACCGTGAATGCCCTCCAGGGATGCATTACTCTGCTGGACTTCAGATGCCAGTCCCTGAATGGTATTCAAAATGGTCGACTGACCCACAGAGATGGACCCCAAGAGGTCAATAGCCTCCTCTTTGAGGACAGCAGGGCTGACTGGGGCAGGGACAGAGGTGCCTGCTGCGAAGGAGGCACCCATCCTCTTGGGTGAGCGGACACGGGCAATTGGGTGGGGAGCTTCAGGGAGGGCAGTGGTAGTAAGGGGTGTGGTGGACTAAGATGGTGCTGGAGTGCTCCCAGAAGGGTCAGAGCCACCACCAGGGAGTGTCCACTGGAGAAGGATTCCAAAGATGATGTGGCAGATCTGGTCTCCCCCGTGGCACTCCCCTCGCCCTCAGTGCCACTGAGTCCCTTCAGCATGACTGGAACACCAACAGACAGGTGGAAGACAATGTACCACCCACACTATCACAACACTCCAATCCGCCACTTTTTCCGGGGCGGATGCACCGTGGATAAAAACACAGCGGAAACAGCTGCTGCTATGAGAAAACGCTCACCTGAACACATCCCACGAGGAACGAGGACACCATGGAGCAGGAACTACAAATCTTACCTGCCCTTGTATTCCTGCTCATCTACGACCAACAGCGACGTCGCCGCAGAAGATACCGGTGAGTACTGCATCTACGACACGGGGGAGGGGGAAGGCAAAAGTTACCCACCAAACACCCCCACCCCCACCCTCGCATATCACAACATACACACCAATGCAGTCAAAAATATCACAGTAACAACCCACAATCCCCCCGGAAGAATGCAAAGACAAAGCGAAATCAGTTCAAGCATTGTAATGTAGCAATATTCATGTGTCAAATATATACAGATATATAAGAAAATCAGGCAGAAATATATACATTAAGAGAAGTAGTGTAGATATGCACATATCAATGTCCGTGCACCACTAGTCCAAAAATGCATGGGCGAGGCCCACAATAGATACCTGACCAAAATCAGAGAGAACACGGCCAGGGCATCAGATAGAAACACTACAGGCACCTCAGGGGGAAGGGAAGGGGGGGCACCTCAGCAACATGAATGCGAAGCCAGATCCACGACGGGGCTCCATGCCCATGTATGCCATCCTGGGGAGTGCAAAGCTACAGTCTCACAAGTCTCTACAGTGGGTGGGTTGCCCACTGTACCATCCTGGGGAGTGCAAAGCCACAGTCTCTCAAGTCTCTACAGTGGGTGGGTTGCCCACTGTTCAATCCTGGAGAGTGCAAAGCCACAGTCTCTCAAGTCTATACAGTGGGTGGTTTGCCCACTGTTCAATCCTGGGGAGTGCAAAGCCACAGTCTCTCAAGTCTCTACAGTGGGTGGCTTGCCCACTGTTCAATCCTGGGGAGTGCAAAGCCACAGTCTCTCAAGTCTATACAGTGGGTGGTTTGCCCACTGTTCAATCCTGGGGAGTGCAAAGCCACAGTCTCTCAAGTCTATACAGTGGGTGGATTGCCCACCGTACCATCCTGGGGAGTGCAAAGACACATTTTCGCAAGTAGATGCAGTTCTCTACTGGTACTGGGTGGGACTGGTGCCCAGACTGGATGAGTCTCCCCGTGAAAGTACATGTCCTGTCACTGTCCCAGCTGCACATGGGAGAACGATGCCTGATGTGGCGGCCTATTCATACCCACACGGTGTCTGCCCTGTTAAGCGGTCTTCACCATGGCAGTCTTTGCCCTGTTCAGCGTTCTTCACCATGGCAGTCTTTGCTCTGTTCAGCGGTGCTTTGACATGGCGGTCTTTGCCCTGTTCAGCGGTCTTCACCATGGCGGTCTTTGCCCTGTTCAGCGGTCTTCACCATGGCAGTCTTTGCTCTGTTCAGCGGTGCTTTGACATGGCGGTCTTTGCACTGTTCAGCGGTCTTCACCATGGCAGTCTTTGCTCTGTTCAGCAGTCTTCACCATGGCGGTCTTTGCCCTGTTCAGTGGTGCTTTGACATGGCGGTCTTTGCCCTGTTCAGCGGTCTTCACCATGGCAGTCTTTGCTCTGTTCAGCGGTGCTTTGACATGGCGGTCTTTGCCCTGTTCAGCGGTGCTTTGACATGGCGGTTCTGGTACGGACATTGGTGTGTGCATGACGAACTCCACACTGGACCTTGGTGTGTGGCATGACGAACTCCACACTGGACATTGGTGTGTGGCATGACGAACTCCACACTGGACATTGGTGTGTGGCTTGACGTTCCATCATTGCCCAGCGGGGCTGTGGGATCCTGGACCCTCCTGGGCTTTGACTCTGGCGTGGCGGTGGTCTCTGGACCAGTAACGATACTTGAGCCCTCCTGGGCTGTGACTCTGGCGGTGGTCTCCGGACCAGTAACGATACTTGGGCCCTCCTGGGCTGTGACTCCGGCGGTGGCGGTGGTCTCCTGACCAGTAACGATACTTGGGCCCTCCTGGGCTGTGACTCCGGCGGTGGCGGTGGTCTCCTGACCAGTAACGAAACTTGGGCCTTACTGGGCTGTGACTCCGGCGGCGGCGGTGGTCTCCTGACCAGTAACGATACTTGGGCCCTCCTGGGCTGTGACTCCGGCGGTGGCGGTGGTCTCCTGAACAGTAACAATACTTGAGCCCTCCTGGGCTGTGACTCTGGCGGTGGTCTCTTGACCAGTAACGATACTTGAGCCCTCCTGGGCTGTGACTCTGGCGGTGGTCTCTGGACCAGTAACGATACTTGAGCCCTCCTGGGCTGTGACACTGGCGGTGGTCTCTGGACCAGTAATGATACTTGAGCCCTCCTGGGCTGTGACTCCGGCGGTGGTCCCTGGACCAGTAACGATGGTGCTGGCAGTTGTGTCAGGACCGCCGGAAATGATGGCGTACTTCTCCGCCGTGACACTCACAACAGGTTGGGGAGACTTCCTCGGGACCTTCCCCACCTTCTTTGGAGTTACAGCTGACTCACCAATCGCCTTGGATCCCATTTCACTTGTTGTCCCACCAGGAGTCTTGACACGGTCCCGTCGTCCACTCTCCAATTTCAGAGCCTTTACAGGGGGTGGGCTGACAGTGCCTTGGCTCCGGGTCCTACTGCCTGCCCTGGTGGACGGTGCACTCCAAAAACCTGGAACACGCACCACTGGTACTGGAGGCTTTTTGGCTGAGGCGCTACGACGGAACTGATGAATTGGAGGAGGAGGGGTGGGGGCAAAAAGGTGAATTTGACATAGGGACAGTTTCTGACGAACACTGGGATGGGTAGCTGGAGGGGCTCTGGGAGTGTAGGAAGAGGAGGTGGTTTTAGGAGGTGTCACTTTAGCTGTTTAGGGTGCAGGCGCAGGTACTGGAGGCTGTCGTGAGGTGGATGGATGTTGGGTGAGTGATTGCCGGCGTTTGTGTACTTTGGGAGGGGGCGTCACAGACACACTGGGAGAGGACACAGGGGACGTGTAAATGGCAGTGGAGGTGGTGAGTGCAGGTGAGCAGCTTGTGGTGCTGGGTGTCCTGGTGCGAGTCCTAGTGCCTGTAGATGTGGTGCATGCAGGTGTGTGTGTAGACGACACTGGGAGGGAGGAGGGAGAAGAGGAGGAGGGGGACACAGTGGAGGCAGTGGATGTTGCTGTGTCTGTATGGGTCTGATGTTTGTGTGAGTGCCTGTGGTGTGTGTGGTGCCTATGTTTGCTTGAGCTACTTTTGGGTGTTGACTTGTGTGCATGCTGGTCTGTAGGTGTGCTTGGGATGGGCTGGGGTACAGGGGATTGGGTCTGGGTGGAGGAAGTTGGAGGGGGGAGGCTGGACACAGGGACAATGGCTGCCATCAGTGCTGAGGTCAGAGATTGCAGGGTTCGCTGAAGGACAGCCTGACCAGAATGAATGCCCTCCAGGAATGCATTACCGTGTTTCAACTCTCGTTCTACACCCTGGATGGCATTCACAATGGTAGACTGCCCAACAGTGAGGGACCTGAGGAGGTCAATGGCCTCCTCACTGAGGGCAGCAGGGGTGACTGGGGCAGGGCCTGAGGGGCCTGGGGCGAAGGTGATGCCCACCCTCCTGGGTGAGCGGGCACGCGGCGAACGCTGAGGGGCTGCTGGGAGGGCGTGCTGGTAGGGGAGGTGGCGGCTGTACCTGTAGAAGTGGGGCGCACAGATGGTGCCGCCACCACAGGGGAGCTCCCATCGGCAGACGAGTCCGTGTCGCTGGTTGGTGATCCTGTGGCCGACATGAAGCTCCCCTCGCCCTCCGTCCCACTGGTGCATTCAGAGTCTGTGGTGTGGCCCTCCATGGCCATGTGGGATGCAGCTCCCTCATGCTCCGGTGCCACTGTACCTCCACCTGATGATGCTGATGTACAAAAGGACAGGGCGAGCAGGAAAAGGGGGGGTGACAGAAGATAGAAAGTTTTAGTGGATGGCATACCGCTACCATTGGCGGACAAGGCAGACGCAGCAGCCCCATGCATTACGCCGTGCTCCTGGCCTCTGCACATGCAATTTCTGGGATATGGCCTACATGGCAATGGTAGATATCTGCGCACATGGATGTCTAAGGGGCACTTATACCTCAATTTGCCACTCTTCTGAGCAGGGGTAGAGTCCCACATGGCCTACATTACGGAGGGGTCTTGCCTACCTAACTCGCCCTGGCCTAGGGACACCCTCAGCCCACTTCCCCCACCCAGACACCTCCACTGCACGCAAAGTCAGCAGAATGAGAGTGTACTCACCCCCTTGTGTCTGCTGTGATGTCCTTAAGCGCCCATCCAACTCCGGGTAGGCCACCTCCAGGATCCGGAACATCAGGGGGGTCATGGTGCAACGGGCACCCCTCCCACGTTGGGAGGCCATCCCCAGCTGAGCCTCCGCCGTCTTCTTGCTGCAGCGGCGAATGTCCTCCCATCTCTTCCGGCAGTGGGTGCCCCGTCTCTGGTGGCCCCCCAGTGTCCGGACCTCCTTGGCGATGGCACGCCAAATGTCCTTCTTCTGGTGGGCGCTGACCTATATGACATGCACAATGAAAGATGAACAGTCATTACCTACTGCATCGTCAATGTGAGTGGCCCCCTCCCAACTCTGGCCATGTGGCCCATCCATCCCCATGCATTTCAGTTCTTAGAACTCTGCCCCCTTCCGTCTCCCACCCAGCACTGTCCACCCAGGGCTAGCCCATCCAACGTGCTCCCTGTGTACTAACCTGTTGGTCTGGAGGACCGTAGAGTAGCATGTACTGGGGGAGGACCCCATCCAACAGTTTCTCCAACTCCTGTGCAGTGAATGCAGGGGCCCTTTCCCGAGACGCAGCAGCCATCGTCGCTTCCAGACCGAGGTCACAGCAGCACTGGCAGTGTAGGTCCTCTCCTGTCGAAGGTCAGGTATCTAGTGATTGAAGAGATAGAAAATGGCGGTGACGTCCGCAGCGGTGACGTACGCAGCGGTGCGCATCATCACCGGAGGCCGCACCTGTTCATTTGCTCCTGGGACCCATAGGGTCCACTGTTAACCAATGCAGCGTTACGCCTCGGTCTACGACCGCCTACCACGACGGTGTCCAACGCCAGCGCAGTTACCCCACAATCCCATTGTCCCAGTTTGGAGGTCAGGCAGCCGCCATTTCAGGGGCCCACATGGCTTCATTTACTACTGCGTCACACATACCGAGGCCTACACTCAAAACATATCCTGGAAGGCTTAATTGTCTGTTGTAGTCTTGTGTGTGACTGTGGGTACATACCTGGAGGAATGGTGACTGTTTCTTCGCTGTTGTCCTTCTTAGGCACCGTCAGTTGGGACATATGGGAAGATGGCGGAATCCGCAGGTATACCGACCACTGGTGGACCTGTTGACAATGAAAGAGAGACATTTGATCGTGACCTACCGGTTTGACCGTGCCACAATCCAGCAACTATGTACCCAGTTGGAGCCAGACCTGATGTCACCAATCCGCCATCCGACTGGAATCCCCCCCTGATGTGCAGGTGCTGTCAGTGCTCCATTTCCTTGCAAGTGGGTCATTTCAGACAACAGTGGCCATGGCATCAGGGATGTCCCAGCCTATGTTTTCCATCGTGTTGTCCAGAGTGTTGTCTGCCCTGCTGAAACACGTAAGGAGATACATCATTTTTCCTGAGGTGGAGGATTTGCCTACAGTGAAAGGTGACATCTATGCCCTTGGATATATCCCCAACGTCATAGGTGCCATTGATGGGACCCATGTAGCTCTGGTCCCCCCCGCAGGAGTGAACAGGTGTACAGGAACAGGAAGAGTTATCATTCCATGAACATCCAGATGGTCTGTTTGGCAGACCAGTACATCTCGCAGGTAAATGCTATGTTCCCTGGCTCTGTACATGACGCCTACATCCTGCTGAGTAGCAGCATCCCTGATATGATGGGTAATGAACTCCAGAGGCACCATGTATGGCTATTGGAGGACTCTGGTTACCCCAAACTTTCGTGGCTATTGACCCCAGTGAGGAATCCCAGGACCAGGGCAGAGGAACGGTACAATGAGGCCCATGGGCGGACTAGGAGGGTGATCGAACGCACCTTCGGCCTCCTGAAGGCCAGGTTCAGGTGCCTCCATATGACAGGTGGATCCCTATTCTACTCACCGAAGAAGGTGTGCGACATCATCATCGCCTGCTCCATGCTCCATAATTTAGCATTGCGACGCCATTTTCTGCAGGAGGATGATCCAGATGAGGGTGTTGTGGCAGCTGTGGAGCCTGTGGAGCCTGTGGACAGTGATGAGGATGAATCTGAGGAAGAAGAAAACGACAACAGGGAGTCAGTCATACAGCATAATTTCCAGTGACACACAGGTGAGAACATTTTCAGGTTTTACATTACATTAACTTTCACACGTCTACCTCTATCCTGTACCTACATTTCACTGACTATTTGTTGACTGAGTTGTCCCCTTCCATTTAGGTGGTAACCTATGTGTCAACTGCTTGCATCCTTGAAGGGCTTGTAATGTGTGAAATTGGTATGTTGGCCTTCCAATGGGTAACCCTTTTTGACACTGTAATTGACAATACAAAGTTCAAAATCATAGACTGACTCCAGTTTTATGAGTGTTTCAAGGCTGTTTATTGAAGTGCATATAAATGTAGGGGGGTTGTGAAATGGGGATGGGATATGGTGGAAGAATGTCCATGGCAGAGTCAAGTCTATTAGTCTCACAGGTACTATGCACATCTGGCCATTGAAAGTGGAGCTGGGGCAGTTCTAATGTGGACAGGGTAACAAAGTGGGACAGTGGGAGGACAATCATAGTAGTCTTATTTCCTGGTGGGGGTCTTGCCATCTTGCTCTGTCCTGTTCCTGGATCTCAGGGACCGCTTTCGTGGTGGTTGTTGTCTGCAGGGGGTGGGGTGCTGGTGTGGTGGTCCTGTGGCGGGGCGTCCTGTCTACTAGCGCCAGCGGAGGTGGTGGGCATTTTGTCATCCTGGCTAGTGTCAGGGGCCCCTTGGAGTGCCACGGTGTCCCTCAAGGTCTTTTGTATGTCCGTCAGCACCCCTACGATAGTGCCCTGGGCGGAGCCGATGGTCCTGAGCTCCTCCCTGAACCCCAAATACTGTTCCTCCTGCAGACACAGGGTCTCCTGCAACTTGTCCAGGACCATTGCCATCGTCTCCTGGGAGTGGTGGTAGGCTCCCATGATGGAGGAGAGGGCCTCGTTGAGAGTAGGTTCCCTTGGCCTGTCCTCCCTCTGTCGCACAGCAGCCCTCCCAGTTCCCCTGTGTTCCTGTGCCTCCGTCCCCTGGACCGTGTGTCCACTACCACTGCCCCCTGGTCCCTGTTGTTGTTGGGGTGGTGGGTTACCCTGGGTGCCCTGTAGTGGTGGACACACCGCTGATTGACCTGTCCTGGGTAGGGAGGTATGGGCCCGCTGGGTGGGTGCTGTGCTGGTGTTACCAGAGGGTGGCAGCTCGGTGTTGGGCTGTGGCTGGGCAAGGGGAACCGACTGACCTGAGGCCCACGATGGTCCGGGCTGGTCATCAAGATCCAGTAGGGCAGAGCTGCTGTCGTCACTGTGGGCCACTTCTGGGGGTGGAGTGGTGTTGTCTGGACCCTCTGGTGTGGTGACGTTCCTTCGGGTTCCTGCGGGGGTATAAGTACATGATTATTGCATGTGTGTGTTTCATGGTGTGCAATGTTTGGGTGTGTGTGTACCCCAGTGCTAGCATTCCTGTGTGGGAGCTTGTGTGGTGATGGTTGGGGGGTGTTCTGGGTCTGTGCAGTGGGCATGCTTTAGTGATGGGTATCCATGCTTAGTTGTGTCATGCAGGTCTTAGGGTTGGGATGTGTAGTTGGTGTTATGGGTAGATTAGTGAGGAGTTAGGGTGATAAGGGAGGGCGTGAGGGTGGGGGTGTGTGATGTCATGCAGGTAGGGTGGGGGATATGATAGTGAAGATTTGACTTACCAGTGTCCGTTTCTCCAACGACTCCTCCGAGGCCCTCAGGATGCAAGATGGACAAGACTTGCTCCTCCCATGTTGTTAGTTGTGGGGGAGGAGGTGGGGGTCCTCCGCCAGTCCGCTGTACCGCGAGGTGGTGTCTGGATACCGTGGAACGCACCTTCCCCCGTAGGTCGTTCCACCTCTTCCTGATGTCCTTCCTATTTCTTGGGTGCTGTCCCACAGCGTTGACCCTGTCGACTATTCTTTGCCATAGCTCCATCTTCCTGGCTATGGATGTGTACTGTACCTGTGAGCCAAATAGCTGTGGCTCTACCCTGATGATTTCCTCCACCATGACCCTGAGCTCCTCCTCGGAGAAGCGGGGGTGTCTTTGGCGTGACATTGGGTGGTGTGTGTGAGGTGTGGGGTGGTGTATGTGTTGATGAGTGTGGTGAGTGTAGTGGTATGTGGTGTTTTGTGTGTGGATGTTGTGTGGGTGATGGTGTAGTGTGCCTCTGTGTGATGGTGTTCTCTATTCTGTGCTGTCTCTCTCTGGCCTTCGTCTTTAATTTTTGGTCGTAGGGGTTTGTGGGTGATGTGGGTGTGTGTTTTATATTGTGTTGGGTGTGTGGGAGTGGTGTGTGTACGTGTATCAGGTGTGTGTATTTGGATTTGTCCAATGTGGCGGTGTTTTGGAGCTGTGTGTGTATTTTGAGCGGGGCTGTGTGTACCGCCAATGGAATACCGCGGTTGAAAGACCGCCGCGTGGATTCGTGGGTTGTAATAGCATGGGCGTGTTTCTGTTGGCGTGGAGGTGGAGGATTTGTTTCCGCATATTTATCGCTGACCTTTGGTGTGGCGGTATTGTGTGGGTGTCTGAATTTCGGCGGATTCCGTAATGTGTGTCATAATAGCTGTGGCGGTTTCCCGCCGCCGCGGCGGTGTATTGGCAGTCTTCTGCACGGCGGTAAGCGGCTTTTACCGACAATGTTGTAATGACCCCCTATGCACAGTAATGACAACATAGATCGAATAACTGATTTGGCCACAACAAGTTAGACACCCGTACTGGTGACAATTGATGTGTACAATACAAGTCTGAGGTACAAACATGTGATTAGTCTGACCCAATCAATGAGGAAGATCTGAAGACACCAAACACATATATCAAAACTAATCATATATCTAAGTGCATCTACAATGGCCCATATTGCACATATTACACATCCATACTCAATCACTGAGTGAAGTGTCACAACTGATTAACTTGAGGAACACGCATATGACATCATGGACCACATACAATACCACCACACATTCCAGAATTGTGAATACCTATAGCTAAGTCCAGACAACACACATCTCAGCCGGTAAATACATGTAAGCATTATGCACACATGGACCAACACCACTGCCTTTGCACTGACAACACACCCTACTACTAATAAGGGCACCCCCAGGAGAGAAAATACAATGTTTCTTTCACATGAACATCTCATAAGTTATACAATACCCAATCCTGTCCTAATCACCCACTTCAGATAGGCCAAGGGTAGGAGACTTTGGGGGTTATTACAACTTTGGAGGAGGTGTTAATCCGTCCCAAAAGTGACGGTAAAGTGACAGATATACCACCAGCCGTATTACGAGTCCATTATATCCTATGGAACTTGTAATACGGCTGGTCGTATATCCGTCACTTTACCGTCACTTTTGGGATGGATTAACACCTCCTCCAAAGTTGTAATAACCCCCATTGTCCCACTCCATCAGATGTGCCCCCAAGTAACCATTGAGACATGATGTAAGCAGTAACTAAGCTATGTTGCACTGTAATTGCTAGGGCATTGTCATACATGGCATTTACATTACATATTGACAATGACGAGGTCTGCCTAGGCACTTACCATCTCTCGTACTATCCCATTGGGTTCAAGGTTTCATCCCCACAATTCTAGCACTTAGAAATGCATGGTGATTGCTATCAGACCACATCAAGCATACATTACAAAATATCCTACTTTAGCAGCCTTCACATACCCTATAAATAGCAGATGACCAATATATGGAGAGACAAGTATCAAGGCATTAGTCCAGGCCTATACAGACCATATCTGTGGTGGAAATGTAATGGCTGCCTCACATGGAGTAAATACTATTACCAGTACTTGATGTGTATAGTTCCTGTGATAAAAAACAGAGTCATTCAGTTGCTTATCCAGGTTTGCTGTACAGATGGGAGTGGACTGACACCTTAGAGCCATAAATGCTCAAATGCAGATGGACGGAGCAGGTCAATACTCAATGGATAGGGTAATACCCAAGCTGACATCCACAGAAAAGGGAGGATGGAGTCACACATGTGTCAATGTCATTAAACCATCTCCACAATGCAGACATGGTGATGTCTTGATATGGGAGATGTACATCTACTGACAGCAAACCATCTAAACACATCTACAACTTATCCTTAGGCCGCGTGGTTAGTATCCATTCCCACTAGTCTACATACATGTTGCATTGACTACATTGTCACATAAGCTACAGTGAGGCATCTAATCACATACAACCCCAGCAAATCCCAGGATACAGTCAGTACTCACCCCTTGTGGCTGCTTTGCTGCCCTCAAATGCCCATCCACCTCAGGGTAGGCCACTGCCAAAATGCAGGCCATTAAGGGGTCAGGGTCCGATGGGCACCCCTCCCTAGTTGGGAGGACATCCCCAGTTGGACCTCTGCAGTCTTTCAGGCCCAGCGTCTCAGTTCCTCCCCCGGCTTTTGACAATGGGTGCTCCGCCAGCTGTTGACCCCCAGGGTCTGCACTAGCTTGGCGATGGCACTCTAGATCCCTTTTTCTGATGGGCGTTCACCTGCATGAATGACACAGACAAAACCATGCCAACAGAAGTGGCCTATACACATCTGACTCAAGAAGTGCCCACACATACCCATCCTCTCTGCTCACACGCCTTTCCTTTATGGCCTCTGCATGCATATACTACCTCACCCGTACACTTGCCCGATTCTCCTTCACACGCAACCCCTCTTCTGTAGTGAAGGCTGGGGCCCAATCACCTGTAGGACGTGGCATGATGGCTTCCAGAGACAGTACACAGCAGCTTAGGCCATGGAGGTCTTGCTAGCAACAGTGTCAGGAGTCAAGTGAGCAGAAAATGATGGTCACGGTCGCCATGTACAGGACCGTCATTGTCAACGGTCATCACCATTGGCCCCAGTCCACCATAGGCAGCAATGTTAACCAATAACAAGTAGCATGGCAGTTGCGACCGCATACTGCCTTGACGACATACGCCAGCGGACTTAGGTCACTTCCAACTGTCCAGTGCAGCAGGACAGGCAGCTGCCATTTTGTGCACATATAATACAGTGATGTGCAAAATATGTGCGCCATACACATATTCGCCCAAATGGTGGAGTAACCCTATGTTTTGCCATCATGGTAGTGCATAGAAATGTGATATGCATGACTCAGAGTCGTGATGTGGCAGTATATCTGATGAAGGGCATGTTCAGCCACTCAGAAGCATGTAAGCAATGGCACTATATTGGTGCCCCATAACTATTTTTTTGATCAGTGCAGGACAGCTGAAATGTGTCCTATACAACTTACATGTACAGCAATGTGCTGCAAGGATGTTGTCCAAAGCGCTTCAGCATGGCTGTAATAGTATAAGTTAGCAGTGCTATGCATGTCCTACAGTGTTAGGTGTGTGCTATTTTACCATGTTCTGCTTAAATGCATCAAATGCTTTTCTCAATCTACATTCTCTCTCTCTACCTAGATATCCTGCCATGAGGAGATTGAGACAACCACCAGTGCACTGTCAATTAGTTGACCTTGCAACCATGGAGGACAGATATGTCATCCAGACCTTTCGTCTGACTCGTCAGATCATCATGGATCTATGTACACACTTGGGCCCATATTTATACTTTTTGACGCTAAACTGCGCTAACGCAGTTTAGCGTCAAAAAGTTTTGCGCCGTCTAACGCCATTCTGAAGCGCCATGCGGGCGCCGTATTTATGGAATGGCGTTAGACGGCGCAATCAGACCGGCGCTGCCTGGTTTGCGTGGGAAAAAACCACGTAGACCAGACAGCGCCGGCGTAGGGGGAAAATGGCGCATGGGCGTCTTAAAATGGGGCAAGTCAGGTTACGTCGAAAAAATCGTCTTAACCCGACTTGCGCCATTTATTTTCGACGCCCATCCCCCATCAACATGACTCCTATCATTGTAAAGATAGGAGTCATGCCCCCTTGCCCAATGGCCATGCCCAGGGGACTTCTGTCCCCTGGGCATGGTCATTGGGCATAGTGGCATGTAGGGGGGCACAAATCAGGCCCCCCTATGCCACAAAAAATTATTAAAATAAAAAAAAAAAATACTTACCTGAACTTACCTGGGGTGGGTCCCTCCAGCCTTGGGTGTCCTCCTGGGGTGGGCAAGGGTGGCAGGGGGGGTCCCTGGGGGCAGGGGAGGGCACTCTGGGCTCATTTTGAGCCCACTTGTCCCTTAACGCCATGCCTGACCCAGGCGTTAAAAAGCGGCGCAAATGCGCCGTTTTTAGCCACGCCCACTCCCGGGCGTCTCTTTTGCCCGGGAGTATAAATACCACGTAAAGGCCTGGGAGTCATTTTTTAGACGGGAACGCCTCCCTTGCATATCATTAACGCAAGGAAGGGGTTCACGCTAAAAAATGACGCACATTCCGGGAACTTTGGCGCTATTCGCCTCTAACGCCATAGTATAAATATGGCGTTAGTTTGCGTTAGTTTTGCGTCGAAATTGCGTCAAAAAAAACGACGCAATTTCGGCGCAAACGGAGTATAAATATGCCCCTTGGAGTCAGAACTCCTGCCAGCCATACACAATCCCTATTGCATCTCTCCCACAGTACAACTCCTGTCAGTACTACACTTTCTTGCACAGGATCCTTTCAGAATACAGTGAGCTTGACAGCAGGGATGCCTCAGCCCATGTTCAGTCTTGTGTTGAAGGATGTACTGTGTGCATTGTTGAAACACCTGGACAGCTACATCAGTCTTCCCCCAACGTGCGGATTTGGCCTATGTGAAGGGAAACATTTATTATATGGTACACATCCCTCTTGTGATAGGGGCCATTGATGGCACCCATATAGCCCTGGTCCCTCCCAGTGCCAATGAACGGGTGTATAGGAACAGGAAGAACTACCACCCCATAAATGTTCAGGTGTTGTGTCTGGCAGACCAGTACATCTCACAAGTCACAGCCAAGTTTCCAGGATCGGTGCATGGCTCCTACATTTTGAGGAACAGCAATGTTCCACACATGATGGCATGACCACACACAGAGAGGGCCTGGCTCCTTGGTATGTATGCATATGAAGGTGTTTCACTGTTTTGGCGTCTGTCATCACATTCTTCCCTGGAGCTGTACCTGTAATTTCACTGATCCTACATTTTTTAACACAGATGACTCTGACAATCCTAATCTTCCCTGACCAGTGAGGTACCCTGCCACGGAAGGGGAACTCTGTTTCAGTGAGGCCCACGGGAAGATGAGGCATGTAATCGAAAGAACATTTGGCCTCCTGAAGGCCAGATTCAGATGCCTTGACCTATCTGGAGGTGCCTTCCTCTACTTGCCCCAAACGGTATGCCAGATAATAGTAGCCTGCTGCATGCTCCACAATCTAGCAATCTAGCCCTGCGACATCAGATACCATTGTTAGCTGATGAGGGTGAGGCAGCTGGACCAGTGGCTGGTAATGCTGACAAGGCAAGTGATGAAAAGGCAGAGGAGGAAGGTGCAGCTCACTCTAGGACTGAACTCATCAATTAGTACTTCCAGTGACAGAAAGGTATGTTGAGTGTGGGTTTGCAAGTGTTGTATATCCACATTAATTGCTGACAATAGTCCTCTTGAATGAACTCATCAGTGGGGGTGTAATGCGGTCCTATCCTTATGTGTGTGTTGAGGGAGCTGACTGATGGAATGTAAGGTGCACAGTAAAATGTCTCAACTCTAATAAGTGTACTCACTGCAGTTTCCTACATTCACATCTCCAAAGTGCAGACCAGTATTAAGCTATGTTTGCTGCATTCTCCTCTTCTCATGTCATTCCACCCGCTGACTGTGGTATTCAACTATGTGCCTCTGTTACCCATGGCTTGAGGCATTCATAGTCATAAGCCATTGGCAAATGATTACAGAATTGAGGGTTGTACATGACAGATGGCAGCTAAAGTGATTTGTGTAGAATAATCTGTGACTGGTGATGTATAGGTAATATCTGGGGGCCCCTACTTAGGAGGTATTCTACACTGAGCACAACATCTACAAGCTAAATATGTGCTTTATGTGGCTCCATGCCTTCCATCGTACTCTCAGTCATGGTCTTTTTGCAAGTTGAAATTAGGGGTTGGAGGTGAACTCCACTCCGCTCCGCTGGCGGAGTTTGAGGAGTTTTTCCCACTCCACGCTCCACGTAGAGGGCAGAGTTCCGAAAAACTCTGGGTAGTGGATTGGAGTTTTTTCCTCACTCACGCTTGTCAACGGTGAGTTGCCGAGCACAAGCAAGGAAAATATTACTCAAGACCACCACCCGGGGAGATTTCTCAACGCAAGAGGTTGCAGAATGATTGTGACTGCTCGCATTGAGAAACCTTCCATTCACGTTGAGGTAGCTGCCGCTCGAGAATAAAATCAACTCGAGCGCCAAAAAAGAAGCAGCACCCTCTTGCACTGGGCAGGGAGCTATTCGTGCTGACATAATGCACTCCACTGCTTGCGGAACTCCACGTAGCATGGCAGAGTTTTTTAGATACTTCGCAGAGCTCTGCGTAGCACAACTCTGCGAACTCTGCCCAGGCCTAGTTGGAATACTGACTATACTCTTGTGTGGCCCTGCATTTTTGAGTCTGGCATCTGTCTTGAGACAAATCTGTTGTACTTTGTCTCCTGCTGAGGATGCCTCCCTCTACTGTCCTTTACACTGCCTGCTGGAGGTAAGGGGGCATAACCAGATACCATTTAGCAATCATGACATTTGTTGCTTTAATGAAGACACAGATACAGTAGCTGTGTTCCACTGTGTTTATTGTGCATATAATGTAATTGTGACAAAATAATTATGGTACATACATTATCCAGCAGGTGAAGAGTGAGGTCATGGTAAATGGAATAATCAGAGTAGGTGGCACAGCTGTTGGTTTCACAGGTGCAGTGTCCATGTGCCAATGGGAAGATGGAGTAATGACATTGAACAGTCAACAGGGTATATCAGTGGCATACAAGGGAGACAAATCAGGTGAGGATCACTTCCTGGCAGTGGGTTGGGTCTTGGCATCTTCTCCAGCCGTATGTCTGGGGGATGTCCACATTTGCAGCGGGTTCTTCAGCTACAGAGGGAGGGGTATCTGAGGGCTGTGGTTCCCCTGGCAGGCCCACCATTCCGCTAGCTGCAACTGATGTGGATGGCTCAGATGTTAGGTTGCTATGGGAAGGGGCCTGCTGGTGCGTGGGGAAAGCAAGCAGGGAGGTGTTGACGTCCCTTAGCACCCCTGCAATGGAGGCCGTGGTGGCATTGTGAGCCTGCCACGGCTGCATGACCTCCTGGTGGTATTCCCTCTGCAGCCTTTGGTTTTCCTCCAACATGGTGATGATCTGGCCCACCCTGTCCTGGGAGTGTTGGTATGCTCCCAGGACTTGGGAGATGGTTTCCTGGTCAGTAGAGTCCCTTGTGGGCCCCATCCTTTGACCCACAGCTTCCCCCCCATGCCCCGGCCCCCAAGTGTTGGTGTACCCACTCCCAGTGTTTGCAGGACCTTCATTATCTGGGTGTGAGGGGTCAACTCAGGTCCCTGTACTGTGGGGTACACAATAGTTTGAACAGTCCTTGGGACACAGGATTGGGGATGAAGGGTTGGCTGTGATGTAGAAGCCACAGGATTGGGGTAGATTGATGTGGGCAGGGTGAGGCAGGGAGTCGTAGACTGACCAGGTGTCCCAGATGGGCCAGGTAGGTTATCAGTGTCCAGACATCCAGATGTGTTGTCCTCACTGGGGCCTTCATCCTGAGGAGAGCTGGCAGTCCCTGGTATCCTCTTAATGGTGGCACTGGCAGGGGTTCCTGTGGATGGAGTGAGACATAGTTGAATATTGAACATGTGTTTGGTTATCTCTTTATCATATCCATACAGTGGCTTGACATGAATCCCAGCAACGACAATGACAGATGCTGCACAACATACCATTGGTGGTAGATATTGGTCTGTCACATGTGTACCATACTCCATTTATCATTCAGGTTAAGTAACTTTGGCTCTGTGGATTGGTTCTGGTACTGTCTGATAGTTCACATGACTGTTCTGCACTGTTAGCTTGTGACTATTCAAGCTTGCTAGTCGTGAGAGGAAATGGATGGACATTGCAGCCTGGTGTCCCAGTGGGAGAAGGGTATGTGAGTATGCAATGTTAATTGTCCTGTCTGTGCATGTTGTGCATGTGCATGGAGTATGCCATCTTACATTCCATACCATGGTGGGTCAATTTCTGGGTTGTGGATCCTGATTAGTGGCCAATTGGATTAGTCACAGTGGTGTAGCTGTGTTTAGCCTTGTTTGGCATTGTGTTGTGCCATTGCATTGCTGTCATTGCCATGTAGTGGTCCTCAGTCATACCATCTAGTTGGTATATCTAGTTTAATAGTCATACGTGCAAGAGATGTGATGTAATGTGCACATTGCAGGTTTTCACATAGATGGGATCGTGCATTGTGGGAGTGGTGGTGTTAGTACTATCCAATGCTATCCGTGCCTTTGCCAAGGGCTGTGTGGGCAGTTGGGCTGGGTGGACGTGTGACATGCAGGAGAGGGTCATTAGGTGTATAGGTGGGAAGTGTAGTGAGACATA
The DNA here is from genome assembly GCF_031143425.1 of Pleurodeles waltl. Taxonomy (NCBI): domain Eukaryota; kingdom Metazoa; phylum Chordata; class Amphibia; order Caudata; family Salamandridae; genus Pleurodeles; species Pleurodeles waltl. Next base: position 75,183,637 of record NC_090446.1, read on the forward strand.
CAGTGGATTGGGGAGTATTTGGGTGGTGAGAAAGCATGCAGGACACGACAATTTCTGTGCTATGGTGGTTGTGGGTACCAGAGTCCAGTCCGCCAGGTATTCCAGTCAGGCCCTCGGGATGCAGAATATCCAAGACCTTCTCCCAAGATGTAAACTGTGGGGGAGGAGGTGGGGGACCACCGCCAGTCCTGTGCACTGTGATCTGGTGCCGTGATGCCATGGAACCTTCCCCCTATGGTCATTCCACCTCTTCCTGATGTCCTCCCTTGTGTGTGGATGGTGGCCTACTGAGTTGACCCTGGCAAATATTCTCTGCCACAACTCTTTTCCCTGGCTATCTAGGTGTGCTTGACCTGTGCTCCGAACAGTTGTGGCTCTACCCTGATGATTTAATCTACCATGACCCTCAACTCATCGTCTGTGAACCGTGGGTGCTTTTGTGGGGACATGGTAGTGGTTGTGTTGAGGGTGGGTGGGGTGTTGTGTGTGTGAGGGTGCAGTGTAGGGTTATTTATGGGTTTTGGGTGGTGCGTTGTGAGTGGAGGACACTTGTGGTGTGTGTGCTTGTTATGTGTATTTTGTGTTGGTAGTGCAGTTGTGTGGTGTGTGCTGAGTGAAATGTGTATATGGGCCTATGGTGCTATATAAGTGTATTTGCCTGCTCCCGGTGTATTCAAAAATCGATTTTGTAGCAAAGGAATGTGGTTAGTTTGGGGTCGGTTATATAGTGCAGTGAGTAGGTGTGTCTGTGTGTGTATGTGTGTCAGATGTGGGATATTCAAACTGTCCAATGTGGTGTTGTGTTCTTACAGTAGTGGGTTCTGAGCACGACGGTTCGCACCGCTAACGGTTTACGGCCATGAAAGAATCGCTGTGGTGATTTGTGGCTCGTAATCTGGTGAATGGAATTGTGTTGGGCTGCCCGTGTCGGTGGTGGAACCTCCTCTTTCCTGCCCTCCTGTGTCCTGGCGGTGTTGGATTTGTGGCTGTTTCTGCCGGTCTTCAGAGTGTGACTCTCAATATGGCGGTTGAATTACCGCCAACATGGCGGTCTTTTGATGGCTGCCACTGTGGCTGTCTTCCGAAAAGACTGCCAAAGTCGTAATGAGGCCCTAAGGGGCATATTTATACTCCGTCTGCGCCGAATGTGCATCAACAATTTTTACGCACATTCAGCGCAAACCTTGCCCCGTATTTCAACTTTGACGCCCGAGCCCGCAGACGACAAAATTCCGCTGTGTGCGTCATTTTTTGGATGCGGCAACCCGCCTTGCGTTAATTATATGCAAGGTAGGCGTTCCCGTCCAAAAAATGACAAACGGCTGTGCTTCGTATTTATGCTTTCGGGCAAAAATGACGCACGGCCGGGAGGCGTAGCCGGAAAATGACGCACAGCCCGGTTTGCGTCAAAATTTAACGCCTGGGTCAGGGCAGGCTGTAAAATGGGGCAAACACACCTGTATTTATTCAGAACACACAGAAGCAACAGCAGAGCAGCAGAGCAGCAAAAGGGAGACATGGAGGTGATTCTCATCCAGCGTGCACGCAGAGCCCAGCAGCAACAACAGCAGCTACCACAACACCAACAGGGACCCCAAAGGCAGCACAGAAGGTAGGAGAGGATATTCCACCCCATAACAACCCTTCAGGGCCTCAGGGAACATGACATCATCCAGAGGTAGAGGTTGAACTGGCAGGCCATTCAGCAGCTGCTGCGCAACATTGAGCCGCAGTTGGCACCCACTTTGCTGACACCCCGCACAATCCCAACAGAAACCAAGCTGCTTGCCGTACTTCACATGCTGGCAAGTGGCTCTTTTCAAACAACTGGTGCCCTGGTTGCCGGAATATCTCAGCCATCCTTCTCTGCCTTTTTGCCCAAAGTACTGGATGCCATCATTGGACTCACACCCCACCACATCCGCTTCCCTAACACAATGCAGAAGCAGCAGGAAACAAAACAGGGGTTCTACCTCATTAATGGCTTCCCACACGTCCTTGGTGCAATCGACTGCACACATGTACGCCTTGTGCCACCTGCTGCAACTGAACACCTCTACCGCAACAGGAAGCACACACATTCCATCAATATGCAGGCCATTGTCGATCACCAAGGATTGATCACCAACATTGTGGCTAAATATCCTGGGAGTGTCCATGACTCATTCATCTTCCGTCACAGCACCGTCAATGAACACTTCCAGGATGGACGGTATGGCAATGGACTACTTGTTGGTAAGTACAAAAACCTACTTATATACACACTGCACAGCAACCCTCTAGGACACACAACACAAACACCACAACAGCAACATGTCAACAGGAACACACTGAAGTTGTGACATCACTTTCACAACTAGCCATGTTTCTTAGGTCACCATTAAACCTGTCACACATCTGAAATTACTGTACAGCCTAATGTTAAGACGTCAATGAGGACACCTGTATCACAAGTCACAATGCTAGGGAGGGCACACTGTACTGCAAATCCCAAAACATACTGCTGACAACTGGTTAGCAGCCAAACACTCGTTCAGCCAAGGAAACAACACAATGTAGATGGTATATCCTACTAGCCTAGGATGCAACATAATAACACAAAAGAGTCACAGACAACACAAGACAACTACTGCCATGAAAGGTGATTTCAATGGGGATAGCTACATCAACATGATCCCATTCATCCTAACATGTGCTATTCTGCACAATATTTGCATAAAAAGGAACCTTCCCCTGCTGGAACCCGAGCCACACATGCCTGAAGAGGAGGAAGAGGATGATGGTGGCCTGCAACATGAGAGGGAACAACAAAACACGGCCGCTGGTTTACGTAGGCGGCAACATATCGTGAGCAATTTCTTTTAAATATAATCACCATCACCACTTTATGAACTAATTTAAATAAACACCTATAATAATCACCATATCATCGTTTGGCTATTCATTTTTGCACACCTTCATCTCTAACTATCAGATTAAGAGTGTTGCCTCATGGAGCATTGCTGATATACTGATTAGGACACTGAAAATCCCAGAGCAAATCTGATGCGTACCATGCAATGGTCACACACACACACACAGTAAATTACATATATCATGTACATTTCACCATTGAAGGGCAATGGCAGAGGATCACACCTATTTCACACATACATGTTGAAAACATGGTTCATCTCAGCATATGGCTCACAACTAAGACACCATCACTCAATAAGGGGAAAACAAGCCTCATACATGAGGCAGTGGATGTGCTTTTGCATCAGTATCAGGAATGTCTGACCAGACCCTTGACAGCAGTAAGTCCAACTGCATCAAATCTTTGCAAGGACTATCTGTGACCAGAGTTCCATAGAAGCAGAACATAGACAGCACAAGTGCCACACATATGAGCAGCATTGCGCACATGACATTCCATGGACATGTCAGCTCATTTCCTAACTCCTGACACACCCATGCACCTGGTCACAACCCAGCTGTCTGAAGAGGTCCCTGGAATAGTAAGATGTGTACCCTGATATTCCCTCCTCTACACACACAGCTTGTCAATCGCAATGCAGTGTGCTACACCGTTTCCTATGGTATACCATTGTCATAGAACATCTGACTGCATGGACGTCAGGTCAATTAATACACTGGCTTCTTGTTTCCAAGCCCTGTTAGCACCTGTAGATTGCTTCCCGTGTGAAAAGGTCTGTTGGCCATTAGAATGCAAATCTCACCTACAGGACTTGTGAGAAACAGATGCAGCCCACACCTGTGATCACGTCCATGCACACCACCCATTTCAACAAGCACAGCCCCTGCTGATGCCTGGAATAAGTATTGTTGGTGTATAGTGTCCTACTGTGTTTTGTTTACATTTGTCCAGTTTTCTACTGTTTTTGTTGTTTGTGGGAATCTGTTGTGGGTAGTGCTAGTTTGGGGATAGTTGGGCTCTTTTAGTGGTTAAGTTTACTTTTCTTCTGTTTTTGTACCCCTACTTTCCCCCTTTTCCCCTTTCTATTTCTTTAACCCCTATTCCCCTTCTCATTTGCACAATGTCTGGTAGGCCACGTCTTGGCAGGATGGGTGAAGAGGAGTTTGGGGGCTTCATATGGCTTGAGTGCCATTTCTTGCCACTGATGATCGAGGCAGGGGGCAGGGTGATACAGGGGTATCACACTGAGGCGTGCAGAATCCTGTGGGGAAAGGTGCTGCATCACATGCCAGCCAGAGGAGTGACCACCAGCTGAAGCACCGGTGGGCTGACCTCATCACCAGGGAGCAGGATCTCTTGGACCACCTTTGAATCGTGATTGGTGGCACTGTTGGTGAGTACTAATCATGTAAATGTGCACGATTAAATGCTATCTAGTGACATCAGATGATTTGTACAATATCTGCCAGCTAACTTGCTGGCTGTGTGTAATGCTGTGGAAACATACAGGGTACTTGATGCACTATGGGAAGGATCACAATTGCTAGGTCTCAGGTAGAATGTGCTCTGCAAACTTACAGGATACTTTTCTGTTAAGTAAATTGGTGCTGCCTTTGTGTCAGACAACCAAACAAAATAGGAGCCAATCATGTCTATATAGGTCACATTTGCCAGAGAAGTGAAGATGTACTAAAATATTGACTAACTTTGTTGACGCAATAGCTAGACTGACTTTAGAAACACTACATGATGCAGAAAATGAGTGCTGGCTTCACGTCAATTGATGAAAGCAAAGTGGCCCATACATATGTCTCATGTGAGTCTGGTGAATGTGGAAGGAAAGCGTTCACGGAAGTTGTATGAATGTTAGGGATTATTGTGGTCCTTCATCTTTTTGGATACATGTCAGATCTGGATTTGAAAACATCGTAAAAAGGTGTAAGGTGCCCTCAGCTAACATCTTAGACTGGTATTTTGAGTGAGTTGTGCCACATTCCAATTAGGGATGGCAGTCCAAAGGTATGCACATGGCTTCACATCTCCATGGTTGGTGCAAATCACCATTGCAGGGCCACATCAAATGAAGAAACAGTAACAACAGGAGGGCTTACAAAAGTCCCTGCCCCTCTGTACATTGTACCTCTGTGTATGAACTGTGTCATGGCCACATAGGCTTTTGGACTGGTAATGCAGTCCTCAAGTAACCAGGCTTTGGATGTCTCTCTTGGATGCACATGATGAGACGATTACACTCCATAATTTTTTCTGATCACTAATGACGGGGCATGTTTGCCACCACATGATAGTTAGGGCCATTGCATGTGTGCAGATATGTGTGTAACTGTCACAGGAGACCCATGCTATGTACATGTTGGCCGTGATATTTCAGATGCAGTATCGTCATGTCAGAATGGCTGTCATTTCCTTATTCAGCTTACACATTGTATATGTCTTTGAAATTGTTGGTCAGTGCACAGATTTTGAGCACATTTCTTCCTTCCATGCCTTACGGGTGGACCGGTACCCTACACTGTGGGAGAGGTGGCTACATTTGAGGACCACGACCACTCCAGTAAGTGTTGATATGTCTGTTATGTATTGTGTTTGCTGGTTATGTGTGATGGACTCCTGTGTGTTGAACGCATGGCAAGGTGTGATGCGTTGGCCAATCATTTGTCTTGTTCCATGAGTGGGATTTCAGTTTCTCACCATTTTTAAGTTGGCCAATGCTTATCCTATTGTATTATCTAGGGATTGTAGGTCATTCCTGTAGGCCCCACAATGAGTACTGGGGTGAGTCATGTGGATGACACTTGTATCAACAAGAGTCGCACTGGAAGTCAGCTCAGATTTAGTCAGCCTGTCACACCCACATTCTCCCAGATTGGTACAGCAAATTGCTTTCCAACAGACTTTTGCTTCCCTATTTACCAAGGTACTTAGTAAACCGTAGGTAGAACTTCCTAGCAGCATGTACTTCCACATGTTGTGTTACATCTATGTGGAACTTGAGTGCAATGGCCTAGGTGTGCATGCTAATCATGATCATGGGTGTTCTTGTAACTCTGTGTCTGGTGTAAGTCATGCCTTACTGGAAGTAAATGATGTGGACAAAGGTCTGCATTTCCTGACATGTGAGGCGCTATGATTGGTCAAGGGTTAGCAGACTCCTAATTGTTGATAGACCTTACCTGTGGTGTGTGTGTAGAGCCAAACACGTGTGGAGTTTTCTATACACTCCTCGGTGTCCATGCTGTTTGGAATTGTTTGTTGGTTCTCCACCCCACTCCTCAAACACAGGCATGGGTTTGTGAATAGGGTACCTAGGACTGATGCTACCAGTATGTTACACATACATGTGAATAGGTGACTGTTTGGTCGGAACCTAGTATACACACTCAGGTATGGCACATGGGTACTATACTGGCAAGTCCTGTTACAACTTGCAGACCATGTGGCTTTAGTTTTGCATTCCGTACACTGACATTTGTAGCCCAGGTATTGGCGGAGGATATGCAGCATGATTGTTCGCTGATAACTGGCAGAACTCAGATGGCAAGTCAATGCCAGTTGTTACCCATCTTGTAGGTTTTGGATGTGCTATGCGTGATGTGACCTTTGTAGGCAGGCCTGCCATGTACTTACTCAGGGACATTCAATGATATGTATGGTGATATGAGCTGTTACAAGTACAGTAGATGTATTCTCTGATTGACTTCTTGTTCCATTTCACACAATGCAGTTCCTAATGTAAATTATTTGCATTTGTCTTCACAGCTGCAAACATGACTCCCGACCAGGTCCGTGAGTTCCAGCGGCAGGCCATGAGATACCAGCATATCCTGCTGGTAGAGTTGGGGTTCAGGAGGATGGCCCGTCGATACCGCCATGAACGGGCCTCCGGGGCATGGAGGGCCTTTCCACAGGTTGGCCCTACTTTGCCCACCACAGCCACCACCAGCACAACCACCACTTAAACCCCGGTGGCCCCACCCACAGCTGGGACTGTTGTCCCTACGTCTGCTGTACTTCCAGGCCCCAGCATTGCAACAGCTGCAGGACAGCCCAATGGCCTTGGCTCCACATGCGCACAGACCTCCTCCGCCGGTACCCAGACCGGCCCCAGCTCCATCAGTTGACCCTACAGCATTCCACGAAATGGAACAGAAGATGGACCGTGTCTTGAGGAAGATAAGCAATCTGACCCGGGATGTTCGCCACATTAACAGGCGTGTGAAGTCCATAAAGAGGACCCTCCGGAGGGCCAACCTCTAGACTGTTGTGACAATGTACATGATTCCCTCCCCTTCCTCCTTTTTCCTTGTTCTCATACTTAGTGGGCTTAGGGGGCTTAGTGTTAGGTTAGCATAGTCTGTTAGTTTAGTTAGTGTTAGTGGGTGTGGGGTCCTGATTCTTTCTATTTTTACTTATTAAGTGTGTGGGTGGGTGGGAGGGGGGCTATGTTGGGGTTCTTGTTTGTTTAATAAAAAATAAAAAAGTAAAAAAATATATATATTTGTTTAGGATAGTATAGTATGTGTTTAGGTTAATATGTGTTGTCCTTCATGTGTCCCGTCTCATAAGGGGGGTGGGGGGGTTGATGTATAGAACGTTTTGTTACATGTGATAAGTAAGTTTAGGTTAGGTTAGTTAGGGACAGTTGTGGGTATTGAGTAGTCAGGGTAGATAAGACTTTTCCCTCAGTTTCCTCTTCTGTGATTAGCATTTAATAAATATATAGTTAACCCTTTACAGTATGTGTTAAATGCTACTTGATTATGGCCTTGGAAAAAGTGTACATGAATGTTGTTCTATTACATTTGTGTCCTATGCTACAAACAAAGCCCAACTAAGCTGTAAGATTGGCAGCTACCCCAGAGCTACCTTGCAAAGTTTCCACCATTCGTTGCAACCACCAATCACAGTTAATATGTATCCCAACGTGTTTCTGTCGATAAGTATGTTTTCTACGTCACAAACAGTGCTTCCAGACTTGGTATTGGGGGAACAGTTTTAGGTCTGACTGCAGTGTATTGTTCAAGGACACCCTTATAAGATGAGTTCTCGTGCGCTACTTGTATCCTTGTCTTCATGACTCACATTGATCATTTGTGACACAGTTCAGCATGATTACCTTTTTGGATGTAAACTCAGACAGCTTAATTCATGCAGTTTTTGTAGTGTTTGCTTAGATTTGTGTGCACTGTTGTATGTGTTAGCATTGCATGGTGACAACATTTTGCTGCCACTATTTGATGACTTAGCTATCCCTTGAGGAAGCATTATTCTGTCCAACACAGCATGATGGTATATGGTTTCTCACTTCATCAGATATTACCCTCAGGAAGGGCAGAGTATGATGCAATCATGGCCACTGTGCAGATTTATCTGACTACATAATATCAGGACAGTTGTATTGACAAGCTATGTAATTTGACAGTAGGCACGTTTCAGTTATCTACTGCACAGTTAATATGTCACATTACCCAGATACAGATTTGTTGTGTAAGTGCTATTGAAAATTTCTGTAGTGCTATATGTACATTGTCCATGATTGTGAGTCCATTATAGTGACATCTTACATTGTGATCCTACACAAGGGATTAAGGAAATTATTTTGACATGCTGGGGTGATGTTTCAGACAGTGCAGAGGTACAGGATTTGTCAATGAGTAAAAGAGAGACAATCACTGGGCAGGATGACAAGATATACTGTGGTAAGCAGAACAGTCATTAAGTAGAGTTGTTGTAAGACTGGCATGTTACAAAGCGCAGGACCTTGGTAATAGTTGGCCATGTGGCAGGGACTAGTGCTCCCGGGTACTTTTCCATGTGAATGTGATCTGTTCCATGTCTTCTTCTTCTGATGTGTGTGTTCTCCTCTGTCCTTGTTGGTGATGGTTGTGAAGGGGCAACACACACCTCAGTGTTAGAAGATGTGGAGTCAGACATCCCAGTCACTGCTACCTGTGAAGGTCTTAAGGGCAGTACTGCTGCAAGGAGGATCTGCTGATTCTTAAGAATAGCAGCCACATCACAATGGTAGGCAGCCAGGTAGGCCCTGAGGGGTTCAATGTTGCATTCGTGCATGCGTTGACAGGATTGCTGTTGTAGGTGTTGTGTCAACTGTATTACAGCTGTGCTGATTTCCTTCAGGCTTTTTTGCTGTTCCTGCAAGATAGAAGTTAACGCTTGCATAGTTGCTGCCTGATCTGCAGATGACATCATGCACAAGCGCACCCCCTCAAGGCTGGCTGCCATAGTTTGCATCCCTACCCGCACCTCCTTGGCCAGCTCTCGCTGTACTCCGACTACAGTTCGCTCAAAGCTGGTGCCTGTGTCGTCTGAGTCCTCAGCTGTATCGGAGCTGGCAGGTCTAACAATTGTGGTGGTGGGTGGGTCCTCTGTGATGGCTGCTTGTTGTGTGCTCCTCCTTGTGACTGAAAGTGGGGTCTGGAGGGTTCCAAGGACCTCTTGGATGGTCTGCTGGGGAATGTTTGTCAGCTCGTCATCCATGTCATCAGGGTATTCTGGGACAGGCATATCCGCATGAGATCCATCTTCCTCTGCAATAAAACGGGGTACAATTAGTGTGTCTGTGTTGTGGCATTAGTGATGTAACATGCCTGCCTTGTGATAAATTCACATTGTGATCTTGTTTCGTGTTTATTGCTCCAGTCTTTCAAATGGGCATTCTCTCAGGCCTATAGCCCACCTACATGTCACATGTATAGTATTATGATATTGGACTTCTCAGCATCATCTCCTCTAGTCTTGTTTTAGGCCAAATAGTGAATTGCCACCTTCTTGTCCTACAGCAACCCTCCCCCTTCTTCCATTTTCATGGTGAGGCCTTTCACTGGCTGTGGGTGTTCTGATGGCACTGGCAGCACACTTAGCAATCTGGACCAGCCCCAGTCTCTGATCTTTCACATCCACTTAAATGTAGTTGACATGTAGCATATCCCATGCATTGCAATGTTATGGCATGATATGGATGTTGGCATTGGTAATGTGTACAGCTGATGTTGGGAATGTGTGGCACATTGGATTGCCCTGATAATTGTATCAGTGTCCTATTTCCTCCTCTGACTGTGCAGGTATAATTCAGTGACCAGTTACATGTGTCCTCCCCCTCAATGCTGTCGTTTGAGCAGTATGCCATTTGGGATGTTACATTGTGAGCCAGGCACAGGATGGACCCTGACATATGCAGCATGGGTATGTCCTTGGTGCTGTGTAGCTCCTATTGTTGTTGACATTGACTGATGTTTGCGACAACTATGGGCATTGACATTTGACAGTACTGGAACCTTTGTCTTTTTTCAGGGGATTACTGGAGTTGTCATCCTCAACCCTCTAATTTAGGTGTGTATGATCCATGGGGAGGTAACTGCCATTGGCTACTTGAGCTGCACACAGAGCGGGGTGGTAGTGGCAACTGTTGTTGCAGTTACATTCCAGTTGTCGGTATGGCTAGAGGTTGTTAATAGGGCCCTAGTTAATTTACGGGGTATGGTGGCTGACGTGTGCTGGGATGTCAGTTTGACGTTGTGCCCTTCCCTCCTGGCGTGGCTTTCACTTTGCTCCATCGTCGGCATGGCAGCATGCCCCCATGGTACTGTTGTTGGTGTAGTGTAATGGTGTGCCCCAGCTTCTGTCTGTGCAGGCCATGCCCCCATGCCTCCTCCTTTACCCATGCCACACCATGTATATGATGACTTCCATGCATTTTGTGGTCAGTATCCCCCCGTTGTAGTTAACATTAGTGCATTTTAATTCCCCATGCGACTTACCCTGCATGTGCGTTGTCTTGTGGTAGTCTGCGCCGTCCTGTCCTTGAATCCCTGTGACGATCTCCTCAGGGATGATGGCTGCCACCATCTCCTCCATGTGGTCCAGGGCTTCCTGGTGTGCTGGACTCCCACTTCCAGTCTGCAGTGCTTCCTTCCTGTTCCTGGCCATCTTTTCCTTTGTCCTGCGCTTGCAGTCATGCCAGCGTTTCTTGCACTCGATGACTGTTCTGCGCACTTCTGCCACACTGTTGATCTTGTCGACAATTTGTTGCCATATAGCCTCTCTCCTACTAATTGGCAATTTTGAGGTGACAAACAGTTGGTGCTGGTATTCCGTCACTTCTTTAACCAGTCTTTCCTGCTCCTCTGCACTGAAGCGACACTTTCTTTTCTTCTTAAAAGTGTCCTGGTTCTTGTGTGGGTCCTCCTGGCTGGTTCCTGGTCTGTTGTCATCTTCCTGGGGTCTGTAGAGGCATCTGGGATCCATTTTGGCTCTCCTCTGCTGAAATGGCAGTGTTTGCGGGGTTTTTTGACGCTATTGCGTCAAAAAACACTGCATATCCGGTTTGCGGGGTCGGAAATCGACCTACAGTCATTTCCGCCGCGTTAACGTTGTTTTGCTTTATGACTTGACGCTGCGGTGTGCGTCCCAAAAAATGACTTACACCTGTGGTTTGCGCCGCCGTGCGTCAAAGTATAAATTTGACGCCCGCACAGCGCACCAAAATGTCGTTAGCCGGCAGGATTATTTTTGACGCAAAACTGCGCCGGCGCAGTTTTTGCGTCAAACAGTATAAATATGGCCCTAAGTGTCTGTGATTTAATCTTTTGCTGATGGGATACTCTGTGACAACCATGCATAATGAAATCTATATATTCCGTTTCTTTTTCTGTACTGCAGTGCATCGTTTTTCCCACAGTCCTCTTAAGCAAGACAGGATATCAATTATTCGCATGTTATACATTACATGTATGACATAGAATCATCATCTGCCTCTTGTAGTCAGGGAAGAATTTAAAGGCATTTGGAGAAGAGCAGGGACATTGGAATCAAAGATATTTTTTGTCCATTGTAGCTGCCCCTGCTGCCGAAGTAGCAAATTTGTAGTGTCCACGATGTGCTAGCTAGTGTTGCATAGGCTCTCATTATTCTAATGAAACTACTGGATTTTAAGTGGCAGAATCGCCTGTGGTGTGGGAAGACTGAGTCTATCCCACTACAGCTGACATCTGTCATCCTAATCCGGGTTTTGCTCCGACTAACTAGCAGTGCCTCATCTCCACCAAAGAGCAGAGATGATTGGGCAGCAGAGCGCATGACACAATTGACTCCCAGGGAAATCGTGGTCACTCAGATCCAAACCCTTGTCTCAGTTACATTAGTCTCATATATACAATGACAAGCAGAGGCAGTATATGTTTCAATCAAGGTTTTAATGAAGCGACTGCATCTTAGATAATAAAGCATGTTCTGCAATAACCAGGATGATAAAGCTTGACAAGATAAAAATTGGGACAAGGAGAGTAAAGCATAGAAATAACGCTACCATATTGTCACTAGAGTCAACAGACTTATTCCTACCTACGCTATATTAGAGCACAGCATGTTAAGCTCTAGTTCTGCCCTTTAGGTTCCCCTGGGAAGACATCATCCACCACACTGGAGCAAAGGCCTGAAGTCTGCATAACCAGCTGTAGCGAAGTGTTCAGCAATCAGCATTCAGTCGTGGTCATCTGGCTGGAATCTCCCTCTAATGTGCATTGGGACAAGGAAGTGTTTTTATTATAAGACAGCTGATGTTCAAAGAAAATGTCCCTAAGTAAGGATGTTTATGTTTCTAAGAATACCAGAGACGAAGCGTTTACACGTTTCACCAGCAACCTATCTTACTGCAGCCTTGGGAAAGCACAGAGTGAAAGAAATGGATTGTTTAGGAACACAGTCCAGGACTAGGCAAGGAACAGCTAGATAGAGAGAAATAAAACAAGACCGCAAAGTGGCTATTGTTAATAATAATAAACTAAGCTGAATAAAATGTGTCTAGGTTAAAGTGCAAAGCTGCAGGCCTAGTGTGTTAAAATAACAAGCATTGGGCTATAACTGAAGTGGCTACACAACACCCTCCCCTTGCCGGTTCAAAGGTGGTTCAAGGCCTAAGGAAGTATAAAAGCTACCAAAAGTCAACCTAAAATATATATATATATATATATATATATATATATATATATATATATATATATATGTGTATGTGTGTATATATATATATATATATATATATATATATATATATATATATATATATATATATATATAAATATAATGTCAATAATGACAAGCCAAAAGAGATTTGAGCATTGTAAAGGACATTTTGAAATATTTTTACTTTATGTCATAAAAGAAAGGCCAAATTTCAAGAGTCATAGTCATTTTGAAAGTTCCCAATTGAATCCAGGTCGATTGAAGACAGGAAATCTTCCACTTCAGCAGGTGTTAAAATAGGAAGTGCATCGCCAAGAAGGACCAAGGAGCATTCGTGTTCCAGAGCCTGAGCATCAGCCAAGGCAGCAGCATTCCATGGTGTGACCAATAATGAGTTCTGATCCACACCCTCCAGGAAGAGCAACTCATAAGCAGCTTCCCGTAGCAAACGCACCCTCAACGCGCATGTCTGGTAATGAGCCTCAAACGAGAACATCAACAGACCAGCGTCCATTGAAAGCAAGTACTGCATAGAAAGACACACTTTCAGTGCCAGTTCAAACAAGCAACAGAGGCATTGAAGCATGGGCTGCACACAATGCAAGACCGGTCTGAATGACAGAGCCAGTCATACTCCAATTGCTCCAGGAGTGTTGCTCTTAAGTACTACATCATGCTTTCACGACAAAACTGCGCTGGTGGGAGCGCTTTTATTCCTTCGTAGTTCAGTGGGATAGCCATTGCGCAGAAAAAGTAGCAATAGCAAAATACCACCTATTATAGCCAAAGTGCTAAAAAATTCCCCGAAAATACTGGAGAATATTGAATGGATGGCTGATGGTATCAAACCGAATATAGAGGAGAAGGTGTGAACGAAACCAGAACCAACAGCCTTAAAAAAGTTTGAGATTCCAGAAGTACTGGACGCATTAAATATTCGTCCCATGAGTTTATCAAAGTGTATCAGAAAGTTGGTCCTTAAAAGGGACTGTATCTCTGCTGACGACCTTGCCACCTGAAGTGCGTAGGTCCTGTGTGCAGATGTGAGCGCCACATGTTTTTGAAACAATAAAGCTTTATGTCTGCTCAACTTCTCAAAATTCACAGTAGAAGTAGCAATATGGGGCCAAATTCCAGCTACTTCACTTTGTCTAGTGGGAGGAAAAAGTACGTTCCCGCAGCATGTAACAAAACAACGTAAACTATTGTGGCTCGCATCCCACAACAGTTTTACTATTGAGGAGAGCATAGCTGCCATTTGAAAGCGTCTGGAACGCAGGTTTAATTAAGGGGACTGGAACTCCCTTCAGATAACAAGCCAGGTTCACTGCAGAAGTGTTACATGCCCCGTGCAAGGACAGCTGTTTACAAATCATCAAATGGCTGACAGAAGTCTCGCATTCACTACCACTAAGAAAGACCTCTTTCATGCCACTGAGACATTTGTACGAGAAGGGCAGCTCCCACACCTCATGGATGTAACTATCTCCCAGACTTTCATATCCACCTACCGGAATATGTTTTAAGCAGGACGTGGATTGAAGTGTCGTAATAGGCAGATTAATTACCTTGTGTATCAGCCATTCAGCAGATGGTATTTCAGCCACAGTAAAAGGCAACTTTTCTAACTTTTCGATATTTAACATGACATAAGTCTTAGCCATTTGTTGTTGTTGTCGCACTAAATTAAATGTGGAAAATATATCCCTTGCGCTAACGTGTTGCCAGGGAACGCCACCTGCCTTCAGTGTTTGAAGTATCCAACCCAACTGCATAATGGACCTTAGTTGACTCTGTCCATGGTGTAATGAAGACATGTCACTTTGTATTATGTCTATTACAGAGGAAACAATGTTATTCAAGGTGTATATCCAGTATTTATCCCATTGTCCACAACAGCTAAAGCTTTCCGTAAGTTTTCCTGATCTATTTGCCTTAACAAGGCAGCAGCTCCTTGTTGAGAAAGTTTCCAAATCTCACTATAAACTACATATAAGAAGCGCTTTCTGCAATGTTTTTGGGGCCTAACAGGAAGTCCTGTAAGTCAGTGTAATTGGACAGGAGACTTAGGTGTTCTCTAACCACATCTAGTGAGGAACATTTCAGCCATTGCTGGCATAGTTTTCCTACACTGTATGTTGTTATGATAACCACATATTCAGGTGATATATAGCGAGGATCTGGCCTATTAGTTCTAAAAACCCCTGAGGAGTTTAAAAATCATTTATGACACCCATTGGTATCTATTGGCCACAATAACCACCCACCAGGACGTGACAGTGAAGAATTAAACGTGCCATTCTGGACCCATTCATGGAGCTGATCTTCAGTTGCATTTATGTATTTTTTCCATTTATAGAATTTTGCTGGGGCAGGAATGCTGGGTGCATTCCATTCCTTAATCTTAGCTAAGCCTAAACAACTAGTTTGTTGTACCATTTCATTTAAAAATATCATTTGAACAGGTATCAGGCATGCTCTAAACAAAGCTTCCTCCCCCCTTATTTGCCAATTTTGTGTTCCCCACAAACTTTTCAAGTTAACCGACTTCAGTCAATATTCATAGCCTTCTATAGTCAACCGGGAAACAAAGGAATCTGAATAAATGAATTTTGTACCAGTCAATAACCTATATACATTTTCCATGGGAGGCAGTTTGAAATATTATGATTCAGCATTTCTAACATTGTGCTCAGAAAAATATGCACATTTTTCAGAATATGTTTTAGAACTCCCCTGTGGTGGAGTCGGGCAATGTTCCCATTGGGTGTAATTCAAAATAGTCTTTGGGGTACTTGCTCTGTGAATGAAATGGTGCCCATAATAATTATAGCAAAACATATCACCATAATTCTCTTTAGATTGATAAATATCTTCACTTTCAAAGACAGTATAATACTGCAAATCTGTCATCATGGAATCAACTGTTTTCACATACCAATCATCAGTAACAACTCTGTTACATTGTTCACTGAAAGTTTAAACACATGGAATTTAAATGACCTCAGTGGGGCCGTATATATCAAATGTTACTTTATTCCAAACAATCCCATCAGGAATTGGTAGAGTGGAAATGTTCACAAAAGACAAGTCTCTGCGGACCTTGTGAGAAGAAAAATGTGGTTTAAGGACCTCATCCACTAGTTCAACTGTTGATCTTTCAGGACGAAAATGACCATGTATCAATAGAGAGAATGTTATGACAAAGCCAATCCAAATAAAGAAAGCTAATACAGTCAAGGAAAGCCATAGATAGTTCCATGGAAGAATAAAGTAATTTGTTTTAAGCCAGTTTATCATCTTACTTGTTTTTGACAGTTTTGTTGTAGAAGAGGTGAATAAGTCCGAAAGGGTGTCATTGATGTCGGAAAAATATCCAGAGGCAGTTTGTGCAAAAGCCAGAGCTGGAGTGATAGGTGGGGTGGGTATTTCCCGCAGTGATTGAGAATAAATGACACCATCCGTCTGTGTTGAAGCGGTATCAAAACAATCAGTTATTTCTGTGTTGTTTGTTAAAACGGAAGTTAGCGGAACTAATGCAAGATCATTTTCCACCCTCCCCACGCTCAGGGAGGTGTCAGCGTTGCTGCTCACAACTTGTAGAGAGACTTCTTGGCCCATAGTGAGAGGGACTCGGGAACTACTGACTGTTCCTCTTGGTCTGCTATGCAGGATCGGCCACATGTTGTAGTTTGACATTGTCGATAGACGCAAAGCGGTTTTCTTTAGTACCAGCCAACGGTGGTAGAATGACAGTTCTGGTACCATGTATTCCCAAGACTGGGACAGGTGCACGATAAGAAGGACAAACTCCTTTTTCACAGCAACCTTTTTTACGTACTAGATCCCCAACCTTAGGAATCCAGCCGGTAGGTGTTATTGGCACATCCTTAATTCCTGTGGCGGCAGCACTGGCAGAAGCGTTGTCATCACGGAACTGTTGCAATTCCTGTAAGAGAGTTACACGTTCATTTATGTCAAAAGGTGTTTCTGCTGCCTCTACACCAGGACCATCAAGATCTAGAACAAACATTCGAGTTCCGAACAGGCACTCATATGAAGTATGACCCCCAGCGACCTTCTAGGCAGATTGTTAAGTGCTCTATGTACTCCATACAGGTTGTCAAGGCAACTACAACCCGTACCTAAGACTCTGGGTGTTGAGGACTGCTTTATGTCACGATGTAATCGCTTCACAACACTATTTCCCTCGAGATGAAATGGAGACAAGTAATGGAGTTGGACCCCTAATGAAGCCATGGCGTCCCTGAATGCCTTTAGGGCAAAAGCAGGGCCCTGGTCAGAGTGGAAAGTCGGAACAGCATATGTATCGGTAAAGACTCGCAAATCTTGAATAACAGTCTGAGCGTCAGCCGACCATTGTGGCCACAGCCATACAAATCTGGAGGAAGAGTCAACAGCGACTAAAATGTATTTGTATGCACTATCTGGTGGCAAAGGACCACAATGGTCCAAATACACAAATTGTAATGGTTTGTTGGAAATTAGGAGGGGTGTCTGCGGTGGGCGTTTGACAGTTTAAACCTTAATTTGTTGGCAGATGTCACAGCAAAGGACATACTGCTTTCTATATATACCTGGTCACCAATAACATGCTTGTAACAATGATATTGTAGCTGACACTCCGGCATGGGCAGATGCTGCCCCCTCATGCGCTGCTTTAATCAACTCTGGTCTTACATATTTATTGGGAATATCTCAAACCCCTATATCTGGAATCTTAACCTCAGCGTTTAGGCAGCTTCCTGTTCGGAAGGAATATTTAGCAAGAAATGCTTTTGGATGTAGCTTCCACGGCAACCCATATTTCTTTGCCCAGTTTCGCACCAAAGCAGGTTATTGCAGCAAAAGTAGCCGTAACTATTGCTGATTTTGCGGCTTCTTCAGCCAGTGTATTTCCAGCAACGTGTATTCCAATGCGCTTGTGTCCAAGTGTGTGTACAACAAGGACATTTGGTAGCGTTTCCTTCAGATCCGCAACTTTCCCCCACAGGAGTATGTGTTTGATGGTGTTGTCTTTAGAATCTCTGAACCCATTCTGGCGCCAGTAATGCAGGTATTCATTAAAGAATTGGACACAATAGTACGAATCACAAACAATTAGTGTTAGCTGTGTAGGATCTGTATGTTCCAGTGCCAATACCAGAGCTTTTAGCTCTGCCAATTGTGCTGTGCAATCCCCTAGGGTTTACATAAAAGTATGTTGTGGATAAAATGTATTACCCTCCACGTAGCCACTCACAACTGCGCAAGCAGCAGAGTATTGATATTTTGTGGCTACTGCAGGTTGTGCAGAGCCATCGGTGTACATGACTCTCTGATGTTGTTCAATAGGCAGTGTATTTGCTGGAACTGGGTATTCTAGTTCATAGTGCAAAAATTCTTGAGTTTGTAATTTTGGGTCATAGATATAGCCAACATCAGTGGCTGTCAAAGATGTTGCCCATTAAATCCAACGTGGATGTGGTGCTTTAGCGTTTGGAACACTGGCTTTTGTAACAGCCTCATGGGCTGGAATCAGAGAAACAACAATAATGCGTTTTCCTTGGGCTAGGGGTCTTTCCTTAATGACAGCCATCTCAACAGCAGTGAGAATTTTCTCAGTGGGAGCAAAGCGTTCTTCTGCTGCTGAATACAAGTGTGATTTGTAAGCAATCGGGACTGTCTCACCCTCATTAAAAATTACATAGGTGATACCAAGGACACCAGCAATTACTCTGATGACCAGATGTGTTTTATTGTCCCTTGTGTGTACATGTTGTGCTGCCAGCATGTCTGTTTGCAAGTCTCTGCGAATGAGTGTATGTTCGACTGTCCAAAATGTACTTGAAAAGCCAGGGCATATTAAATCATATAAAGGTTTAATGCGTGTTGAATAGTGAGGACTGTAAGTTCTGCCAAAATTTAGGAAACCAATAGTGATTGTAATTTTTTATGGTATTTGGAGGTTGTAACGGTGCGCATTTTTCCAAGAATTGTGGCGCTAGGCTCTTTCCTTCACTTGATAGCTCATATCCCAGAAACATGACGCTTAGGAAGGCTATTTTTTTTTTTTATTGAATTTGTAGCCGAACTTGGCAAATCCCACAACAATGCGGGCTACCTGTCTTAAATGTCGCAGCAATTCATCGTCCGTTAGGTAAATGTCATCTACATAGGACAGTGCTTCAGGGTCAATGTTGTGCAATATTGAAGTCACACGAGCTGCGAACAGTTCTGGACTGTTCTTGTACCCCTGGGGTAAACAACAGATTTTTTTTTCTGGGAGCTGAGTGCGCTGAAACTTGTTAAGTCTCTGCTCTCAGGCGCTATATTTTGGCACAAAAAAACATCGGAAATATCCAGTCTTGTTTTGTATGTTTTGCGCACTATGTTGTTTATGAGTGCTGTGCTATGTGAGTTTTGTATAGCATATGTGCGTGTATGACTGTTTAAATGTCTGTAGTCTAAGACTATTCTGTACGAATGGTCTGGTTTAGCTACTGGAAGTAAGGGATTATTCATTGGTGAGACACAGGGTTCAATTACGTCCTGGTACTCTAACTGTGTGAGGATTTCCCTCACGGGTGCTTTAGCATCATGTTTTATTGGATATTGCGGTTGAGGATGGGGTTGATTTTTAATTGGGATTACATGGTAGGGGGATTCTTTATCCCATCCCACATGGTTGCGATATAACGCGGGTGCCTGCACCAATTCCCAAGTTTTGGCATAGGATTCTGCGAGCTCCTCTGGAACAAGAGGCAAGAAAGAAGGCTTAATAACCTCTTCCCCATATGGACAGGTACAGACAAATTCAGGTGGCCAATCTTGTTCGGCCAACAGGATATCATAAATGTGTACAACGCAGTCCCAAAAGATGGCGTCGATTGTGCGCTCAATGTCTCCCTCAAGTTGTATTGTTACTCTATACACCCTGTCAGGTGTGGAGACACGCATGTCCGCAGTTTCTACTTCTCCCGCCTTATATAGAAATAACGTGGGGTGGGATAAACAATCACCTTATCATGTAATTCCAATAAAGGGCGAACCTCAGCCACAGCCGCAGTATCCTATCAAATTTGAGGCTAGAGCATCGGTTAGACAAATTCTTATAGAATTGGAGTACCAGGGTGTAATTGAACCCTGTGTTTCGCCGATGAATAATCCCTTATTTCCAGTTTCCAAACCGGACCATTCATATAGGATAGTGGTGGATTACAGACATTTGAATAGTCATACACGCACATATGCGATACAAAATTCACATAGTGCAGCGCTTATGAACAATATAGGGGGTCATTCTGACCCCGGCGGTCTCAGACCGCCGGGGCCAGGGTCGGCGGGAGCACCGCCGACAGACCGGCGGTGCCCCGCAGGGCATTCTGACCGCGGCGCTTTGGCCGCGGTCAGTGCAGGAAAACCGGCGGTCTCCCGCCGGTTTTCCGCTGCCCGTCAGAATCCTCCAAGGCGGCGCAGCATGCTGCGCCGCCTTGGGGATTCTGACACCCCCTACCGCCATCCTGTTCCTGGCGGTTCGCCCGCCAGGAACAGGATGGCGGTAGGGGGTGTCGCGGGGCCCCCGTAAGAGGGCCCCGCTTGTATTTCACTGTCTGCATAGCAGACAGTGAAATACGCGACGGGTGCAGTAGCACCCGTCGCACCTTCCCACTCCGCCGGCTCGATTACGAGCCGGCTTCATGGTGGGAAGGTCGTTTTCCCCTGGGCTGGCGGGCGGCCTTTTGAAGGCCGCCCGCCAGCCCAGGGGAAAACTCAAAATACCCGCCGCGGTCTTCCGACCGCGGTACGGTATTTTGGCGGCTCCCGCCGGGCGCGCGGTGACCGCGCCCGGCGGGAGTCAGAATGACCCCCATAATGCGTAAAAAAAATAAAACAACGTTGGATATCTCGAATGGGTTTTTCTGCCAAAATATAGCGCCCGAAAGTCGGGACTATACCAGTTTTAGTGCGTTTGGCTCCCAGAAAAAAATGTTGTCGTTTGCCTCAGGGGTATAAAAACAGCCCAGGACTGTTTTCAGCTCGCGTGACTGAAATACTGCACGAGTTGGACCCTGAAGCGTTATCATATGTTGATGACATATATCTGACTGACGATGAGATTCTACAGCATCTAAGGCGTGTATCGCGCATTGTTGTGGGGTTTGCGGATATCGGCTATAAGTTTAATTTTAAAAAATCTAAAATTGCCTTCCTCAGTGTCATTTTCCTGGGATATGAGTTGTCAAGTGAGGGCAAGAGCTTAGCGCCACATTTTCTGGAGAAATGTGCTTTGTTGCAGCCTCCAAATACGGTTCGGAAACTCCAGTCATTGTTGGGGTTTCTGAATTTTGGCAGAACGTACATTCCTGAATATGCTACGCGTATAAAACCTTTATACGAATTGATTCGCCTGAATTTTTCAAGTAGATTTTGGACGACTGAGCATACACAGATATTGCGAGGATTACAGGCTGATCTTTTATCGGTCAAACACTTACATACACGGGACAATAAGACACATTTAGTCATCAGGGTAATACCCGGGGCTGTTGGGTTTACGTATGTCACTTTTAATGAGGGTGAGACAGTCCCGATAGCATACAAGTCTCACTTGTATTCTTCTGCAGAACAACGCTTTGCACAGACTGAGAAAATACTCACTGCAGTACAGATGGCTGTGATTAAAGAAAGACCACTTGCACAGGGCCAACGCATCATTGTCGTTTCCCCGGTTCCGGCCCTAGAGGCTGTTACTAAAGCGAGTGTTCCTAATTCGAAAGCTTTACACCCACGATGGATCCAATGGGCTACGTCTTTAACAGCCTCTGATGTAGATTACATATTTGACCCTAAACTGCAGACTCAAGAATTTCTACAATATGAAATAGAATACCCAGTCCCTGCTGGCACATTACCTATTGACCAGTACCAGGTGGTCATGTATACTGATGGTTCTGCGCAACCAGCGGTTGGGACTAAACAGCAGTATTCTGCTGCATGTGCGGTGGTGAGTGGCGCGATGGAGGGAGATGTGTTCTGCCCCGACATACTTATACTAAAACCTTGGGAGATTGTACAGCACAGCTGGCTGAGCTTAAAGCTCTATTGTTAGCGTTGGAGCATGCAGAACCGGCTATGTTGACTTTGTTGGTCTGTGACTCCTACTATTGTGTGCAGTCTTTCAATGAATATCTACACTATTGGAAAATGAATGGGTTTAGAGATTCTAAAGGCAACACCATTTAACATAAATTGTTATGGGGTAAGGTTGCGGATCTGAAAGAGACGCTTCCTAATGTCCATGTTGTACATACACTTAGACACCAGCGCGTTGGAATACACGTTGCTGGGAATACTATGGCTGATGAAGCCGCGAAATCGGCAGTGGCTGTCGCCACTGTGGCCGCTGTAACTCGTTCGAGTTCCAAACCAGACAGAGAGATTTCGGCTGCCATAAAGGCTTCGGCTGATGGTACGCCCTTTCCTAAAGGATTTCCTTCCAAATATAGTTACTGCTTGAATAGTGCACTGAACGCTGTTGTTAATATTCCAGGCGTTGGTGTACGTGAAATACCAAATAAAATTGAAAGATCTCGATTAATTTCTGCAGCACACGAGGGGGCGGCATCTGCACATGCTGGTGTGGCTGCCACGATTTCACTTTTACAGGCTCGTTTCTGGTGGCCTGGTCTGTATAAAGAGACAAAGCAGTATGTCCTTTGTTGTGACATTTGTCAACAAATTAAAGCTTCGTCGGCTAAACGCCCGCAGCAGACACCCCTTCTGATTTCAAATAAACCTTTACAGTGTGTGTACTTCGATCATTGTAGTCCACTGGCACCAGATAGTGCATACAAATATATTTTGGTTGCTGTAGATTCGTGCTCCAGATTTGTGTGGGTCTGGCCACAGCGCTCGGCTGACGCTCGAACTGTTATTAAAGATTTCGCATCTTTGTCGATACATTTGCAGTTGCGGCTTTTCATTCGGACCAGGGCCCTGCTTTTGCCTCTAAGGCATTCAGGGACGCCATGGCTTCGTTGGGGGTCCAGCTCCAATTCTCGTCTCCATTTCATCCCGCGGGAAATTCTGTCGTGGAGCGATTAAATCGTGATTTAAAGCAATCCTTAACGGCCAGAGTTATAGGTACGGGTCGTAGTTGGCTAGTCCACCTTTATGGAGTACAAAGAGCACTTAATAACTTGCCTAGACGGTCACTGGGGGGTCGTACTTCATATGAGTGCCTGTTTGGAACACAAATGTATGTTCCTGATTGTTGGAAAATGGGTTATTGGTAGGGCAGGTAGGTACCTACACCTAGCAACAAGCCACAAACCTCCACATAAGTACAGTTAGGTCTCAGTAAATTAATCCCAGCTCTACCCTTGGTAGCTTGGCATCGAGCGTCAAGGCTTAACTTAGGAGACAAAGTGTAAAGCATTCAAATATCACAAAACAGTAATTAAATAAAACACAGGAAACAGTTTAAAAATCCAAAACCAATTTATAAAAATAGTTTATATTTTTATCTTTAAAATGACACAAAAACTATTAAAATCGGTTCAGGGGAACCGGAGATATGAATTTTTAAAGTATTATTATTTTCTAGCGCTTAGAAACAAAAAGCGCCAATCGGGTCATCTGGTTGCACCAGGACCGGGGCAAAGTCAAACTTTCAGGCCGACCGCGATGGAGCCCTGCTCGGCTACAAGTCGCGGGAGGCCTCGGTTAAAAAGTTACCTTCTGACTTAGTCTCTTTTTTGATGTTTTTCTTCCCCGGGACGAACCTGCCAGTTGGATCCGACCTCCTGGAGCCCTTGTCCGGATACGCGAAGTCGGTTTCCTCGGTGGTGATTTTTACCTTCGGACTTAGTCGTTTTTTCGAGATGAAAATCCTTCGACCGGGGTAAACCTGGATCTTGATCCGACGTCCGTGGAGCCCTTCTCGGATACGATGGCTGGAAGGTCCCGGTCAACTTTTTACGTTCGGACTTAGTCTCTTTTTTCGATGTTTTTCTTTACCGGGACGAACCACGAAGTCAGGCCGGGTCGCGGTTGAGGCAAGCCGGCTAGAATTTCCGCGTCGGGTCGGTCACTTTATGGAGCTTTTTTTCAAAAATTCTCCAATCTTTTCCAAACTTCTGGGGCTTCACCCAGATGTTCTTTTAAGGTTCTTTTGGGGTCCACAGCTCACCCCAAGGGTCCAGAAGTTCTGTGATGGTCCTTGGGAAGTGCGGACTTCAACTCCCAGAATACACCTGCCGCAAACTCCTTTTTGGCCACTGGACAGTGGTCAGCTGGTCACTTTTTCAGGAGTTGGTGCAGGGGACTCTGGATAGCAATTTTTCACCTGTAGCAAACAGGGAGTCCCTCCTTGAACCAGTGGAAGCCAGGCAAAGTCCTTCTTGTGGTGAAGCCCAAGTGTGCAGCTGGTGCAGTCTTTCTGAGTGCAGGGTCCAGGTGCAGGCCAGGGGTCCAGCAGGGCAGTCCTTCTTCTCCTTGTAGTTCCTTCTTCTTGAAATTTGGTGGGGATCTGAGGCGTGGGTGCAGGTCTGCCAGTTTTATCCTTGCTCCTGGGTGAAAAGCAGGGGGGCCCTGGATCTCCAATCAGGGACAGGGTCGTCCCCCTGTGATGACCACTTCCTGGGAAGTGTGGCAAAAATCCATCCCAGAAGGCAACAGTCTCTAAAAATCCAAAATGGATGAATCTGATTTTTGGAGGAGAGATCTGGCTGAGCCCACCCACTGGTGTGGCTAAAAATCATAAACACACCCCTCTCCTGCCCTCTCCTAATCTAATCAAGGGGGCACCTAGCTGTCTGGGGTTGCAGGATGTGGGGGTGTTGCTGGGTGCTCCAGATGTCCTTCTCTGCCTTTGAAGACCAGTTTGGCAGCCCTCCCCCTTCCTGCCTCACCATCTGCTGAGGGGAGATTCTCTCCCCCAAGCACATTCCTTTGTGTGAAGTCAGGCCACTTCACACCTCATCAAGGTAGCCTGGCAGAAGCAGCTGCAGGCTGGCCAATCAGAGCACAGCAGCAAAAACAATGCAGAGCTGAAATTGGCAACTTTTTAGGTAAAGTCTAAACTTTTTACCTGGACAAGTTATATTAAATCCAACAACTGGAAGTTGTGGGATTTATTACAACAATCAATTTGATACCAAATTCTTGGTATGTAACATTTAAGGAGACTTTAAAATTTAAAATAAAGTCTGCCCATTCTAGCCTATGAAGGCCATTTAGTTCAATGAGGGAAAAACGAATTTGGCTGTTTTTACCTCACCAGGGCTTATAAATCTATTTTTATAAAGTCCCTGCTTATAGTTACATGGCACCGAGCCCTAGGGGCACATAGGGCACACCTTAGGGGTGACTTATATGTAAAAATAAGGTAGTTTAAGACTTTGGAAGTACCTTTAATTCCAAAGTCGAATTTGCATATAACTTTAATTTAAAAGCAGCCAGCAAGGCAGGCTTGCTTTTAAAATGACACTGGGCACCTCAGCAATGCACCTAGGTGTGCACCACCTATGCTGTGGTCCCTAAACCTACATGCCCTACCATATACTAGGGACTTATAGGTAGGTTAACTTAGCCAATTATAATTAGCCTAATTTGCATATCCATTTTACACAGAGCACTGGCCCTGGGACTGGTAAGCAGTACCCAGGGCACAGCCAAGAGTCAGTAACCACCAGTACCTATCCAGAAAGAGTGGGGGTGATCAGGCAAAAAAAAAGGACTTTCCTACACTGCCCCCCCCGTAGATGAAAGGTGATGGGTACTAACCTACACCCTGGTAGTCCTCATCAGCTAAGTGGAAAAACCTGGAAAGGCCATCTGCATTGGCATGAGCAGTCCCAGGTCTGTGCTCCACTGTGAAGTCGATCCCCTGTAGGGAAATGGACCACCTTAACAGTTTTGGGTTCTCCCCCCTCATCTGCATCAACCATCTGAGAGGTCTGTGGTCAGTTTGTACATGGAAGTGAGTGCCAAACAAGTAAGGCCTCAACTTCTTCAGGGACCAAACCACAGCAAAGGCCTCCCTCTCAATGGCACTCCATTTTTTCTCTCTGGGGAGTAGTCGCTTGCTGATGAAGGCAACTGGGTGATCATGGCCCTCTTCATTAACTTGTGCTAACACTGCCCCAATCCCTTCCTCTGAAGCATCTGTTTGCACTACAAATTCCTTGCTATAGTCAGGGGCCAGTAACACTGGTGCTGAACACATAGCCTGTTTTAGGGTGTCAAAAGCTTTTTGACACTCTGGGGTCCAAATGACCTTCTTGGGCTGTTTCTTGGAGGTAAGCTCAGTTAGAGGGGCCACTATGGTCCCAAAATTTTGAACAAACCTCCTGTAATACCCAGTCAGGCCAAGAAAGGCCCTGACCTGAGTCTGGGTTTTTGGAGCCTCCCAATCCAGGATAGTCTGGATCTTGGGCTGGAGAGGTTGTACATGGCCTCCACCAACAAGGTGGCCCAGGTACACAACAGAACTTTGCCCTATCTGGCACTTGCTTGCCTTGATAGTCAGGCCTGCTTGAAGCAGGGCCTGAAGCACTTCCTTCAGGTGGACCAGGTGGTCCCTCCAGGTGGAACTAAATACAGCTATATCATCCAGATAAGCTGCACTAAAAGATTCCAACCCAGATAGGACTCTATTCACCAACTGTTGGAAGGTGGCAGGAGTATTTTTCATCCCGAAGGGCATCACCTTGAACTGAAAGTGGCCCTCTGGTGTGGAAAATGCTGACCTCTCCTTAGCTCTTGGACTTAAGGCAATCTGCCAATATCCTGAGGTCAGATCAAATGTGCTCAGGAATTTGGCAGCCCCCAACCTGTCAATGAGCTCATCAGCTCTAGGTATGGGGTGAGCATCAGTCCTAGTGACTGCATTTAGACCTCTGTAGTCCACACAGAATCTTAATTCTTTCTTCCCACCTTGGGGATTAGCTTTGGGCACCAGTACCACTGGACTGGACCAAGGACTATCAGAGGGCTCAATTACCTTCAGGTCCAACATCTTAGCCACTTCAGCTTTGATGTTGGCCTTGACCTGGTCAGACAGCCTGTACAGCTTGTTCTTGACAGGCAAGCTGTCACCAGTGTCAACATCATGGACACATCAATTGGTGAGTCCAGGGGTCAGGGAGAACAGACTAGCAAACTGTCCCAAGACTTGCTTACAGTCTTGTTGTTGCTGATCTGTCAATTTGGGAGAGAGTACCACTCCCTCCACTGACCCATCTTTTTCCTTTGAGGACAGGAGGTCTGGCAGAGGTTCACCCTCCTCCTCCTTCCCTTCATCAGTGACCATCAGCATGGTCATGTCTGCCCTGTCCTGGTGGGGTTTCATCCTGTTTACATGTAGAATCCTGTGAGGATTCCTGGGGGTGCCAAGGTCCACCAAGTAGGTGACCTCACCTTTTTTCTCCAGGATTGGATAGGGGCCAGTCCATTTGGCCTGTAGTGCCCTAGGAGCCATGGGCTCCAAAACCCACACCAGCTGTCCTGGGTGATACTCAGGCATGGTAGCCTTTTGATCATGCCAGAGCTTCATGAGCTCCTGACTGGCCTCCAGGTTTCTGCTTGCCTTCTTCATATACTCAGCCATGCGAGACCGCAGGCCTAGTACATAATCCAGCACATTCTCCTTGGATTCCTTGAGAGGCTTTTCCCAAGACTCTCTCACCAAGCACAATGGGCCTCTTACAGGGTGCCCAAACAGTAACTCAAAGGGGCTCAATCCAACCCCCTTCTGTGGCACCTCCCTGTAGGCAAACAGCAGGCATGGGAGGAGGACATCCCATCTCCTCCTGAGTTTGTCAGACAAACCCATGATCATGCCCTTCAGGGTCTTATTGAATCTTTCCACCAGACCATTGGTCTGTGGATGGTAGGGTGTGCTGAACTTATAAGTAACACCACACTCCTCCCACATGGCTTTCAGATAGGCTGACATAAAGTTTGTGCCCCTATCTGAGACCACCTCCTTTGGGAATCCCACTCTGGTGAACACACCAAGTAGGGCCCTAGCCACTGTGGGAGCAGTGACTGTCCGGAGGGGTATTGCCTCAGGGTACCTGGTGGCATGGTCCACTACCACCACAATGTACCTGTTACCTGAAGCAGTTGGTGGGTCTAGGGGACCAACAATGTCAATCCCCACCCTCTCAAAGGGAGTCCCAACCACTGGCAGTGGAATCAAGGGAGCCTTTGGCTTGCCCCCTGTCTTGCCACTGGCTTGACAGGTGACACAGGAGCTGCAAAACTCCCTGACTTTTTCTGACATTTCGGGCCAATAAAAATGGTTGACCAGCCTGCTCCAGGTCTTGGTCTGTCCCAAATGACCAGCCAAGGGGATATCATGGCTTAAGGTAAGGAGGAATTCTCTATACTTTTGGGGGACCACTACTCTCCTAGTAGCCCCTTCTTTAAGGGCCCTTGCCTCAGTGTAGAGAACTCCATCCTTCCAGTAAACCTTGTGGGTACCACTGGTATCCCCTTGTTCTTGCCTGGCAGCAGTCTGCCTCAGGCCCTCAAGAGTGGGACACTCTCTTTGTCCCTGGCACAAATCTTCTCTGGTGGGCCCACCTGCCCCTTGCAGTTCTGCCAAGTCAGGCAGAGTTTGCAGGGAAGGTGTCCCTCCCTCAGAGTTCAGATCCTCCCCCTCAGGGTTGGATTCTTCCTGACCCTCTGTACTTGTTGGGGCTGGCAAGCCAGACCCAGTGCCTTTTCTCTTTTTCTTGGAGGCTTGGCCCATTGTTCCAGGGTCCAAGTGTCCAGCATTCCCCTGTTGTGCCGCCTGTGACCTGGTCACAGCACACACCCATTCAGGGAGGTCCAGCATCTGTGCATGGACCCTTCTTTCCACTTCTGACCACTCAGATGCTTCAAGATCATTCCCCAGTAGACACTCTACTGGGAGGGCAGGAGCTACAGCTACTTTTTTAGGGCCAGTCACACCTCCCCATTCCAGACTCACCATAGCCATGGGATGGAGTTTGGTTCTGGTATCTGCATAAGTCACCTGGTGGAAGACACCAGGTAAGACCTGCTCTGGAGAAACCAGCTTTTCTGCGACCATTGTCACACTGGCTCCTGTATCTCTCAGAGCTTCCACTTCAGTCCCATTGACTTTAGGCCTCTGCCTATACCTCTCCATGATGGGAGGTAAGGTGGCCATAGTTGCAATGTCCACCCCACCCACGGATACTAAGGTGACCTCAGTGTACCCTGATTCCACCCCTGGGCCAACTTCCACCCCCAACCCTACACTAGCAATCCCCTGGGATTGCCCACCAGTGGGGGGCTTCTTGGAGCAGATAGCATCTCCTCTTTTATGTCCTGGCTGATGACAGTCAAAACACTTGCCGGCCTTAGCAAGCTCCTGAAACTTTCCTGCTTTAGCAGGATCATAATTCTTTCCCTGATACCCTTTCCCTTTAAAAGTGAATTGGCTCGGGGTTCCCCCTCCCTGAGAAGTTTTTGGGGACTCTTGTGAGGACTCTTTGGGTTTTTTGTCATCTTTCCCCAGGTTCTTCCCCTGAGAAGAACCATGTCCTCCCTTTTTCTGATCACCCCCTGGGGGTTTCTGGTTAACCCTAGTTCTTAACCAGTCATCTGCTGCCTCCCCCAGCTCTCTGGGGTTGGTCAACCTAGAGTCTACTAGATACTGGCGGAGCCTCTCTTGGACACAATTAGTTAGAAGGTGCTCCCTCATAATGAAATTGTACAGCCCCTCAAAGGTACTTACCCTGTTGCCCTGTATCCAGCCCTCCAGTGCTTTTACTGAAATGTCCACAAAGTCCACCCAGGACTGGGTGCTTGTCTTTTGGGTGTCCCTAAACTTAAGCCTATACTGCTCTGGAGTTAGACCAAACTTTTTAGTCAAGCAACTCTTCATACTGGGGTATGAGTCTGCATCCTCCCCACTCATGGTTAGGAGCCTATCCCTCCCAGAGTTGGGAACTAACTCCCAAAGGAGTGAACCCCAGTACTGAGGCTTGACTTTCCTCATCTGGAGGGCCCTCTCAAAGGCCCCCAGCCACTTATCTATGTCATCCCCCTCTACATAAGCAGGAACCACCCCTTTGGGTAATCTGGGGGCAAAACCCCCACCCAGGGACACCTCAGTTTCTTTCTCGCTGCCTCCATCTTTTTTTTCTTTGCTTGCCCACTTTTTCTTTTCTAGGGCAAGCTTATCTGCTTCCAAAGCTATGTAGGCTAGCTGGGCTTCCAGCTCTCTTTCCCTGATGGATGGGTTCTCTCCTCCTGAAAGGACCCCCTTCCTACCACTAGCTTTGGGTCTGGCCCTAGTGACTGTATCCACTGAGGACCGTTCCTCCTCTTCCTCACTTGGGGTCTGATGCCTTCCCTCCCCTGAAAGGTTAGAGCTAGCATCTTCCCCTTTTTCTTCCTCCTCTGGAGCTTCCTCTGTCTCTACCTCTTGGGCCTCAGCCCATGCTGTCAGGGATTTAATCAGGATTTCCTTCCTGAGATTAGTGGTTGCAGGCAACCCTCTTTCAATACACAACCCCCTAAGCTGGACTACTGTCAGTGTGGGTAGGCTAGCCAGATCAAGCTCCATGGTTCCCTAGTTTTGTGTCAACAAAAACTTTTTGCAAAAATTGGTAACAAGAATTTAGAAAAATTACAAAAATTCAATAATTTAAATTAATCCAAATTAATTTAAAAAAAATTAAAATTAAAAACAATTTTTGCACTAGGACAATTTAAAGGATTTTTAATTTGTTTTACTCAAAACTGTAACGTGATATTGAACACAAGTACAGGATCCCGTCGCTGCTTCCAATTATGTTGGAAAATGGGTTATTGGTAGGGCAGGTAGGTACCTACACCTAGCAACAAGCCACAAACCTCCACATAAGTACAGTTAGGTCTCAGTAAATTAATCCCAGCTCTACCCTTGGTAGCTTGGCATCGAGCGTCAAGGCTTAACTTAGGAGACAAAGTGTAAAGCATTCAAATATCACAAAACAGTAATTAAATAAAACACAGGAAACAGTTTAAAAATCCAAAAACAATTTCTAAAAATAGTTTATATTTTTATCTTTAAAATGACACAAAAACGATTAAAATCGGTTCAGGGGAACCGGAGATATGAATTTTTAAAGTATTATTATTTTCTAGCGCTTAGAAACAAAAAGCGCCAATCGGGTCATCTGGTTGCACCAGGACCGGGGCAAAGTCAAACTTTCAGGCCGACCGCGATGGAGCCCTGCTCGGCTACAAGTCGCGGGAGGCCTCGGTTAAAAAGTTACCTTCTGACTTAGTCTCTTTTTTGATGTTTTTCTTCCCCGGGACGAACCTGCCAGTTGGATCCGACCTCCTGGAGCCCTTGTCCGGATACGCGAAGTCGGTTTCCTCGGTGGTGATTTTTACCTTCGGACTTAGTCGTTTTTTCGAGATGAAAATCCTTCGACCGGGGTAAACCTGGATCTTGATCTGACGTCCGTGGAGCCCTTCTCGGATACGATGGCTGGAAGGTCCCGGTCAACTTTTTACGTTCGGACTTAGTCTCTTTTTTGGATGTTTTTCTTTACCGGGACGAACCACGAAGTCAGGCCGGGTCGCGGTTGAGGCAAGCCGGCTAGAATTTCCACGTCGGGTCGGTCACTTAATGGAGCTTTTTTTCAAAAATTCTCCAATCTTTTCCAAACTTCTGGGGCTTCACCCAGATGTTCTTTTAAGGTTCTTTTGGGGTCCACAGCTCACCCCAAGGGTCCAGAAGTTCTGTGATGGTCCTTGGGAAGTGCGGACTTCAACTCCCAGAATACACCTGGCGCAAACTCCTTTTTGGCCACTGGACAGTGGTCAGCTGGTCACTTTTTCAGGAGTTGGTGCAGGGGACTCTGGATAGCAATTTTTCAGCTGTAGCAAACAGGGAGTCCCTCCTTGAACCAGTGGAAGCCAGGCAAAGTCCTTCTTGTGGTGAAGCCCAAGTGTGCAGCTGGTGCAGTCTTTCTGAGTGCAGGGTCCAGGTGCAGGCCAGGGGTCCAGCAGGGCAGTCCTTCTTCTCCTTGTAGTTCCTTCTTCTTGAAATTTGGTGGGGATCTGAGGCGTGGGTGCAGGTCTGCCAGTTTTATCCTTGCTCCTGGGTGAAAAGCAGGGGGGCCCTGGTTCTCCAATCAGGGACAGGGTCGTCCCCCTGTGATGACCACTTCCTGGGAAGTGTGGCAAAAATCCATCCCAGAAGGCAACAGTCTCTAAAAATCCAAAATGGATGAATCTGATTTTTGGAGGAGAGATCTGGCTGAGCCCACCCACTGGTGTGGCTAAAAATCATAAACACACCCCTCTCCTGCCCTCTCCTAATCTAATCAAGGGGGCACCTAGCTGTCTGGGGTTGCAGGATGTGGGGGTGTTGCTGGGTGCTCCAGATGTCCTTCTCTGCCTTTGAAGACCAGTTTGGCAGCCCTCCCCCTTCCTGCCTCACCATCTGCTGAGGGGAGATTCTCTCCCCCAAGCACATTCCTTTGTGTGAAGTCAGGCCACTTCACACCTCATCAAGGTAGCCTGGCAGAAGCAGCTGCAGGCTGGCCAATCAGAGCACAGCAGCAAAAACAATGCAGAGCTGAAATTGGCAACTTTTTAGGTAAAGTCTAAACTTTTTACCTGGACAAGTTATATTAAATCCAACAACTGGAAGTTGTGGGATTTATTACAACAATCAATTTGATACCAAATTCTTGGTATGTAACATTTAAGGAGACTTTAAAATTTAAAATAAAGTCTGCCCATTCTAGCCTATGAAGGCCATTTACTTCAATGAGGGAAAAACGAATTTGGCTGTTTTTACCTCACCAGGGCTTATAAATCTATTTTTATAAAGTCCCTGCTTATAGTTACATGGCACCCAGCCCTAGGGGCACATAGGGCACACCTTAGGGGTGACTTATATGTAAAAATAAGGTAGTTTAAGACTTTGGAAGTACCTTTAATTCCAAAGTCGAATTTGCATATAACTTTAATTTAAAAGCAGCCAGCAAGGCAGGCTTGCTTTTAAAATGACACTGGGCACCTCAGCAATGCACCTAGGTGTGCACCACCTATGCTGTGGTCCCTAAACCTACATGCCCTACCATATACTAGGGACTTATAGGTAGGTTAACTTAGCCAATTATAATTAGCCTAATTTGCATATCCATTTTACACAGAGCACTGGCCCTGGGACTGGTAAGCAGTACCCAGGGCACAGCCAAGAGTCAGTAACCACCAGTACCTATCCAGAAAGAGTGGGGGTGATCAGGCAAAAAAAAAGGACTTTCCTACACTGATCTAGATGGTCCTGGTGTGGAGGCGGCGGATACGCCCTTTGACATAAATGATCGTGTCACTGTTTTGCAGGATTTACAACAATTCCGTGAAGATAACTCTTCTGCGAGTGCTGCCTCCTCAGGAATTAAGGACGAGCCAGTAACACCTACTGGTTGGATACCCAGGATTGGGGATCTAGTACGTGAAAAGGTCGCAGTAAAGAAAGAATTTGGTCCTTCTTATCGAGCACCAGTCCCTGTGTTAGGGGTAAGCGGCACAAGAACTGTGATTTTACCGCCGCTGAGAGGGGCCAAAGGAAATCGCTTTGTTTCTATTGATAATGTCAAGTTACAACATGTGGCCGATACTGCACAGCAGACCAAAAGGGACACCCAGTAGTTCTGGAATCCCTCTCACTACTGGAGAAGAAGTCCCACTGCAGGTGATTTACACCGACACTGTTACCTCTCCGTGCTTGGGGAGGGTGGAAGATGATTAATTTGGAATCTTGCGATCAGGTTGCTGTTCGGTCAACTGATGTTTCTGAACATGTGGTTTATAGCGTGCCTCGGCGAGAGCCTCCATCTGCTTCTATGTTCACAGTTGCACCTTTTGCGAGAACTGCCTCTGGCTGCTTTAACGACACTGATGATGTAGTGTCCGACTCCTCGTCCTCCGTGTCTTCGGTCCGAGGTCCACGTAAGCTGCTGTGTTGGCTTAAATACACATATTTTGTTTTTCCTTGGAACTATTTGTGGCTTTTTTTGGCTGTCATGACTATTTTTTTATGGTTGGGGTTTGTGGTTACTTTTTTTCTAGTGATACATGGTCATTTTCTTCCTGATCGATCTGACATTGAACACGTCAAGACTGTGTTGAAACCACATTTTTCGTGTCACATGGTTCGAAGAGACTTCTCCAATGTAAACATTTCTGCGATACCGATTCCGGATGGGATTGTGTGGGATAAAGTAATGTTTGACATATATGGTCCCACTGAATTGATTCAAATACCGTATGTCCTCAAATTATCAATGAATGATATTGTTATACCGGGCATTGTCTCTGATGATTGGGATGTGAAGACAGTAGATTCTATGCTATCGGACTTGCAATATTATACTGTTTATGATGATGAAGATGCTTACCAGTTTAGAGATAATCATGGTGACATGTTTTGCTACAACTATTATGGACACCATTTTATTCACAAAGCTAGTAGCCCTAAGTCCATTTTTAATTATGTACAATGGGAACATTGTTTAACTCCTCCACAAGGAAGTTCGAAAACTTATGATAAATTTGCATATTTTTCTGGGCATAATCAACGAAATGCTAAGTCTTACTATTTCAAGGTTACTCCGTATTCTAATAAGCAAATGTTGTTGACCGATACTAAATTGTTATATTCCAATATGTTTGTTTCTAAACTTTCGGTCGAAGGATATGAATATTGGTTTAAGACTATTGATCTAAAAAGTGTTTGGGGAACGAAAAATTGGCAGATGCAAGGCAGGGACACGTTATTTAGGGCATGTATTATCCCTGTGCAAATGATTTTCCTCAATGACACAGTACAACAGACTAGTTGTCTAGGCTTGGCAACAATTAGAGAGTTGAATTTGCCTGGAATACCTGTCCCTTCCAAATTAAAGAATTGGCAGCACTATGTGAACGCTACTTTTGGTGAATTTACACATTGGGTCCAGAATGGTACGCTTAACACTTCATTGTTACATCCCGGCGGGTGGTTATTATGTCATCAACGTTTTGTCACCTCTTCAGGGGGGTTCAGGACTAGTAGGGCAGACCCTCGTTATGTTTCACCAGAGCATGCTGATATTATAACTACATACAGCGTGGGAAAGCTTTGTCAGCAAGGGTTGAAGACATCCACTCTGGATGCAGTTAAGTTACACCTCACGTTACTGGCTAACGATACTGATTTACAAGATTTCTTGTCAGGTCCCAGGGTACCACGAAAGAAGAGGTTCATATATGAGGTTTATAATGAGATTTGGAAGCTTTCACAACAGGAGGCTGCAGCCCGATTGCGGCAGATTGATCAGGAAAATCTGATGCGAGCTTTGTCTGTTGTTGATAATGGCATGCATACACTTTCTGACCGTGTTTAAACGATTGACAACATTGTTTCCTCTGCTATCGACATTATTAAATCGGATATGTCTTCTTTATATCATGGGCAGAGTCAGACACGGTCCATCATGCAGCTGGGTTGGACTCTTCAGACCTTGAAGGCAGGTCGCGTTCCATGGCAGCATATTTGCGCCAAAGAGATCTTTGTCTCGTTTAATTTGACTTGTCAGCAACAGCTAATGGCTAAAAAGGAAGCGACTTATGTTATTGTAGTGATAGGCTTGTAGGTGGGAATGGAATGTAGAGGAAGGGGAATTCTAGGTGGAGTGTTGAGAAAGTGGAGTCTGGAAGTGGCAGGAGGAGGAGAGGCTGAAGCTGGAGTGCTGGGAGTTGCTGTATTGCCACTACTACTAGTACTTCTGTACAGGAACCTACTATCAGAATAAAGGACTATTCGTATCATCACCGTGTAATTATTACATAAATGGCGACGAGGATGGGATATTTTGATGTGTACAAGAAAACGATCTTAATGACGGATGCTAGTAGTGTGGGATTAGGAGCGGTTCTCATACAGCGAGGAAATACAATCGCAGGTTTATGCAAGCGGCATAAATCAAGAACTACTCACATTTTGTTGTTTAACACGCGCTAAAAATAGAATACCGGCGCGTGGAACAACAAAGGGACAACAACGCAAGGAGATACAATCGTAGATGTGATGCAAGCGGCATAAATCAAGAACTACTCACATTTGTTGTCGACTCTGACTCCTGTCTGTATTTTCATCGATCTCACAAGCAGCAAAGTAGCAAAACAGAAGAAGGACTCTTACAAATGAGCTAGAAAAAAGACTGTGATATGAAATACCACATTGGAAACTGAAGGAAGATTGTAATTTTAGATTGTGATTTATTTTAATTTCTAGTTATTTTGAATTTAGTGCAGTTATGGCTGAACAAAGTATCTCAGCACCTCCATGTTTTTTACCTTTGCCAGGAGAACCAACAATTCCTTGGAAAAGGTGGAAGAACATTTTTTCTACTTATTTATTAGCGATAGGGGGGGACAGGTACAGTCCTCTTAGGAGACAAGCAATCTTATTGCATCATTTAGGGAATGAAGGTCGTAGAATATATGATGATTTGCCTGAGGTGTCCTTGGGCATGGGGGATGGACAACCTGCAAACCCATATGAAATGTCTCTGCAAATGCTGGAGACACATTTTACTCCTAAAATAAGTATAGTATTTGAACGACATAAGTTCTTTTCTAGAATTCAGGGTTATGATGAGGATGTATTAACTTATGTTGCGGCTTTAAGAGGATTAGCAGTTACGTGTGATTTCCAAAATTTGAGTGACTCCTTAATACGTGATCAGATTGTACGCTGTACTAACAGCAAGAAAGTGAAGGAGAGATTGTTATCCATTGATCCCTCATTGGAAGAGTGCATACAAATAGTGCGAAGTATGGAGCATACTGAAACATGGATGAAAGAGATTGAAGTTAAGAGTCACATGAGGGACTCAGACAAGGAAAATACAGTTGAGGTGAAAGAGTTCAAAGTAAAGAAACAAGACAAGAATTCTGGAAACAAAGGAATTAAAGTCATGGAGAAGAAGAATCCTAACATTTTGTGTTATAGGTGTGGAGGTTTGGGACATATTGCCTCTAGTCCTCTGTGCATTGCGCGTACCTTAACGTGTAGGGTGTGTGGAATAAGAGGTCATTTGGCCAAAGTGTGTAGGTCGAAGGGTAAAGTATTGAATAATAGTATCAAATCTGTGGATAATGCACAAGAAGAGCAGGAGAAGATTATTCTAACTATTAATAGTGCTTTGGAAGTTAACCAACGGAAAATAGAATCCAAAACTGAAAGAAATTTCAGGAAGGAGAGCACTGTCAAATTGGAAAAACCCCATTGTGACATAATGTTGGAATCCAGATCTGTAAGGGTACTAGTAGATTCTGGTAGCCTATTTACTTTGATATCCAAGAATGTATATATGGAATGTTTGGAAGGGAAGATTGAGGATTTGCAAAATGCAGACGTCAAAGCAGTTGGATATGGAGGGAAGAGAATCAATATTCTAGGAATGAAGTGGATGGACATTTCGTTCAAGGGCAATGGAGTATACGGGAAGGTGTATATAACTTCTGATGGGTCAAATCTTTTAGGATTGCGACATCAGAAAGACTTAGAGATAGTACTGGACCCTAATGCAGTTGAACCTGTCATGATTGTGGAAAAAACAAATATTGAACATATGGAGACTCAAGAAATGGAAACAGAGTGGTCCAGAAAGTTAATGGAAAAATTTCCCAATGTGTTTACTGACAAATTAGGGAAACTGAAGAAGTTTACACATCGCATAATTTTAAAAGAAAATGCGATACCAGTAGTCCACAAGGTGAGGTCCATACCATTCTTGATGAGGGAACCACTCCAACAGGAACTTAACAAATTGTTAGAGGAAAAGATTATTGAACCTATAGAGTCCTCGGAATGGTTGGCACCTATCGTTGTGGCACCTAAGGAGGGAAACAAGATTCGTCTATGCATTGACTTGAGGGATTTGAACAAGAACATTTGGGTGGACAGGCAGCCTTTGCCGAACATCACAGAAATGTTGAGTATGATGGGGGGTGGTAAAGTGTTTAGCGTATTGGACATGTCTGCAGCTTACCATCAAGTTAACTTGCACCCGGATTCACGGCCATTAACATCTTTTGTTACTCCTTTGGGTGCATACCGTTACTGTAGAATGCCTTTTGGGTTGGCCTCAGCATCAGCTGTATTCCAACGAATCATGCAGAATGTTTTTAATGGGCTACAGAATGTATTGTGTTTCCAGGATGAAATCATAGTAGTGGGAAAATCTTTGAGTGAACATGATGAGTTGATGGGGAAAGTCTTAGAGAGAATTGAGGCTCATGGGTTGACTGTGAAGAGAGAGAAATGTCAGTTGAGGAAAGATCAAGTGAATTATTTAGGTCACGAGGTATCTGCTGAAGGGATAAAACCAAAAAGAAGTATTGTAAGAGCGATTAGTGAGGCACCGAGACCACAGAACAAGGATCAACTAAAATCATTTCTGGGATTAGCAGAATACTGTTCAAAGTTTGTACATGATTTTACTGTGGTTGTGGAGCCTATGAGATTGTTGTTAAAAAAAGGGACAGTGTTTGAGTGGGGAGAGGAGTGTGAAACAGCATTTATGAGGATTAAGAGTTCCATTATCAATGCTCCTACTCTGGGACATTTTGATGTGTACAAGAAAACGATCTTAATGACGGATGCTAGTAGTGTGGGATTAGGAGCGGTTCTCATACAGGTGGTGGAGAATGAAGAGAAAATCATTGGATTTGCATCTCGTAGACTTTAGGGGGCAGAACGCTCATACTCTGCCATTGAGAAAGAGGCGTTGGCCTGTTGCTGGGGTGTAAACCATTACAGGTACTATTTATGGGGACTGCCTTTTGTACTTCGGACGGACCATAAACCGTTATTTCAAGTTTTTAAGTGTGGTCGAGGTTTGGAGGGAAGTATAACACCCCGAATATCTAGATGGTTGCTTCACATTATAGATTTCAATTTTGTTGTGGAATTTGTAAAGGGGAAGAAAAATGTTGTGGCCGACTGTCTGTCCCGTTTGCCAGTTGATGAGAGTTCTGAAGAGGGGTCGTTAATGTGTGAAATGGAAGTAGAGGTGTTTCCAATAGATGTTGAGTTGGCATTAGGACAAGAGGAGTGGGAGGAAGCTGTAGTGGAGGATGAAGAATACTGTGAGTTAAGAAGGCTCATATGTGATCCTGATAGTAGTAGCAGTCTCCCACATGAAAGTTTGAGACAATATTTAGAGGTAAGGAATGAATTGAGTATTCAAGGAGAGAAAATATTAAGACACGGGAAAGTTGTTCCTCCAAGGAAACTGAGGGTGAGGTTGATAAAATTAGTGCATGAGGGTCATCTAGGAAGGAGTTTAACCAAGAGGAGACTAAGACAATTTTATTGGTGGCCTGGAATGGATAGGGAGGTTGAACGGATGGTGAGTGAATGTGTAGCGTGTGGTAACAGTGACAAGACCAGAGTTCTCAGGCAGCCACCTTTAGGATGTGTACAGTTCCCAACACAACCATGGGAGAAGTTAGCTTTGGACTTTATAGGCCCGGTGGATAAATTGGGTAGGAGGAATCGATTCCTGGTTGTTCTGGTACATTACCATAGTAAATGGTTCGTGGTTAAGAGTTTAGAACGAATCACGACCAGTAATATTATAGAATTTCTTAAGAAAGTGTTTTTGGAAGAAGGTGTGCCGAGAGTTCTGATTACTGACAATGGCGTGCAATTGGTGTCAGCAAGCATGAAGGAATTCCTGACTGGATTGGGGATTAAACATGAGAAAGTTGCGTTGTTCCATCCGCAAGCTAACGGATTAGTGGAGAGGGTGAATCGAATGATTATGAAGAATATTCAACTCTCTTTGGCGAATGGACTAGATTGGAGAATGGAATTGAACAGAATGTTGTGGGCACATAGAGTAACACCCCATTCGGTAACGGGGGAGTCGCCATTTGTTGCTCTTAAAGGTAGAGAAACAGCAACGAAGGAATTTCCTTGGTGGTTATGTGAAAAGAAACAAGTATGGGTTGATCGGGGAAGGATGAGAATGAGGGTAACAGATCAGCAGGAGCATAATAAATTAAGATATGACATAAGGAAAAGAGTGAAGAAGATTGATGTGGAAGTTGGTGATTGGGTGGTAGTGAAAAGGTTTGGTGTAGTGAAGAAGGGTGAAAGCAAGTTTTCCAAACCACAAAAAGTGATAAAGGTGTATAACAGTGTGGTTAAGCTGGATGATGGAAAGGAGTGGAGTATGGGAAACTTATGCAAAATTAGGAACGGTTAATATTGTTTTAACTGTAATAGATATTATCTGTATATAGTTTTGTGTGTATTTTCTTTTGTAGGATGTGTAAGGGGGGAGATGTGTAGTGATAGGCTTGTAGGTGGGAATGGAATGTAGAGGAAGGGGGATTCTAGGTGGAGTGTTGAGAAAGTGGAGTCTGGAAGTGGCAGGAGGAGGAGAGGCTGAAGCTGGAGTGCTGGGAGTTGCTGTATTGCCACTACTACTAGTACTTCTGTACAGGAACCTACTATCAGAATAAAGGACTATTCGTATCATCACCGTGTAATTATTACAGTTATGTTAAATATTGAAAAATTAGAGAAACTGCCTTTCACGGTTGCTGAGATTCCGTCAGCAGAATGGTTGATTCATGGAGTTATCAATATGCCTATTTCCACTCTACAATTTACTTCTTGTCTGAAACATATTCCGGTGGGTAGATATGAACTCTTGGGAGACAGTTATATACATGAGGTGTGGGACCTTCCCTTTCAGTACAGATGTGTTAATGGTTTGAGGGAGGTTTTTCTTAGCGGTAGCGAATGCAAAGCTTCTGTCAGCCATTCCATGGTTTGTAAACAGCTGTCCTTGCACGGAGCTTGTAATGCTTCGATTGCTAACTTAGCTTGTTATCTGAAGGGAGTTCCAGTCCCGGTTATTAAAAACACTTTCCAGGTGCTTTCTAACGGCAGTTACATTGTTCTCAACAGCGAGCGCTGCTGTGGCATGCGTGCCGGAATAGTTTACGTTGTCGTTGTCAGCAAGGCCGTTACGTGCTGCGGGAATGTGTTGTATCCCCCCACTCAAATTAGGGAGGTAGCGGACATCTGGCCTCATATTGCTACTTCCAAGGTTAATTTCAACAAGTTGAGTCAACTGAAAGCTTTATTGTTTCAAAAGCATGTGGCCCTTACATCTGCTAGCGAGACCTACGCACTTCAAGTGGCAAGGTCATCGGCGGAAATACAGTCCCTTTTAAATACTAACTTTCCGAGTCACTTCGGCGAACTTGTGGGACGTATATTTAATACATCCAGAACTACTGGTATTGCACATTTTTTCCAAGCCGTTGGTGTTGGTTTTGCTCACACCTTCTCTTCTATATTCGGTTTGATACCTTCGGCTATACATTCGATTTTCGGAAGCGTTTTTGGGGGTTTCCCAATTACTTTGGCCTTGTTGGCTGGAGTTTTGCTGCTGTTGCTCTTCTTTCGCAATGGCTGTCCCGCCGCAACGAGATCCACTATTGCTGCTCCCATCAGCACAGCTGTGTCGTGAACGCATGATACAGCATTTTGGAGCAACACTCCTAGGCTACTTGGAGTGTGACTGGTCTCTGTCATTCAGACCGGTCTTGGACTGTGTGCAACCCATGTTTCAGTGCCTTTGGTGCTCGTTTGAACATGCACTGGCTCTCTGTCGCTCACTGAAGCACCCTCCAGTGGTCGATCTTGATCTGTTGATGTTCCCGATTAGGGCTCATTCCCAGACTTGTGCACTTCGGTTGCGTTTGCTTCGTGAGGCAGTTTATGAGATTCCCTTCCTGGAGGAAGATGGGTTTGTCTCGATCATTGGCCCTGCACGAGGTGCCGCCCTGAATGGTTTTGGGGCTTATGCTACACACCTGCTCCATGGTACTTTGTGGCGTAGATCTTCCGATATTGACATACATCGAAGTAGAGGAATTCCTTCTTTCTATTGCTTCCAGTTGAACAATTGGATTTTTTCATCTCTTACTAAATTGACATTATATAACATTTGGCTTATTGTCACATGTTAATCAATGTTATGACTTTGCTGTCTTCTGAACTTGTCGAAATGGATCTATAGATTTAATTTTTGCTTCTATTGAGGGCTTATTATTGTATTTTTAGAACCACTTGCTACCGACAAGGGGAGGGTGTAGTGTGGTTGGTTTTATATATCCTTTGTGCGTTAGCTTTGGGCACTAGGCCTTTGTGCACTTTGCCCTGGATGTATTTTATTAGTTTGCTAGTAATTTAGAGCCTTTGTGCATTCTGCTTTACATGCTTTTTATTTGACTTCGTACTGTTATTTTCAGATAGCCAGGTCTACGGTGTTGTTTTTTATTCATATCACACTGTTTTGCATACTTCAGCACTGATGTTCTCCATAACATATTCACTCTGTGCTTCAGTCAAGGATACAGTCTGGTACATTGCCGATAGACGTGGTTGGAGTTTAGACTTGGCATTTCTGCGAAGGGACATTTTTATGATCACACTGACATATAGGTTATAAAATAACTTCCGTGTCCCAATACAC
Source organism: Pleurodeles waltl (assembly GCF_031143425.1). NCBI lineage: Eukaryota > Metazoa > Chordata > Amphibia > Caudata > Salamandridae > Pleurodeles > Pleurodeles waltl. The sequence goes on from NC_090446.1 coordinate 75,226,126, forward strand.
GGCAGAGGGAGATTCCGACCAGGGAACCACAACTAGATGCTGACTGCCTCGTTGCAGATGCTGAACCAAGATCACAGGCCTTTGCTCAGGTATGAAGGCTGATGTCTCCGCAGTGATACAAATAGGCAAGCTAGGCGTTTAACATGCTGTGCTCTAAATAGAACAAGCAGAGGGAGAGTAGAAACTATAATATACAATGATTGCTTTATTCTTATGTTTTACTCTCCTGGTAACTATTTCAATCCTACTGTGTTGTATGGTTCTGGTTATCGCGGCTCATGCCTTATTCTCTAAAATACAGTCGTTTTATTAAAGCATTATATAAAACTTATACTGTCTTTGTCATTTGTATATGAGATCATATTGTAAATGAGAGAGTTGGTTCGGATCTGAGTGACCACGACTTTCCTGAGAAGTTCTAAAGATGTCATGCGCTCGGCTGCCCAATCATCTCTTCCCCGTGGGAGAAATGAGGCACTGCTAGTTAGCCGGAGCAAAAAACGGATTTAGGGTGACAGAGTTCTTTACACGTGGGTCAGACTCAGTCCCCCACACCGTTATAGATCCTGCCGCCTAGAAATCCAGTAGTCTCATTTAGGATAATGAGAGCCCACGCGACAAAGTCATCAGTTGCTTTCACCTCCAGATGCTCTAGAACAGTGGTTCCCAACTTTTTGACTTCTGTGGACCCCCACTTTATCATAACTGGAGCCCGGAGACCCCCACTGAATCTTTATTGCAATTCGGGGACCCCCCACTGAGTCATTACTGAAAACTGGGGACCTAATCTCTAAATATTATTTAATTTTATAAGCAGTCGTGGACCCCCTGAGGAGGCTTCGCGGACACCCAGGGGTCCCCGGACCATAGGTTGGGAACCACTGCTCTAGAAGATTCTGGCAAACTATTGTGACCTCTGCCTCGCTGTCTAATAGCCCTAGTGCCCACTTCTTGTTCTTTCAGAGTGCCTTCTTCTTGAGTGGCATGTTGGACTGCGACTGCTGCCATCTTCTGCTTTTTAAACTGGGGTTTTTGTTGAGGAAGTTTCTCTTCTTTTTTAACAGAAACTTCTGTTGAGCGCTGTGATTCCTGTCTCGGTTTCACGTACTCAGTCCATCGCTCTGACCGCCCACCTCTCTCACTTCGTTTTTCCGATGAGTCCTGAAAGGAACGAGATTGGCGGGTATCAGTATATTGATATCTATCAGGCGTTTTTATATTATCTCTATTTCTGAGATTGTATCTATTCTGTGAGGTCTTCGTTCACGGAGATTCTCCCCTTTCTTTTTTAGTTGTTTTTTTTTTTTTATCCCAGTGTTTCTTAGTACCCTCAGGAGCTTGCTTGCTAGAATCTTTATTAGATTTACCTTGAAATTGTGGTTTAGTTGGTCTGGCCACCAGACTATCTCGACCCATACTAGAGTAGGTCTCTGTGATAATCTTTGGCAGCTCACGTTCTTGATCCTGTGGAGGAACGTTCCGGAGCTGCATGTGCACCGCTAGTGTGACTGCTTCCCTTTAAGGTTACTTAATATTATTGAGGATACTGTTACAAAGTTGACCATTAATTGCATCTCCAAGTCCAGGGCCGGGGCAGCCCCGTATTCATCTTGAATTTGTTTCAACACTTCCGGTAAATTGACAAGTGTCTGTGTACCATGTGCGGTAGTATAGAGCGTGGCAAATACCGTGCCCCATGTATTACAATTGTCTACAGTGGGAACCATCCCAAATGGCAAGCACATTGTTAATATCCTGTGTCTATCCTGCGGTCCTGTATGGGGAAATACTGCTTCCAGTGCATTTATTTTTTGAGCTAACCAAAACGGACTTTCTTCTCATTTGGCGGGTACTTTACCCATTATCGAATGTACAGTTGCAGGGTTAATGCCTTTCGTGACTGCATGTGGTTGCGCCGGAGCAGCACGTGCTGGGTTTGTGTTTAATGTGTGCATTAAAAACTATACTAACCGTCTATATATTGTAATCAGGTCAGCATATAAGTGACGGACCTCAGCTACCGTTAGGTTCGCTGTGGCCGGGTGAGGTGTATAAGTGGCCAATAAAGGCCAGGTAGGACCATCATTACTTAGAGGACCTAACCTAACATGTAAAATTGTGTGGGGTAGGGCGCCATCAAGCCAATTATTTTGTTCTTGATAAGATAGAGGTATTTATAAATATGCATATGGCCTTGTATTGTGCAGGTATGTTTGCAGGTGTATAATGCTGAAATGTATTAGTAGTCCCATCAACTGCTGGAAATGTGACCCAAGAATAAAAGAGTTGTGTTCTATACGCTGGGTGAGCAGCAACAACAAATGTGACAGGACCCCCCTGGGTGCTAGGCCATGTGCCCATAAATGTGCAGTAAAGGGTGGTCTCATATTGACTTCAATTACTACCTGTTGTGGATTCGTCATAATGAATGGTAAGTTTGTTCAGAGATAAGCACACCAAATGGGGATTCGCCTGTTAATGGTTCAAGCTTGAACAACCTACAGCTCTAGATACTTAGCTGAGGAAGAAATCCTCGGTACCAGGGACGTCTCGGTATATAGCACTGAGGTGTCTTTGTATATAATGAGACAGGGATGCTCAGTAGGACCCAGAAATTAGAGCCTGACCAAACATTGGCACCGCCATGTTGCGTAGGCTCTCATTATTCTAATGAGACTATTAGATTTTGAGTGGCAGAATCGCCTGTGGTGTGGGAAGACTGAGTCTTTCCCACTACAGGTGACATCTGTCGTCCTAATCCGGGTTTTGTTCCGGCTAACTAGCAGTGCTCACCACCAAAGAGCATGGATGATTGGGCAGTCGAGCGCATGACACAATTGACTCCTCAGGGAAATCGTGGTCACTCAGATCCAAACCTTTCTCCCAGTTACATTAGTCTCATGTATACAATGACAAGCAGAGGCAGTATATTTTTCAATAAAGGCTTTAAGGAAGTGACTGCATCTTAGATAATAAAGCATGCACTGCAATAACCAAGATGATGAAGCTTGACAAGATGAAAATTGTGACAAGGAGAGTAAAGCATAGAAATAACGCTACCATATTGTCACTAGAGTCAACAGACTTATTCTTACCTCAGCTATATTAGTGCACAGCATGTTAAGCTCTAGTTCTGCCCTTCAGGTTCTCCTGGGAAGACATCATCCCCCATACCTGAGCAAAGGCCTGAAGTCTGCATAAGCTGCTGTAGCAAAGTGTTCAGCAATCAGCATACAGTCGTGGTCATCTGGCTGGAATCTTCCTCTAACATGAATTGGGACAGGGAAGTGTTTTTATTATAAAACAGCTGATGTTCTCAGAAAATGTCCCTACGTAAGGATGTGTATGTTTCAATGAATAACAGAGATGAAGCGTTTCCACGTTTCACCAGCAACCTATCTTACTGCAGCCTTGGGAAAGCACAGAGTGAAAGAAATGTATTGTTTAGGAACACAGTGCTGGACTAGGCAAGGAACAGCTAGCTAGAGAAAAATAAAACAAGACCACAAAGTGCCTATTGTTAATAATAATAAACAAATCTGAATAAAATGTGCCTACTAGGTTAAAGTGCCAAGCTGCAGGCCTAGTGTGTTAAAATAACGTGCATGGAGCTGTAACTAAAATGGCTACACAACACAAGCATGCTTCCAGTCATTTACCTCAACAAGAATAGGATACTTGTAATCCACATTGGATAATGACTCACTCATTAAACAGAGTTCTTTTTATTTTTACCACACAAAGGGGCAAGATTACAAGCCCCTTGCATCGCCTTAATGCTGCTGTAGCATAATTTTTATTAGGCTAAGGTGGCTTTCCCCCAATGCCAGATTTACAAAGTGGTGCAATGCATGCATTGTTTCACTTCACAAACCCTTGCGCCACATTATGCCTGCGTCAGGCATAATGTATGCAAGGGGGCGTTCCCCCACAGGGAGGCCTGAAAACATGGCACAGTAAAATTTACAATATTTCACTGCACCATTTTTTCCATCATTTTTAACACCTGCTTAGAACAGTCATTAAAATGAAGCACCCTTTAAAATCAATGGACCTCCCTGTGCTTTGCTGTACTAGCGTCAAAGATTTTGTCACTAATGCAACAAAGCGCCAAAACAGCATAAAAAATGTTGACTCTGTTGTTGGAATGACTTCCATGGTGCGTAAATACAGTGCAACCATGGTGTCCTTAGGTGGGGCAAGGGCAATGGAGGAAAAGTGGCACATCGATGCCGATGCACCACTTTCTTGTAAATATGCCCCAAAGTGTCTGTGAAGTTTAATTTTTTAGATAATCCTTTTCCAGAAAAAAATCATTCTGTTTTTCAAATATTTTTCTGCCTCCTTTCAGCCAGTTAGTGGTTTTCTGAGGCATGTGTTGTAAACATGTACCTCCCTGTGAATGACTTTCATAACCATCACATCAAAAATTCCAATGGCCCTAGGGGACCGGAAGCAATGTACATATACTGTGCCACTAAGTAAATAAAAAAAAAGTGTTTTCACAGAATGTTCTTTACAATTTGTCTTTTTTCTTTTTCTTTCTTGATATAGCTACTCCTGCTGGTCCACTTCCACAATTGACCCGGCATGTGATTGTGGCCTGGCTACAGCAGCAGAGACTGAAGGCCACAGGGCACATTACCAGTGTCTGGTGGATGAGGAGGAGCTGGCACATGTCCCTTCTCCTAGACCTGGGCCCATTTCTACCAGCCAACCAGCTAGGACTACAGCCTCCAAGCCAAACCACCGCCGTCGCCAGCCTGGAGCTGGCCGTCCCCGTTCCATCCCCTTTCAGACTAGCTCTGCTATGCTGGGGGTGCTGGCTAAAATGTGCTGTTGGCTGGCACTCATCGAAAGCCACTTTGAACATCTGGAGACCCTCATACAAAATGCCCTCTTTTAGCCCTTTTTTAGAGGTAGGAAGTTGTTGTGGGTGGAGAGGGTGGGAATTTGAGAAGGGAATTTTCTTATTTACAGTGGAAAGTTGGGGCCTGATTTAGATCTCGGCGGAGGGGATACTCCTTCACAATGGTGATGAATATCCCATCCACCGACATCTAAATCCCATTGTTTTCTATGGTACTTACATTTTGACTGACAGAATATCCATTACCATTGTGATGGAGTAACCCCTCCTCCGAGATCTAAATCAGGCCCTTAGTTTGGACTTGGACATTTATTTTAGACATTGGTTGGGGTGGGTGAAAGATTTGGGAGAGGGGTGAGTCTGTTCTCAGTGGAGAGGGTGCATTTTATACTTTTATATATATATTTCATATGTTAGTAAAGGGGAACGTTTTATAAACCACTTTATGTCAGACTTTTTTGTGTGTTTTACTTTAACTTTGCACTGATTACTCTTTTGGGCAGCCTTTGTTTTTAATCTTTTACTCTACGTGTATGCCAGTTAGGAGGGTATGCTGCCATTCCCTATGCTGCCTACAGAAACATAGATAAACAAGCACTTAGCTCAACTGCAGTATATGTTAGTTAAGTACTATGTAAAGTAGTTCACTTCACCCCATAGTTCTCTTATCTAAAAAGATGAAGTGATGGCTGGTGGCTGCTCCCTCTATCAATCTTCCAAGTCCAACACCTTACTGAAAGGTTTCCCAATGTGTCTTCTTCATGGTAGTGGTAGTGCGCTAACAGGGAAGGCATCACAGAGAGGTTCCACTCCCACCTACGTTATCTCCACCTACAGGATTAATTGAAAGGATCATGCGGAACTAAATTGAAAGAGAAACCGAGAGTTAGTAGATTATACATATACATTTATATTTTGGATTTAGAGGACTGAGGACAGACTACTGCCACCATGACACATCAAAGAATACCTCATATTAAAACTAACAACTGTCAATTATTCTGAGCAATGGTGAGCATGGAATTTGAAAACCAAAGTTATGAAATCCTCAAGTCATGAAAAATGTATTAAACGTTTGTACACTGTAGTCAACAAAGTTAAGCGGTTTATTGACACATAACAAAGGCCTGAATGATAATGTTGACTTTGAGGAATGACATTTGTTCTTACTTATGCGTGGTTGGGTAAGTGGGGCTGGTGTGCACTATTGCTCAGGTAATGGAAGGTCCTGCTGTGAGTTAGTGTTGCATTTAACCACAGCTGCCCCACCAAGAGTGAGATCTATCTGGTATAAATTAACTCAAGACACATCTCAATAAATCACATAGCCCGGGGGAAGAGGGTTAGGGGTTTAATGAACAGGATTTGTGGAAAGGTGTGACAAGCACAATGCAACAACAGTATTCATCAGGGTATGAGCAGCACATCATCATCATCAATCTGTTGTGAAACGAAATGAAAGAATGAGTATGACACAGTTCAATTAAATGCATTGCACACAGTACTTCTGCCCAAGAGAACCAAGATATATATATCTAAGAGCCAGATGTAGCAAAGGTTTTTTACCCATTCTGTGTCTATGGGAAAAAGTGTTCCTACATATGGCCCTAAGTGTTTTCTCAGCTAGGTCTGAAATGGAGGAGTGAATTGAACCCATGCAGTTCTAAAGAATGTGATTGTTAAAAGTAAAATGATAGTGAATTGCCAAATTGGGCGGTGCATCTGCACTCTCCTTGGAATGTCCATCACTCTTGGGTACCTGTCTCAACACCAGTCCAGTAGGTAAACAGGAGTGTTGAGCTCATATTTTGCCTTTCATTAGTGCAGGAGAGGAGAAAGCCTGCTGATTGTAAGATAGAAATTGATTGTAAAGTCAAGGAGAAGGACAAGGACAGAACAAAGGTAAGTTTGATGATGGGTGTACCAAGAAGCCTCAGAAGCAGAGCTAAAACCAAGAGGACTCACAGTTTCACTTTTGCCACCAGTGAAACCCACACACTCATCAGCTTTTCCCAATTCAATGCACTTCTCTCCATTCCATATAGCTGAGTACTAGGCCTCAGAGTCATGGTTTCCACTTGAAGTCAATAATTCCATACTTCTAGCTGTTGTTAATGAGGTAGTCCCATCATAAGTCCTTCCATCCTCCTCCTTACTCCTGTAGTGTAGCCATATTTTAATGTAGCCTTTGCACTTTTGCTAAAAGTAATAGGCCTCTGTGCCCTTTGTCCTAGATGCATTTTATTTAGCCTTGCACTGTTATTTTACAATAACTAGTTTCACGGTCTTGTTTTATCTTCTTCTATCACACTGCTTAGCTTACCTCAGCACTGTAGTTCTCAAACAATACATTCCTGCTCGCTCTGTGCTTCAGTCAAGGATACAGTCTGGTACATTGCCGATAGACGTGGTAGAAGTTTAGTCTTTAGGGTTCGTAGAAAGTACACATTCTTACGTAGGGACGTTTCTTAGAACATTGGCGTGTTAGTTATAAAAACACTTCCTAGTCCTGATACACGTAAGAGGGAGATTCCGACCAGGAACCCACAACTAGACGCTGACTACCCTGTTGCAGATGCTGATCCCGATCACAGGCCTTTGCTCAGGTATGAGGGTCGATGTCCTCCTGGGGGAACCTGAAAGGCAGGCTTACAGCTACATGCTGTGCTCAAAATATAACTTAGGAGAGAGAACGTAATCTAGTTACATTATGATAGCATTATTCTTATGGATCACTCTCCTCGTTACTATTTCAATCTTACTGTGTTGTATGGTTCTGGTTATTGCGGCTCACGCCTTGTTATCTAAAATGCAGTTGTTTTATTAAACCAATCTTTAAAACTCAAACTGCCTTTGTCATTTATATATGAGACCATACTGTGTATGAGAGAACTGGTTGGGATCTGAGTGACCACGACTTCCCTGGGAAGCACTAAGATGTCATGCGCTCAGCTGCCCAATTGTCTCTTCCCTTTGGGAGAGATGAGGCACTTCTAGTTAGCTGGAACACAACCCAGATTTGGGGTGACAAGTGTCCTCCACCGTGGGTTTGACTTAGTCCGCCACACTGCGAATGATCTTGCCGCCCAAAAATCCAGTAGTCTCATTAGGATAATGAGAGCCTACGCGACATGGCGCAGCCAACGTTTGGTCTGGCTCTAATTTTCGGGTCCACCAGTCTCTCTTGGTCTCATATTTGATAATGATCCCTCAGTTCCTTTAACGGAGACGTCCGTGGCACTGAGGACTTCTACCACCGCGATATAGGTAACCCTAAATATAGCGGATGGTTGTTCAAGCTTGAACCTTAAAAGGAAACACCCCGTTTTGGTGTGCCCTCTCTGAACCAGGGCTGTTTTTTAATGGTTAATCCCCAGGTCATACAAATAGCTCTTAATATGAGACAGCCGCTCACAGCTCATTTGCTTGCACATGGTCTTACGATCCAGAGTGGTCCAGTCACGTTTGTGGTGGCCACCCATGCAGCCTATAGAACAGAACTTTTCTACTCCTGGGTCACATTCCCAGCAGTTGATGGGAATACAAATGCATTTCACACATATACGGTTGCGAACGCGCCTGGCCAGTACAGGGCGTATACATACCTAGAGATACCGCTATCTTATCAAGAACATAATAATTGGCTTGATGGCGCCCTACCCCATACTATATTGCCAGTAAGGTTAGGTCCACTGAGTAATGATGGTCCGACCTGGCCTTTATTGGCCACATATACACCACATCCTGCGGTTGCAAAGATGCCGGTGGCTGAAGTTCGTCGTTTATATACAGACTTAACGGCTACATATAGACGCTTAGTACAATTTGTGATGCAGACACTAAATACAAACCCAGCGCGTGCTGCTCCAGCACAACAACATGCAGTAGCTTCAGGTATAAACACGGCGACTGTACACTCTATCATGGGTAAAGTTCCAGCAAAACAGTAGGAGACTCCATTTTGGCTGGCGCAGAAAATTAATACACTGGAGGCGGTATTTCCACACACAGGACCTCAGTGCAAACACAGAATATTAACTATGTGTTTACCATTTGGCATGGTTCCCACAGTGGAACATTGTAATACATGGGGCACAGTGTTTGCCGGGCTCTACCCAACGGCACACGGTACACCGACATTAGCGAACCTACCAGAAGTGCTTAAACAGATTCAGGATGAATACGGGGCTGCCCCAGCCTTAGATTTAGGAATGCAACTGATGGGTAACTTTGCCACGGTTTCTTCAATAATACTAAGTAATCTTAAAGGGGAGGCAGTTGCACTTGCATGCGTCTTCGTGACGTCCCCAACTTGATCAGGAGCGGGAACTGCCTAAAATAATAGCGGAAACATATTCCAGTATTGGTCGAGATAGCCTAGGGGCTTGACCGCAAAAAACACAGTTTCAGGGAAAAGTTAGTAAAGACAATGCTAAACAACAACCTGAGGGTAATAAGAAGCGCTGGGAGAAAAAGCAACAGACACCTAAAAAAGAAAGGGGAGAATCTCCGCATACGGAGACCCCGCAGACTAGATATAGGTGGTCATTACCACCCTGGCGGACGGTGTTAAAGCTGCGGTAATACCGCAAACAGGCCGGCGGACAAAAAAAGGGAATTACGACCCTGGCGGAAACCGCCAACTAAGACAGCCACTTTAGCACACCGCCCACCATGGCGGTACAGACAAACAGCGCGGCGGACACCGCCAACAGACAGGTGGGAGACAATGTACCGCCCACACTATCACAACACACCAATCCGCCACCTTTTCCGGGGCGGATTCACCGCTGATAAAAACACGGCGGAAACAGCTTTTGTTATGGGAAAACGCTCACCTCTACACATCCCACGAGGAACGAGGACTCCATGGACCCGGAACTACAAATACTCCCAGCCCTTGCATTCCTGCTCATCTACGACCAACAGCGACGTAGGCGCAGAAGATACCGGTGAGTACTGCACCTACGACACGGGGGAGGGGGGAGGCAAAAGTTAGGGGGACACCCACCAAACACCCCCACCCCCACCCTCGCATATCACAACATATACACCAATGCAGTCACAAAAATCACAGTAACAACCCACAATCCCCCCGGAAGAATGCAAAGACAAAGTGAATTGCGGTCAAACTTTGTATTGTGCCAATATACTACTCATAAAAAAATATACTGCTATATATCACAAAATCTGCCAAAAATAATTGTACATTACAAGAAGTAGTGCAGATATGTACACAACAATGTCCGTGCACCAACAGTCCAAAAATGCATGGGCGAGGCCCACAATAGATACCTGACCAAAATCCGAGAGAACACTGCTGGGGCATCAGATAGAAACAATACAGGCACCTCACGGGGAAGGTAAGGGGGGGCACCTCAGACAGATGAATGCGAAGCCAGATCCACGACGGGGCTCCATGCCCATTGATGTATCCTGGGGAGTGCAAAGCCACAGTCTCTCAAGTCTCTACAGTGGGTGGCTTGCCCACTGTGCCATCCTGGGGAGTGCAAAGCCACAGTCTCTCAAGTCCCTACAGTGGGTGGCTTGCAGACTGTGCCATCCTGGGGAGTGCAAAGCCACAGTCTCTCAAGTCTATACAGTGGGTGGCTTGCCCACTGTGTCATCCTGGGGAGTGCAAAGACACATCTTCGCAAGTAGATGCAGTTCTCTACTGGTACTGGGTGGGACTGGTGCCCAGACTGGATGAGTCTCCCCGTGAAAGTACATGTCTTGTCACTGTCCCAGCTGCACATGGGAGAACGATGTCTGATGTGCCGGACTATTCATACCCACCCGGTCTTTGCCCTGTTCAGCGGTCTTCACCATGGCAGTCTTTGGCCTGTTCAGCGGTGCTTTGCCATGGCGGTCTTTGCCCTGTTCAGCGGTGCTTTGCCATGGCGGTCTTGGCCTTGTTTAGCGGTCTTCACCATGGCAGTCTTTGGCCTGTTCAGCTGTGCTTTTCCATGGCGGTCTTTGCCCTGTTCAGCGGTGCTTTGCCATGGCAGTCTTGGCCCTGTTCAGCGGTCTTCACCATGGCGGTCTTGGCCCTGTTCAGCGGTCTTCACCATGGCAGTCTTTGGCCTGTTCAGCGGTGCTTTGCCATGGCGGTCTTTGCCCTGTTCAGCGGTGCTTTGCCATGGCAGTCTTGGCCCTGTTCAGCGGTCTTCACCATGGCAGTCTTTGGCCTGTTCAGCGGTGCTTTGCCATGGCGGTCTTTGCCCTGTTCAGCGGTGCTTTGCCATGGCAGTCTTGGCCCTGTTCAGCGGTCTTCACCATGGCAGTCTTTGGCCTGTTCAGCGGTGCTTTGCCATGGCGGTCTTTGCCCTGTTCAGCGGTGCTTTGCCATGGCAGTCTTTGCCCTGTTCAGCGGTCTTCACCCTGGCGGTCTTGGCCCTGTTCAGTGGTCTTCACCATGGCAGTCTTTGGCCTGTTCAGCGGTGCTTTGCCATGGCGGTCTTTGCCCTGTTCAGCTGTGCTTTGCCATGGCGGTCTTGGCCTTGTTCAGCTGTCTTCACCATGGCAGTCTTTGGCCTGTTCAGCGGTGCTTTGCCATGGCGGTCTTGGCCTTGTTCAGCGGTGCTTTGCCATGGCGGTCTTGGCCTTGTTCAGCGGTGCTTTGACATGGCGGTTCAGGACTGTTCAGCGGTGCTTTGCCATGGCGGTTCTGGTACGGATATTGGTGTGTGACATGACGATCTCCACAATGGACATTGGTGTGTGGCATGACGATCTCCACAATGGACATTGGTGTGTGGCATGACGATCTCCACAATGGACATTGGTGTGTGGCATGATGATCTCCACAATGGACATTGGTGTGTGGCATGACGAACTCCACACTGGACATTGGTGTGTGGCTTGACGTTCCATCATTGCCCAGCAGGGCTGTGGGATTCTGGACACTCCTGGGCTGTGACTCCGGCGGTGGTCTCTGGACCAGTGACGATACTTGGGCCCTCCTGGGCTATGACTCTGGCGGTGGCAGTGGTCTCTGGACCAGTGACGATACTTGGGCCCTCCTGGGCTATGACTCTGGCAGTGGTCTCTGGACCAGTAACGATACTTGAGCCCTCCTGGGCTGTGACTCCGGCGGTGGTCTCTGGACCAGTGACGATACTTGGGCCCTCCTGGGCTATGACTCCGGCGGTGGTGGTGGTCTCTGGACCAGAGACGATACTTGGGCCCTCCTGGGCTATGACTCTGGCGGTGGTCTCTGGACCAGTGACGATACTTGAGCCCTCCTGGGCTGTGACTCCGGCGGTGGCGGTGGTCTCTGGACCAGAGACGATACTTGGGCCCTCCTGGGCTATGACTCTGGCGGTGGTCTCTGGACCAGTGACGATACTTGAGCCCTCCTGGGCTGTGACTCCGGCGGTGGCGGTGGTCTCTGGACCAGTGACGATACTTGGGCCCTCCTGGGCTATGACTCAGGCGGTGGCGGTGGTCTCTGGACCAGTGACGATACTTGGGCCCTCCTGGGCTATGACTCCGGCGGTGGCGGTGGTCTCTGGACCAGTGACGATACTTGGGCCCTCCTGGGCTATGACTCCGGCGGTGGCGGTGGTCTCTGGACCAGTGACGATACTTGAGCCCTCCTGGGCTGTGACTCCGGCGGTGGCGGTGGTCTCTGGACCAGTGATGATACTTGGGCCCTCCTGGGCTATGACTCAGGCGGTGGCGGTGGTCTCTGGACCAGTGACGATACTTGGGCCCTCCTCGGCTATGACTCTGGCGGTGGTCTCTGGACCAGTGACGATACTTGAGCCCTCCTGGGCTGTGACTCTGGCGGTGGTCTCTGGACCAGTGACGATACTTGGGCCCTCCTGGGCTATGACTCTGGCGGTGGTCTCTGGACCAGTGACGATACTTGGGCCCTCCTGGGCTATGACTCTGGCGGTGGTCTCTGGACCAGTGACGATATTTGAGCCCTCCTGGGCTGTGACTCCAGCGGTGGTCTCTGGACCAGTAACGACGGTGCTGGCAGTTGTGTCAGGACCGCCGGAAATGATGGCGCACTTCTCCGCCGTGACACTCACAACAGGTTGGGGAGACTTCCTCGGGACCTTCCCCACCTTCTTTGGAGTTACAGATGACTCACCAATCGCCTTGGATCCCATTTCACTTTTTGTCCCACCAGGAGTCTTGACATGGTCCCGTCGTCCACTCTCCAATTTCGGTGCCTTTACAGGGGGTGGGCTGACAATGCCTTGGCTCCGGGTCCTACTGCCTGCCCTGGTGGACGGGGCACTCCAAAAACCTGGAACACGCACCACTGGTACTGGAGGCTTTTTGGCTGAGGCGCTACGACGGGACTGATGAATTGGAGAGGGGGGATGGGGGCAAAAAGGTCAATTTGACATAGGGACTGTTTCTGACGGACACTGGGATGGGTAGCTGGAGGGGGTCTGGGAGTGGAGGAAGAGGAGGTGGTTGTAGGAGGTGTCACTTTAGCTGTTTTGGGTGCAGGTGCAGGCACTGGAGGCTGTCGTGAGGTCGATGGATGTTGGGTGAGTGATTGCCGGCGTTTGTGTACTTTGGGAGGGGGCATCACAGACACACTGGGAGAGGACACAGGGGACGTGTATATGGCAGTGGAGGTGGTGAGTGCAGGTGAGCGGCTTGTGGTGCTGGGTGTCCTGGTGCGAGTCCTAGTGCCTGTAGATGTGGTGCATGCAGGTGTGTGTGTAGACGGCACTGGGAGGGAGGAGGGAGAAGAGGAGGAGGGGGACACAGTGGAGACAGTGGATGTTGCTGTATCTGTATGGGTCTGATGCTTGTGTGAGTGCCTGTGGTGTGTGTGGTGCCTATGTTTGCTTGAGCTACTTGTGTGTGTTGACTTGTGTGCATGCTGGTCTGTAGGTGTGCTTGGGATGGGCTGGGGTACAGGGGATTGGGTCTGGGTGGAGGAAGTTGGAGGGGGGAGGCTGGATACAGGGACAATGGCTGCCATCAGTGCTAAGGGCAGAGATTGCAGGGTTCGCTGAAGGACAGCCTGACCAGAATGAACGCCTTCCAGGAATGCATTACCGTGTTTCAACTCTCATTCTACACCCTGGATGGCATTCACAATGGTAGACTGCCCAACAGTGAGTGACCTGAGGAGGTCAATGGCCTCCTCACTGAGGGCAGCAGGGGTGACTGGGGCAGGGCCTGAGGTGCCTGGGGCGAAGGTGATGCCCACCCTTCTGGGTGAGCGGGCACGGGGCGAACGCTGAGGGGCTGCTGAGAGGGCAGTGCTGGTAGGGGAGGTGGCGGCTGTACCTGTAGCAGTGGGGCGCACAAATGGTGCCGCCACCACAGGGGAGCTCCCATCGGCGGACGAGTCCGTGTCGCTGGTTGGTGATCCTGTGGCCGACGTGAAGCTCCCCTCGCCCTCCGTCCCACTGGTGAATTCCGAGTCTGTGGTGTAGCCCTCCATGGCCATGTGGGATGCAGCTCCCTCGTGCTCCGGTGCCACTGTACCTCCGCCTGTTGATGCTGATGTACAGAAGGACAGGGAGAGCAGAAAAAGGGGGGAGACATAAGAAAGAGAGTTTTAGTGCATGGCATACCGCTACCATTGGCGGACAAGACAGACGCAGCAGCCCCATGCATTACGCCGTGCTCCTGCCCTCTGCACATGCTATTTCTGGGATATGGCCTACATGGCAATGGTAGAAATCTGCCCACATGGATGGCAAAGGGGCAACTATACATTAATTTGGCTTTTTTTTTAGCTGGGGTAGGGTGCCACATGGCCTACATAACGGAGGGGCCTTGCCTACCTAACTCGCCCTGGCCTAGGGACACCCACAGCCCACCACCCCCACCCAGACAGCTCCACTGCACGCAAAGTCCATAGGATGAGGTTGTACTCACCCCCTTGTGTCTGCTGTGATGTCCTTAAGCGCCCATCCAACTCCGGGTAGGCCACCGCCAGGATCCGGAACATCAGGGGGGTCATGGTGCGACAGGCACCCCTCCCACGTTGGGAGGCCATCCCCAACTGAGCCTCCGCCGTCTTCTTGCTGCAGCGGCGAATATCCTCCCATCTCTTACGGCAGTGGGTGCCCTGTCTCTGGTGGGCCCCCAGGGTCCGGACTTCCTTGGCGATGGCACGCCAAATGTCCCTCTTCTGGTGGGCGCTGACCTACATGACATGCACAAGGAAAGAGGAACAGTCATTACCTACTGCACCGTCGTTGTAATTGGCCCCCTCCCAACTCTATCCCTGTGGCCCATTCATCCCCATGCATGACTGTTCTATGTACTCTGCCCCCTTCCCTCATCCACCCAGCCCTGTCCACCCAGGCCTAGCCCATACAACATGCTCCCTGTGTACTAACCTGTTGGTCTGGAGGACCGTAGAGTAGCGTATACTGGGGAGGACCCCATCCACAAGTTTCTCCAACTCCTGTGCAGTGAAGGTAGGGGCCCTTTCCCCAGACGCAGCAGCCATCGTCGCTTCCAGACCGAGGTCACAGCAGCACTAGCAGTGTAGGTCCTCTCCTGTCGAAGGTCAGGTATCTAGTGATTGAAGAGATAGAAAATGTTGGTGACGTCCGCAGCGGTGACGTCCGCGGCGGTGCGCATCATCACCGGCGGCGCACCTGTTCATTGGCTCCTGGGACCCATAGGGTCCAATGTTAACCAATGCAGCATTGCGCCGCGCTCTACGACCGCCTACTGCGACGGTGTCCAACGCCAGCGCAGTTACCCCACAATTCCATTGTCCCAGTTTAGAGGTCAGGCAGCCGCCATTTCAGGGGCCCACATGGCTTCAATTACTACTGCGTCACACATACCGAGGCCTACACTCAAAACCTTTCCCGGATGGGTTAATTGTCTGTTGTAGTCTTGTGTGTGACTGTGGGTACATACCTGGAGGAATGCTGACAGTTTCTTCGCTGTTGTCCTTCTTAGGCACCGTCAGTTGGGACATATTGGAAGATGGCGGAATCCGCCGGTGTACCGACCGCTGGTGGACCTGTTGACAATGGAAGAGCGACATGTCATCGTGACCTACCGGTTTGACCGTGCCACATTCCAGGAACTATGTACCCAGTTGGAACCAGACCTGATGTCACCAATCCGCCATCCGACTGGAATCCCCCCTGACGTGCAGGTGCTGTCAGTGCTACATTTCCTTGCAAGTGGGTCATTTCAGACAACAGTGGCCATGGCATCAGGGATGTCCCAGCCTATGTTTTCCATCGTGTTGTCCAGAGTGTTGTCTGCCCTGCTGAAACACGTAAGGAGATACATTATTTTCCCTGAGGTGGCGGATTTGCCTACAGTGAAAGGTGACTTCTATGCCCTTGGACATATCCCCAACGTCATAGGTGCCATTGATGGGACCCATGTACCCAGGTGATAGGGGAGGGTGTGAGGGTGGGGGTGTGTGATGTCATGCAGGTAGGGTGGGGGATATGATAGTGAAGATTTGACTTACCAGTGTCCGTTCCTCCAACGACTCCTCCGAGGCCCTCAGGATGCAAGATGGACAAGACTTGCTCCTCCCATGTTTTTAGTTGTGGGGGAGGAGGTGGAGGTCCGCCGCCAGTCCGCTGTACCGCGATGTTGTGCCTGGATACCGTGCAAAGCACCTTCCCCCGTAGGTCGTTCCACCTCTTCCTGATGTCCTCCCTATTTCTTGGGTGCGGTCCCACGGCGTTCACCCTGTCCACTATTCTTTGCCATAGCTCCATCTTCCTGGCTATGGATGTGTACTGTACCTGTGAGCCAAATAGCTGTGGCTCTACCCTGATGATTTCCTCCACCATGACCCTGAGCTCCTCCTCGGAGAAGCGGGGGTGTCTTTGGCGTGACATTGGGTGGTGTGTGTGAGGTGTGGGGTGGTGTATGTGTTGATGTGTGTGGTGAGGGTAGTGGTATCTGGTGTTTTGTGCGTGGATGTTGTGTGGGTGATGGTGTAGTGTGCCTCTGTATGATGGTGTTCTCTATTCTGTGCTGTCTCTCTCTGGCCTTCGTCTCTATTTTTTGGTCGTAGGGGTTTGTGGGTGATGTGGGTGTGTGTTTTATATTGTGTTGGGTGTGTGGGAGTGGTGTGTGTACGTGTATCAGGTGTGTGTATTTGGATTTGTCCAATGTGGCGGTGTTTTGGAGCTGTGTGTGTGTTTTGAGCGCGGCGGTGTGTACCGCCAATGGAATACCGCGGTTGAAAGACCGCCGCATGGATTCGTGGGTCGTAATAGCATGGGCGTGTTTCTGTTGGCGTGGAGGTGGAGGAATTGTTTCCGCATATTTATCGCTGACCTTTGGTGTGGCGGTATTGTGTGGGTGTCTGAATTTCGGCGGATTCCGTAATGTGTGTCATAATAGCTGTGGCGGTCTCCCGCCGCCGCCGCGGTGTATTGGCGGTCTTCTGCACGGCTGTAAGTGCCTTTTACCGCCAATGTTGTAATGACCCCCATAATCTCAGAAATAGGGATAACTTGAAAACGCCTGATAGATATCATTACACTGATGCACGCCAATCTCGTTCCTTTTAGGATTCATCAGAAAAGAGAAATGAGAGAGGTGGGCGGTCAGAGCGGAGAACAGAGTACATGAAACCAAGACAGGAATCACAGCGCTTTTCGGAGGTTTTTGTCAAGAAGGAAGAGAAACCGATACAACAAAAACAGCAGTTTAAAAAGAAAAAAGTGGCAGCAGTCTGAGTTAGACATGCCACACAGGAAGAGAGTTCTCTTGAAGAATAAGACTTGGGCACTAGCACTGCTAGACAGCGCGGCAGAGGTCACAATAGTTCGCCGGAATCTTCTAGAGCATCTGGAGGTGAAAGCAACTGACTACTTCATACAAGTTGAAACAGCAGATATGCGTGTCTCTGAACCCGATAGGGTGTATACAGTGACTTTACAATTGGAAGGAGACATTGAACACACTATAAACGCAATCTTTTGGGATCATGTAGTCAAGATATATGACATTTTGCTGGCTGAGCAGGATTGGCCGCCTGACTTTGTTCGCACTTGCCCAGTTGGGGAGGAGGTTATTAAACCTTCGTTCTCTCCACTTGTTCCAGGGGAACTCGCAGAGTCCTATTGCATCAAATGGGCTCTAGCACAAGCACCTGCCTTTTATAGAAATCACGTAGGGTGGGATAGGGATTCTCCATATCATGTAATTCTGATTAAAGGTGAACCTCAGCCACAACCGCAGTATCCTATAAAACATGAAGCAAGGGCACCGGTGAGGGAAATACTTACACAACTAGAATACCAGGGAGTAATTGAACCCTGTGTCTCACCGATGAATAATCCCTTATTCCCTGTAGCTAAACCAGACCATTCTTATAGAATAGTCTTAGACTACAGACATTTGAAGGGACATACACGTACATATGCTATACAAACTTTACATAGCGCCGCACTGATGAACAACAGTGTGCAGAAAAACGACTTTAGACATCTTGAATGGTTTCTTCTGCCAGAATATAGCACCCGAAAGCAGGGATTTGACCAGCTTTAGCGCGTTAGGCTCCCAGAAAAAATTCTATTGTTTACCTCAGGGGTATAAGAATAGCCAGGGACTGTTTGCTGAGTTACAAGCAGACCTCCTTGCTGCAAAACATTTACATACACGGGACAATAAGACGCATTTGGTCATCAGAGTGATAGCTGGGGCCATTGGGTTTACGTATGTCAAATTTAATGAAGGTGAGACAGAACCAATTGGATATAAGTCCCACTTGTATTCGGCTGCTGAACAACGACTCGCACCAACAGAGAAAATTCTCACTGCAGGACAGATGGCTGTTATTAAGGAACGACCTCTTGCCCAGGGTAAACGCATTATAGTTGTTTCCCCTATTCCGGCCCTTGAGGCAGTTACAAAAGCGAGCGTTCCTAACTCAAAAGCACTACACCCGCGATGGATACAATGGGCTACGTCTTTAACAGCAACTGATGTGGATTACATTTTTTACCCAAAATTACAAACTCAGGAATTTCTGCAATATGAAGTCGAATATCCAGTTCCCGCTGAAACGTTGCCTATTAATCAATATCAAGTAGTCATGTACACCGATGGCTCTGCGCAACCGGCGGTAGGGACAAAACACAATATTCTGCTGCATGTGCTGTAGTGAGCGGGCATATAGAGGGGGAAGAATTCAGCCCCGACATACTTATACACAAACATTAGGGGATTGTACAGCACAATTGGCTGAGCTGAAAGCTCTACTGATGGCATTAGAACATTACGAATCTGACACAGTTCACACTGATTGTTTGTGAGTCGTGGTATTGTGTCCAGTCTTTTAATGAGTACCTACATTACTGGCGCTTGAATGGGTTCAGAGATTCAAAGGGTAACACCATAAAACACAGACTGCTGTGGGGGAAGGTAGCAGACCTGAAGGAGACGCTACCCAAAGTCCATGTTGTACATACTCTTGGACACCAGCGCGTTGGAATACACGTTGCTGGGAATACTTTGGCTGATGAAGCCGCCAAGTCGGCAGTGGCAGTTTCCACTGTGGCCGCAGTGACTCGTTCGAGTTCCAAACCAGACACAGAGATTCTGGCTGCCATAAAAGCTGCGGTTGATTGCACCCCTTTTCCTAAAGGATTTCCTAATAAATATCAATACTTTATGGGAAGTATGCTTAACGCTGAGGTTAAAATACCTAGTGAAGGCATACGCGAGATCCCCAATAAAGTTGTAAGACCACAATTGATTAATGCAGCGCATGAGGGAGTGGCATCTGCACATGCTGGCGTGGCCGCCACAATTTCGCTATTACAGGCCCGTTACTGGCGGCCTGGTCTTTATAAAGAGACTAAGCAGTATGTCCTTTGTTGTGAAATCTGTCAACAAATTAAAGTTTCAACAGCTAAGCACCCGCCACAGACACCCCTCTTAATATCTAACAGACCATTACAATGTGTGTATTTGGATCATTGCGGTCCACTCACACCGGAGAGTGCATACAAATATATACTAGTCGCTGTTGATCCTTGCTCCAGATTTTTGTGGGTGTGGCCACAGCGCTCGGATGACGCTCAAACTGTTATTAAAGATTTGCGTATCTTTGTCTGTACATATGCAGTTGCGGCATTCCATTCTGACCAGGGCCCTGCTTTTGCCTCAAGGGCATTCAGGGACACCATGGCTTCGTTGGGGGTCCAGCTCCAGGTCTCGTCTCCATTTCATCCCGAGGGAAATTCTGTCGTGGAGCGATTAAATCACGATTTAAAGCAATCCTTAACAGCCAGAGTATTAGGTACGGGTCGTAGTTGGCTAACCCACCTGTATGGAGTTCAGAGAGCACTGAATAACCTACCTAGAAGGTCCCTGGGGGTTCGTACTTCATATGAGTGCCTGTTTGGACCACGAATGTTTGTTCCGGATCTTGATGGTCCTGGTGTGGAGGCGGCAGAAATGCCCTTTGACATTAATGATCGTGTCACTGTTTTGCAGGAATTACAACAGTTCTGTGAAGATAACTCTTCTAAAAGTGCTGCCTGCACAGGAATTAAGGATGTGCCAGTAATACCTACTGGTTGGATTCCCAGAGTCGGGGATCTTGTGCGTGAAAAGGTCACAGTGAAAAAAGAATTTGGCCCTTCTTATCGAGCACCTGTCCCTGTGTTGGGAATACACCGAACGAGAACTGTTGTTTTACCACCATTGCCGGGGGCCAAAGAAAATCGCTTTGTTCATATTGATAATGTCAAGTTACAACATGTGGCCGATTCTGCACAGCAGACCAAGAGGAACGTCCAGTAGTTCCCAAATCCCTCTCACTACTGGGGAAGATGTTCCGCTTCAAGTTATCTATACCAACACTGTTGCCTCTCCGACCTTGGGGAGGGTGGATGATGATCTCGCTTTAGTTCCACTGACAACAAATAACTTAGAAACATTTGATCGAGTCACCATGACTACTGATGTGGCGGGTGGTGCTATCTACAGTGTACCACCGCAAGAAACATCAACTCCTCCATTGAATACGGCGACACCTTTTGCACAAACTGCCTCTGGGTACTTTGCCAACAACAACGATGGTCTATCGGGCTCGTTTGCCTCTTCTACTACTGACCCAGGTCCACGTAAGCTGATGTCTTGGCTTAAAGATACGTATTTTGTTTTCCCTTTGAACTATCTGTGGCTCTTATTGACTATTTCAGCATTCTTTCTTTGGATAGGGTTTGTTATTACCTTAATTTCTGTTGATACATGGTCATTTTCTTCCTCAGAGATCAGCGGTTGAACAGGTGGAGGAGGTGTTGAAGCCACATTTTACATCACATAAGGCTCGAAGGGACTTGTCCTTTTTGAACATTTCTGCGATGTCAATTCCTGATGGGATTGTGTGGGATAAAGCAATGTTTGATATATACGGTCCCACTGAGATAATTCAAATACCGTATGTCCTAAAGTTATCTATGAATGATATCGCATACCAGGCATTGTATCTGATGATTGGGATGGGAAGACAGTTGATTCTATGATGACTGAATTACAATACTATACTGTCTATGAAAATTAAGATGTTTACCAGTTTAAAGAGAATTTTGGTGACATGTTTTGTTAGAATTATTATGGGCACCATTTTATACATAAAGCAAGTAGTCCAAAAATGATACTTGACTATACGCAATGGGAGCATTGCCCAACTCCCCCGCAAGGGAGTTCCAAAACTTATTATGACAAATTTCCGTATTTTTCTGGGCATAATCAAATGAATGCTAAGTCATATTATTTTAAGTTAACTCTGTCTAAAGATAAGCAAATGTTGTTGACTAATACGAAATTCATATATTCAGATTCTTTTGTTTCCCGACTGTCGATTGAAGGTTCTGAATATTGGTCAAATAATGTTGATTTGAAAGGTATTTGGGGAACAAAACATTGGCAGACAAAGGGTATAGAAACAGTGTTTAGAGCATGTCTCATTCCCGTCCAAATGATTTTCTGAAATGAAACAGTACAACAGACTAGCTATTTGGACTTAGCAACGATTAGAGAATTGAACGTGCCTAGTATACCAGTCCCGGCAAAAATTAATAACTGGCAGAAATACATAAATGCCACTTTTGGTGAGCTTACAGACTGGGTCCAGAACGGTACATTTAACACTTCATTGACACGTCCGGGCGGATGATTATTGTGGCCTATAGACACCAATGGATGTCATCAACGTTTTGTCACCTCCTCTGGGGGTTTCAGGGCGAATCGGGCAGACCCTCGCTATATATCACCAGAAAATGCTGAAATTATTACTACATATAGTGTGCGAAAATTGTGCCAACAGTGGTTAAAATCATCCTCACTAGATGCAGTCAAGACACATCTCACACTCCTATCTAATAACACTGATTTGCCAGATTTTTTTGTCAGGCCCAAAGACGCCACGTAGGAAGCGTTTCTTGTATGAAGTGTACAATGAAATATGGAAACTTTCCCAGCAGGAGGCTGCATCCCGGTTAAGGCAGATATATCAGGAAAACTTTAAAAAGGCATTAGCTGTTGTGGATAATGGAATTCACACCTTGTCCGACCGAATATATACGATTAACAACATTGTTTCTTCTGCTACAACAACTAATGGCTAAGAAGGAGGTGACTTATGTCATGCTCAACATTGAAAAATTTGAAAGATTGCCTTTTACCGTGCCCAAAATACCGTCTGCAGAGTGGTTGATACACTGGGTTATTTATCTGCCTATTTCTACGTTACAATTCACATCTTGTTTGAAACATGTTCCGGTAGGCAGATATGAAAAGCTGGGAGATAGTTACATCCATGAGGTGTGGGAGCTTCCCTTCTTGTACAAATGCCTCAATGGCATGAAAGAAGTCTTTCTTAGCGGTAGTGAATGTGAGACTTCAGTCAGCCATTCGATGATTTGTAAGCAGCTGTCCTTGCATGGGGCATGTAATGCCTCAGTTGCGAATTTGGCTTGCTATCTGAAGGGAGTTCCAGTCCCCTTAATTAAACACACGTTCCAGGTGCTTTCAAACGGCAGCTACATCCTCATCAATAGTGAAGACTGTGGTGGTATGCGGGCCGGAATAGTTTATGTTGTTTCGGTCACTAAGGTCGTTACTTGTTGCAGGAATGTGTTGTTTCACCCCATTAATTAAGGGAGGTAGCGGATATTTGGCCTCACATTGCTATTTCCAAGGTGAATTTCGACAAGTTAAGTAGACTAAAGGCTTTATTGTTTCAGAAGCATGTGGCCCTTACATCTGCAAGCGAGACCTACGCACTTCAGGTGGCAAGGTCGTCAGCAGAATTCAGTCCCTGTTAAATACCAACTTTCCAAGCCACTTTGGTGAACTCGTGGGACGTATATTAAATGCGTCCTGCACAGCTGGATTAGCACATTTTTTCTGGGTTGGACGCAACACCAGGAGGACTGATTGTCCCGAAGGAGACTCCCTGTGCCAGTCGATTTGGGTTCCCCGGCTTGGTGTGCGGCGGAGGGATGCAGAATCTCTTTTCGGTGAAGCCTTTCAATTTATAAGCATTGAAGTATATTGTGTGTGTGTGTGTTATATGCACATATTCTTGCAGCTATTTTCATGCTATTCTTCATGATATTACAAAGTGCTTATATTCTCATCATTATTCTCATGTTATTCTCCTGATGTATATATATTAGTGTGGTTAGTTTTGTCATATGAGAACTTGCCCCTTAAATAAACTTGATTATTCTACTCACTAAGGTGTCTGAGAGTGATTGCTTTACATTGTGCCTTAAACTATCCTGAAGTGCATAGTTCTGATATTCTGAAGAGTAAAGCAACACAGCGTGTTAGTTATAAAAACACTTCCTAGTCCTGATACACGTAAGAGGGAGATTCCGAACAGGAACCCACAACTAGACGCTGACTGCCCTGTTGCAGATGCTGATCACAGGCCTTTGCTCAGGTATGAGGGTCAATGTCCTCCCGGGGGAACCTGAAAGGCAGGCTTAGAGCTTAACATGCTGTGCTCAAAATATAACTTAGGAGAGAGAACGTAATCTAGTTGCATTATGATAGTATTATTCTTATGTTTCACTCTCCTCATTACTATTTCAATCCTACTGTGTTGTATGGTTCTGGTTATTGCGGCTCACGCCTTGTTATCTAAAATGCAGTCGTTTTATTAAACCAATCTTTAAAACTCAAACTGCCTTTGTCATTTATATATGAAACCATACTGTGTATGAGAAAACTGGTTGGGATCTGAGTGACCACGACTTCCCTGGGAAGCACTAAGATGTCATGCGCTCGGCTGCCCAATTATCTCTTCCCTCTGCTAGTTAGCCGGAACACAACCCGGATTTGGGGTGACAAGGGTCCTCTGCCGTGGGTTAGACTTAGTCCCCTACACTGCGAACGATCTTGCTGCCCAAAAATCAGTAGTCTCATTAGGATAATGAGAGCCTACGCGACACTCCAAGTAGCTCCATTACAGTCCTGACATGAGCAAGATAGACGTGTACTGCACGCCTGTTGAAGAGCAAGTAGAGAAAATGAATTGCCGTTTGTTGTATAAATTTGTGTTTGGAAACTAAAGTGAATGGCCTGGCCTATGAAAAAGTCGATAAAAAGAGTAGACCATACAAGTACATTTTTACTTAGTAAGTTTGTAAAGGCCAATCCCCTTAAGGTAAAATGAACACATATCAGGCACCAAAGATTGAACACCCTCCCTCACTGTCTGTCACCACATAAATCTTCAATCATCACTCACAATCACTCACTCAGTGTGGCACTAGTTGTACTTATTTATAGTTACCTCTTCCAATCCAAACACGGGTATGTTATGTACACAAACGTATCTTTCACGCAGTCAACACATTGGAATTTCGTATTGGCACACTTGTAAATAAATTATCTTCTGGGGCAGCCCTGCTCAGTGATGGAGAAAAAGGATAGAGATTTGAGGGAGGCAGGCATTGTCTCCAAT
Organism: Pleurodeles waltl; assembly: GCF_031143425.1. NCBI lineage: Eukaryota > Metazoa > Chordata > Amphibia > Caudata > Salamandridae > Pleurodeles > Pleurodeles waltl. Next base: position 75,250,911 of record NC_090446.1, read on the forward strand.
GTCATGAAGGTATTGTGGAGGCTTCTTCACTGCACACTAGTCCAACACCAATCCGGCCAGATATGGGACTAAAACATGGTGGGTCAGCACAAAATGAAATCTGACACAATGTTCCACTGACTCCTTTTTTTGCAAAGAAAGGAGTTAAATGAGAAATAATGAAAATGTCTATGGTGACACTGGCATACTCAGTCTGGGAAGTAGAGTTTGCCTCAAACTCAGATGGTTCACTCAGACATTGGTCAGCTAACACACTTGATTCTGACCAATCATCCTCCTACTCCTCCTGTGGTGTTTCCGGAATGGTGTAATCAGGTGGTATGAAATGTTGCTTAATTTTGACCACAGTCAATCTCTCCACATTTTGATGCATGAGACTGTTCCTTCCCACTGTAACATCTGTACTAGCAGCACTGAACACATGATCAGCAGACACCCTGGCTACACGACAAGCCAGATACTTTATTGACAGCCTGCTGAGCTCTGGCCATTGGTGTATCTTCCCATAACAATACACCAATGGGTACTGATCCACATACACCTCTTTTGGGTCATTCAGATATTCCTGGAACATCTTCTGAATGGTTATTTGTGCTGGCACTTGCTCAACCTCTTTTGCCTGCACTGGACCTAAGACTTGTCACTTGAAACCAAGCCAATGCATAGGTTGGGTCCAATGCTTCTGCTGTGATGAGACAGGACTGCTCTCTCTGGAAATTGAAGGTGGCACCCCAGAACTATTGAGTGGAACTCTAAGTTAAAGGCATTCTTCTTCCTGGTGTCCAGCTTACTCAAAGATCCACCTCTTGTATTTTAGAACATCCCCTTGGGAAAAAGGAATGAAAGTGGAAAGAATTCTTTTTGTAGCATGGCTCATGTAGGGTGGAACAAATGTACTCTTTGGGTAAGATAATGTCATTTTGCAGCATTGGATTCCAGGTCAAGTGATAGCTTAAGCTCTCAACCAAGGCATGTGCTTTTGTGTTTTTGTTCACACCTCCGATTGTGAACCTTTCAGACACCTTCTTTAGCTGGTCCTGTAGCAGATGCAACAACGGAATAGTTTGGCCCATCATACTGTCCTCCTTGCTAACTTCCCATGTAAAAAACCTCAAAAGGGAGCAGCATCTGTGCCAAGCATTTGATTAGGCCTCATTTGTCCACCTCCATGGTCATAGTTTTCCCAATTGCATCCCCTCCTCTTTGAATGACATAGTCATTGATCTGTCTGTACTTCTCAAACAGACATTGGAATATATAATAGGTTGCGTTCCAAAGTGTTGGCACATCCTGTATTAGGGCTGATTCTCTATAATCACGCTGAATAATCCACAACTGCTTCCAAGCTTTAAAAGAATGGCTGAAATAAGTGCAGATTTGTCTGGAGGTGGTCATTATATTGCTGACTATGTCTTCTTTTTTGAGACAGTCTTGCACAACCAGGTTGATTCAGTGCACCAAACACAGGGCTCTGAAATAGCCACCGTCTGCCATGGCCTTGACTATGTTACTACCATTGTCCGTGGCAACAAATCCAATGCGGAGACCTCTGTGTCTCAGCCATTCAGACTCATTGCTTTTAAATTCACCCAATATGTTTGCAGTTGTATATGATTTCTCCATGACGAGCATGGCTACTGTTGTATGCCGCCAAAAACTCTTAAAACTTTCTTTATGGCCAAGACCTGTAGATAGCTTATGTTTTACACCTGCAAAAGAGAACCTGTGTGCAGTAATGCACATATAATCAGTCACTGTCAACAGGTCAACATGTCTGTCATCAGGTGGAAAGTGTAGACAACACTTTGCTGCAAAGTTTTTCTAACTAATTGCAGCACATCTTGATGCAGCACTGGAAGCAGCTACTCTGGCAAAATAGATCTGATGTTGAACCTTCCATTTCGGGAAGATGACTGACACAAATTCTAAGAATCCCACTTCTTCCACAAACGGAAAATGGGAAGAGGTCCAGTCCTACCATTTTTGCCAGCTTCCCACTGTACAAAAGTGCTGTTCAGTAGTTGCTGCCTAAACATGCACATAATAACAGCCTGATTTTCTTCTTTTCGGAAGCCACTGATGCAGGCAACTTTCAAGAAGCAGGCGGTGGTAGACTCAATGTGCATTGTGAGGCAGTTTCTGTATGCCGTGGTATCGCCATATGACTTTGAGTCTTCTTGTGCCATTGTGAGGTCACTGAGGCGGGTGATTCTGGTGCATTACTGGCAACAGGGCTGCTTCGAGTGAGGATGTCACCCTCTTCTTCACCAATTTCCATAGTGATTGGATTTGTAGCTGATGTTTCCTACCTCTCGTCACCTTCACCACCATGACTACATTCAGCAACTGTTATAAGGTGCTTCTCCCACCGGATTGCATGATGTTTTTCATATTGGTCCTTTGGCCTCTAGTGCCATATTGTGAACCAGGCTTACCTCGACGAACAATCATGTGGCAAATGGAGCATATTGCAATATTCTCCTCCTGTTTACTAATTGCAAAAACGTCCAAAATAAGTACTTTCTTAGTGGGCCACTGTCAATGGCCTAAGAAGAACTGGAGGTAGGTGGGTGTGTCATCAATTGCCTCTCTGCAGTGCATACTTCTACTGAGGCAGGGGTTGGTGCAGGTCTCAGCTGGGGCTTTACAAATATGGGAGCAGTTGGTGCTATCTGTGCCACATCCATTGGAGCAAGTTGAATAGTAATGCCAGACTCCTCTGTGCCAACTTCCACAATGACTGGCTCATTATCGGTATCCTCCTCATCATCCTCTTCCATGAATCTAAACCTTTCAGCAACTTTACTTTTCCCCTGCCTCTCCTGCTGTTTCCTGGGCTCTTCTTGAGTCCACTCCATATCCCTATCATCGTCATCAGATGTAGTGCTTGGAGGAGATGGTGGAGTAGCACCCTTCTTTTTCCTTGCTTGCTATCTTGGATCCAATGATTCTAAAAGAGGAGGTTCTTGCTTAAAAGAAGATCTACTATTGCTGGCTGAGGCTGCTGTCCACTTTGCTTCATGTCCTGAAATGATTGGGTACAAATCCAATTCAGCGTCACTGCTTGTTGGCATCACCATGATTGCAGTGGTTGCCTCACTGACAGAAATGTTCTTGAGCTTCAGTTGCCGTGGTGCTGTTGATGCCGGAACGCTGCTCCCAGGTTCCTCCCCAGAGGCTGGTGTGGCATGCATATGTCTCCCAGAAAAGGTTGCGGTCGGCACGACACAGGTGGAAAGCTGCTTCTTTTCATTTACCACTTTCTTGGGAGCCACTTTCTTTGGGGCCATTCTAAAGTTCTCAGTTGGCAGTGGCACTAAACTGCACAGGCAGAAGAGAGCCCAGATTTCTTCTTCCTTGTTCTGTTGCAAGTTCCTGATTCCCCCCTTGACCCGCCACCCAATGCAACAGTCAGGGGCATAACGGTTTTAATCGCTTCAGATTTCCCAGCAATCAGGCTGCCATTTAATGTTGAAATACATTATAAGACAAACAAGGTGCACAAGAAGGGCTTACAGAGGAATGTGGATTTGTAGAGGTACTTGGGAAAGAAAGCGCATTATTTTGTGAAATAGCCAACATTTTTGAAGTCTTTCCAAACAGAGTGAGGGAGAGAGTGTGTGTGCATTTTTGTTTGTGTGTTTAAAATTCCTGGTGAAATCCTAAAAGTCACTGTATCCAACTATGTATCACATTTGTTAGAGGGGGGTATCACAGTGCTTAATTTATAAATAAAAATGTGCTGGTGCCCAAAGCTTTCCTTTGAAACATGTGACTGCTCCCTTTAAATGTGCGAACACCGAATATTGAGGCAGCGTAATCCTAAAGGCATCTCGGGCCTCTTTAATCCATTTACAGCCACTCCCTGCCCCTTCAGCTCACTCTTGAAGCTTTCTGTTTTCTCTGTTTGTGACGCTTTTTCATTTTTCTCTTCCTCCGTCTTTCCCATATGTGTTTTTGCTCACAGTAAGGTGGTCATTACAACACTGGCGGACGGTGTTAAAGCTGCGGTAACACCGCAAACAGGCCGGCGGACAAAAAAAGGGAATTACGACCCTGGCGGAAACCGCCAACAAAGACAGCTACTTTAACACTCCGACCGCCACAGCGGTACAGACAAGCAGCGCGGAGGTCACCGCCAACAGACAGGCGGAAGACAATGTACCGCCCACACTATCACAACACACCAATCCGCCACCTTTTCCGGGGCGGATTCACTGTGGATAAAAACACGGCAGAAACAGCTTTTGCTATGGGAAAACTCTCACCTCTACACATCCCACGAGGAACGAGGACACCATGGAGCCGGAACTACAAATACTCCCAGCACTAGCATTCCTGCTCATCTACGACCAACAGCGACGTACGCGCAGAAGATACTGGTGAGTACTGCACCTACGACACAGGGGAGGGGGGAGGCAAAAGTTACGGGGACACCCACCAAACACCCCCCCCCCACCCTCGCATATCACAACATACACACCAATGCAGTCACAAAAATCACAGTAACAACCCACAATCCCCCCGGAAGAATGCAAAGACAATGCGAATTGCGGTCAAACTCTGTATTGTGACAATATACTACCCATAAAAAAATAAACTGACACATATCACGAAATTTGTGAAAAATAAATGTACAATACAAGAAGTAGTGCAGATATGTACACAACAATGTGCGTGCACAAACAGTCCAAAAATGCATGGGCGACGCCCACAATAGATACCTGACCAAAATCTGAGAGAACACTGCCGGGGCATCATATAGAAACAGTACAGGCACCTCAGGGGGAAGGGAAGGTGGGGCACCTCAGCCAGATGAAGGCGAACCCAGATCCACGACGGGACACCATGCCCATTGATGTATCCTGGGGAGTGCTAAGCCACAGTCTCTCAAGTCTATACAGTGGGTGGCTTGCCCACTGTGCCATCCTGGGGAGTGCAAAGCCACAGTCTCTCAAGTCTTTACAGTGGGTGGCTTGCCCACTGTGCCATCCTGGGGAGTGCAAACACACATCTTCGCAAGTAGATGCAGTTCTCTACTGGTACTGGGTGGGTCTGGTGGCCAGACTGGATGAGTCTCCCCGTGAAAGTACATGTCCTGTCACTGTCCCAGATGCACATGGGAGAACGATGCCTGATGTGCCGGACTATTCATACCCACACGGTCCTGTCCCTGTTCAGCGGTCTTCACCATGGCGGTCTTGTCCCTGTTCAGCGGTGCTTTGCCATGGCGGTCTTGCCCCTCTTCAGCGGTCTTCACCATGGCGGTCTTGTCCCTGTTCAGCGGTGCTTTGCCATGGCAGTCTTGTCCCTGTTCAGCGGTGCTTTGCCATGGCGGTCTAGTCCCTGTTCAGCGGTATTCACCATGGCGGTCTTGTCCCTGGCGGTGGTCTCCTGACCAGTAACGATACTTGGGCCCTCTTGGGCTGTGACTCCGGCGGTGGCGGTGGTCTCCGGACCAGTAACGATACTTGGGCCCTCTTGGGCTGTGACTCTGGCGGTGGTCTCTGGACCAGTGACGAAACTTGGGCCCTCCTGGGCTATGACTCTGGCGGTGGTCTCCTGACCAGTAACGACGGTGCTGGTGGTTGTGTCTGGACCGCCGGAAATGATGGCGCACTTCTCCGCCGTGACACTCACAACAGGTTGGGGAGACTTCCTCTGGACCTTCCCCACCTTCTTTGGAGTTACAGAGGACTCACCAATCGCCTTGGATCCCATTTCACTTTGTGTCCCACCAGGAGTCTTGACACGGTCCCTTCGTCCACTCTCCAATTTCGGAGCCTTTACAGGGGGTGGGCTGACAGTGCCTTGGCTCTGGGTCCTACTGCCTGCCCTGGTGGACGGGACACTCCAAAAACCTGGAACACGCACCACTAGTACTGGAGGCTTTTTGGCTGAGGCGCTACGACGGGACTGATGAATAGGAGGGGGCGGGGGCAAAAAGGTCAATTTGACATAGGGACAGTTTCTGACGTACACTGGGATGGGTAGCTGGAGGGGGTCTGGGAGTAGAGGAAAAGGAGGTGGTTTTAGGAGGTGTCACTTTAGCTGTTTTGGGTGCAGGTACTGGAGGCTGTCGTGAGGTGGATGGATGTTGGGTGAGTGATTGCCGGCGTTTGTGTACTTTGGGAGGGGGCGTCACAGACACACTGGGAGAGGACACAGGGGACGTGTATATGGCAGTGGAGGTGGTGAGTGTAGGTGAGCGGCTTGTGGTGCTGGGTGTCCTGGTGCGAGTCCTAGTGCCTGTAGATTTGGTGCATGCAGGTGTGTGTGTAGACGACACTGGGAGGGAGGAGGGAGAAGAGGAGGAGGGGGACACAGTGGAGACAATGGATGTTGCTGTATCTGTATGGGTCTGATGCTTGTGTGAGTGCCTGTGGTGTGTGTGGTGCCTATGTTTGCTTGAGCTACTTGTGTGTGTTGACTTGTGTGCATGCTGGTCTGTATGTGTGCTTGGGATGGGCTGGGGTTCAGGGGATTGGGTCTGGGTGGAGGAAGTTGGAGGGGGGAGGCTGGACACAGGGACAATGGCTGCCATCAGTGCTGAGGCCAGAGATTGCAGGGTTCGCTGAAGGACAGCCTGACCTGAATGAATGCCTTCCAGGAATGCATTACCGTGTTTCAACTCTCGTTCTACACCCTGGATGGCATTCACAATGGTAGACTGCCCAACAGTGAGGGACCTGAGGAGGTCAATGGCCTCCTCACTGAGGGCAGCAGGGGTGACTGGGGCAGGGCCTGAGGTGCCTGGGGCGAAGGTGATGCCCACCCTCCTGGGTGAGCGGGCACGGGGCGAATGCTGAGGGGCTGCTGGGAGGGCTGTGCTGGTAGGGGAGGTGGCGGCTGTACCTGTAGAAGTGGGGCGCACAGATGGTGCCGCCACCACAGGGGAGCTCCCATCGGCGGACGAGTCCGTGTCGCTGGTTGGTGATCCTGTGGCCGACGTGAAGCTCCCCTCGCCCTCCGTCCCACTGGTGAATTCAGAGTCTGTGGTGTGGCCCTCCATGGCCATGTGGGATGCAGCTCCCTCGTGCTCCGGTGCCACTGTACCTCCGCCTGTTGATGCTGATGTACAGAAGGACAGGGAGAGCAGAAAAAGGGGGGAGACAGAAGAAAGAGAGTTTTAGTGCATGGCATACCGCTACCATTGGCGGACAAGACAAACGCAGCAGCCCCATGCATTATGCCGTGCTCCTGCCCTCTGCACATGCAATTTCTGGGATATGCCCTACATGGCAATGGTGGAAATCTGCACTCATGGATGGCAAAGGGGCAACTATACATCAATTAGGCTTGTTTTTTTAGCTTGGGTAGAGTGCCACATGGCCTACATAACGGAGGGGCCTTGCCTACCTAACTCGCCCTGGCCTAGGGACACCCACAGCCCACCACACCCACCCAGACAGCTCCACTGCACGCAAAGTCCATAGGATGAGGTTGTACTCACCCCCTTGTGTCTGCTGTGATGTCCTTAAGCGCCCATCCAACTCCGGGTAGGCCACCGCCAGGATCCGGAACATCAGGGGGGTCATGGTGCGACGGGCACCCCTCCCACGTTGGGAGGCCATCCCCAGCTGAGCCTCCGCCGTCTTCTTGCTGCAGCGGCGAATGTCCTCCCATCTCTTACGGCAGTGGGTGCCCCGTCTCTGGTGGGCCCCCAGGGTCCGGACTTCCTTGGCGATGGCACGCCAAATGTCCCTCTTCTGGTGGGTGCTGACCTACATGACATGCACAAGGAAAGAGGAACAGTCATTACCTACAGCACCGTCGTTATAATTGGCCCCCTCCAAACTCCATCCCTGTGGCCCATTCATCCCCATGCATGACTGTTCTATGTACTCTGCCCCCTTCCCTCATCCACCCAGCCCTGTCCAGCCAGGCCTATCCCATACAACGTGCTCCCTGTGTACTAACCTGTTGGTCTGGAGGACCGTAGAGTAGCGTGTACTGGGGGAGGACCCCATCCACAAGTTTCTCCAACTCCTGTGCAGTGAAGGCAGGGGCCCTTTCCCCAGACGCAGCAGCCATCGTCGCTTCCAGACCGAGGTCACAGCAGCACTAGCAGTGTAGGTCCTCTCCTGTGGAAGGTCAGGTATCTAGTGAGTGAACAGATAGAAAATGGCGGTGACGTCCGCGGCGGTGCGCATCATCACCGCCGGCGCACCTGTTCATTGGCTCCTGGGTCCAATGTTAACCAATGCAGCATTGCGCCGCGCTCTACGACCGCCTACCGCGACGGTGTCCAACGCCAGCGCAGTTACCCCACAATTCCATTGTCCCAGTTTAGAGGTCAGGCAGCCGCCATTTCAGGGGCCCACATGGCTTCAATTACTACTGCGTCACACATACCGTGGCCTACACTCAAAACCTTTCCCGGATGGGTTAATTGCCTGTTGTAGTCTTGTGTGTGACTGTGGGTACATACCTGGAGGAATGCTGACAGTTTCTTCGCTGTTGTCCTTCTTAGGCACCGTCAGCTGGGACATATTGGAAGATGGCGGAACCCGCCGGTGTACCGACCGCTGGTGGACCTGTTGACAATGGAAGAGCGACATGTCATCGTGACCTACCGGTTTGACTGTGCCACAATCCAGGAACTGTGTACCCTGTTGGAGCCAGACCTGATGTCACCAATCCGCCACCCGACTGGAATCCCCCCTGACGTGCAGGTGCTGTCAGTGCTCCATTTCCTTGCAAGTGGGCCATTTCAGGAAACAGTGGCCATGGCGTCAGGGATGTCCCAGCCTATGTTTTCCAACGTCTTGTCCAGAGTGTTGTCTGCCCTGCTGAAACACGTAAGGAGATACATCATTTTCCCTGAGGCCCGGATTTGCCAACAGTAAAAGGTGACTTCTATGCCCTTGGACATATCCCCAACGTCATAGGTGCCATTGATGGGACCCATGTAGCTCTGGTCCCCCCCGCAGGAATGAACAGGTGTACAGGAACAGGAAGAGTTATCATTCGATGAATGTCCAGATGGTCTGTTTGGCAGACCAGTACATCTCGCAGGTAAATGCTATGTTCCCTGGCTCAGTGCATGACGCCTACATCCTGCGCAATAGCAGCATCCCTGATATGATGGGTGAACTCCAGAGGCACCGTGTATGGCTATTGGGGGACTCTGGTTACCCCAACCTGTCCTGGCTACTGACCCCAGTGAGGAATCCCAGGACCAGGGCAGAGGAACGCTACAATGAGGCCCATGGGCGGACTAGGAGGGTGATCGAACGCACCTTCGGCCTCCTGAAGGCCAGGTTCAGGTGCCTCCATATGACAGGTGGGTCCCTATTCTACTCACCGAAGAAGGTGTGCGACATCATCATCGCCTGCTCCATGCTCCATAACTTGGCATTGCGATGCCAGGTGCCTTTTCTGCAGGGGGATGATCCAGATGACGGTGTTGTTGCAGCGGGTGTGCCTGTGGAGCCTGTGGACAGTGATGAGGAGGAAGCTGATGAAGATGAAAACGACAACAGGGAGTCTGTCATACAACAATATTTTCAGTGAGACACAGGTGAGGACAATTTCATGTTTCACATAATATTACATTTCACACGTCTACCTCTATCCTGTACCTACATTTCACTCCCTATTTGTTAACTGAGTTGTCCCCTTCCATTTCAGTTTCACCAATGTGGTAACCTACGTGTCAACAGCTTGCACCCTTGAAAGGCTTGTGATGTGTGACCTTGGTATGTTGGCCTTCCAATGGGTAACCTTTTTTAAGACTGTAATTGACAATACACAGTTCACAATCATTGACTGACTCCAATATTATTATGGTTTCAAGGGTGTTTATTGAAGTGCATAAAAATGTAGGGGGGTTGTGAAATGGGGAGAGGTCATGGTGGAAGAATGTCCATGGCAGAGTCCAGTCTATTAGTCTCACAGGTACATTGCACATCTGGCCATTGGAAGTGGAGCTGGGGCAGTTCCGATTTGGACAGGGTAACAAAGTGGGACAGTGGGGGGACAATCAGGGTGGTCTTATTTCCTGGCGGGGGTCTTGCCATCTTGCTCTGTCCTGTTCCTGGATCTCAGGGACCGCTTTCGTGGTGGTTGTCCGTCTGCAGGGGGTGGGGTGCTGGTGTGGTGGTCCTGTGGCGGGGCGTCCTGTCCACTAGCGCCGGCGGAGGTGGTGGGCATTTCATCATCCTGGCTAGTGTCAGGGGCCCCTTGGAGTGCCACAGTGACCCTCAAGGTCTTTTGAATGTCCATCAGCACCCCTACGATGGTGACCAGGGCGGAGCCGATGATCCTGAGCTCCTCCCTGAACCCCAAATACTGCTCCTCCTGCAGACGCAGGGTCTCCAGCAACTTGTCCAGGACCGTTGCCATAGTCTCCTGGGAGTGGTGGTATGCTCCCATGATGGAGGAGAGGGCCTCGTTGAGAGTTGGTTCCCTTGGCCTGTCCTCCCCCTGTCGCACAGCAGCCCTCCCAGTTCCCCTACGTTCCTGTGCCTCCGTCCCCTGGACCGTTTGCCCACTACCACTGCCCCCAGGTCCCTGTTGTTGTTGGGGTGGTGGGTTACCCTGGGTGCCCTGTAGTGGTGGACACACCGCTGATTGACCTGTCCTTGGGACGGGGGTATGGGCCCGCTGGGTGGGTGCTGTGCTGGTGTTACCAGATGGTGGCAGCTCGGTGTTGGGCTGTGGCTGGGCAAGGGGAACCGACTGTCCTGAGGCCCACGATGGTCCGGGCTGGTCATCAGTATCCAGTAGGGCAGAGCTGCTGTCGTCACTGTGGGCCTCTTCTGGGTGTGGAGTGGTGTTGTCTGGACCCTCTGGTGTGGTGACGTTCCTTCGGGTTCCTGCGGGGGAATAAGAACATGATTATTGCATGTGTGTGTTTCATGGTGTGCAATGGTTGGGTGTGCGTGAACCCCAGTGCAGGCATTCCTGTGTGGGGGCTTGTGTGGTGATGGTTGGGAGGTGTTGTGGGTCTGTGTAGTGGGCATGCTTTAGTGCTGGCGGTCCATGCTTAGTTGTGTCATGCAGGTATTGGGGTTGGGATGGGTGGTTGGTGTTATGGGTAGATTAGTGAGGAGTTAGGGTGATAGGGGAGGGTGTGAGGGTGGGGGTGTGTGATGTCATGCAGGTAGGGTGGAGGATATGATAGTGAAGATTTGACTTACCAGTGTCGGTTCCTCCAACGACTCCTCCGAGGCCCTCAGGATGCAAGATGGACAAGACTTGCTCCTCCCATGTTGTTAGTTGTGGGGGAGGAGGTGGGGGTCCTCCGCCAGTCCGCTGTACCGCGATGTTGTGCCTGGATACCGTGGAACGCACCTTCCCCCGTAGGTTGTTCCACCTCTTCCTGATGTCCTCCCTATTTCTTGGGTGCTGTCCCACAGCGTTGACCCTGTCGACTATTCTTTGCCATAGCTCCATCTTCCTGGCTATGGATGTGTACTGTACCTGTGAGCCAAATAGCTGTGGCTCTACCCTGATGATTTCCTCCACCATGACCCTGAGCTCCTCCTCGGAGAAGCGGGGGTGTCTTTGGCGTGACATGGGGTGGTGTGTGTGAGGTGTGGGGTGGTGTATGTGTTGATGTGTGTGGTGAGTGTAGTGGTATCTGGTGTTTTGTGCGTGGATGTTGTGTGGGTGATGGTGTAGTGTGCCTCTGTGTGATGGGGTTCTCTATTCTGTGGTGTCTCTCTCTGGCCTTCTCTCTGTAATAGTGGTCGTAGCGGTTTGTGGGTGATGTGGGTGTGTGTTTTATATTGTATTAAGTGTGTGGGAGTGGTGTTTGTATGTGTGTCAGGTGTGTGGAATTGTCCAATGTGGTGGTGTTTTGGAGTTGTGTGTGTATTTTGAGCGCAGCGGTGTGTACCGCCAATGGAATACTGCGGTTGAAAGACCGCCGCGTAGATTCGTGGGTCGTAATAGCATGGGCGTGTTTCTGTTGGCGTGGAGGTGGAGGATATGTTTCCGCCAGTTTATCGCTGACCTTTGGTGTGGCGGTATTGTGTGGGTGTCTGAATTTCGGCGGATTTCGTGATGTGTGTCATAATAGCTGTGGCGGTCTTCCGCTGCCGCCGCGGTGTACTGGCAGTCTTCTGCACGGCGGTAAGCGCCTTTTACCGCCAATGTTGTAATGACCACCTAAATGCCTGATGCAAAAACTAAGTGCTGGCGCTCAAAAAATAATTGCGGGTGTCCTGCACCGGAGACCACAGGCTCAAATTATGCACTGGTGTAACACCCCACACAACCCCACTTGAAGCCACGGCCCTGGCAACAGTGTTTCTGCCCCTCCACAGTTCTATCAATGAATCCCCAAATCCATAGAAACAGTAAATCAGCAAATTGTAGAAGTCATTTTTGTTTGCTGCTGGGATCCCAGAAAACCTCTATCTACACCATTTGGGGGGGGTTGGGGGGGGTGGCTGTAACCCCGCTGTATCTGGGCCAAATCTCAATACAACATTATTGGGATCCCAGAAAACAGCATCCTCGGAACAGCGACAATGTGTAATCCATCAATCAATCAGGAATTTGTAAAGCGCACTACTCACCCGTGAGGGTCTCAAGGCACTGGGGGGGTAGGTGCTGCTACTGCTCGAACAGCCAGGTCTTGAGAAGTTTCCTTAGGGTAAGGAGGTCTTTGGTCGGGCGCAGGTGGGTGGGAAGAGTGTTCCACGTTTTGGCGGCGAGGTGTGAGAATGATCTACTGCCGGTTGTAGTTCTGTGGACGCCTGGGATGGTTGCGAGGTGGGCGGAGCGGAGATGCCGGGTCAGGGTGTAGAAGGAGAGCCTTCTATTGAGGTAATCTGGTCCGTTGTTATGTAGTGCTTTGTGAGCATGGGTGAGGAGTTTGAAGGTGATTCTCTTGTTGACTGGGAGCCAGGGCAGGTTTCTCAGGTGGTCTGTGATGTGGCAGTGGCAAGGGATGTCCAGAATGAGGCATGCGGAGGTGTTCTGGATGCGTTGCAGCCTCTTCTGGAATTTGGCCGTGGTTCCTGCGTCGAGGGCATTGCCTTAGTCCAGTTTGCTGCTTACGAGGGCTTGGGTGACTGTTCTTCTGGTTTTGGTGGGTATCTATTTGTAGATCTTTCAGAGCATCCGGGGGTGTTGAAGTAGGAGGAGGAGATGGCGTTGACTTGCTGGGTTATGGATAATCAGGAGTCCAAGATGAATCCTAGGTTGCGTGCGTGGTCGGTGGGAGTCGGAGCGGCACTGAGAGTGGCAGGCCACCAGGAGTCATCCCATGCGGAGGGGGTGGAGCCAAAGATGACAACTTCTGTTGTGTCGGAATTGAGTTTGAGGCAGCTGCTCTTCATCCATTCGGTGATGGCCTTCATTCCTTCATGGAGGTTGGACTTGGTAGAGTCCTTGGTGAGGGGGAGGATCAACTGGGTGTCATCGGCGTATGAGATGATGTTGAGTTTGTGGGATCGGGCAATGTTAGCAAGCGGGGCCATGTAGACGTTGAAGAGGGTCAGGCTGAGGGACGAACCCTGGGGTAAACCGCAGATGATTTCGGTGGCCTCCAAGCGGAATGGAGGGAGGCGGACTCTCTGGGTTCTACCGGTGAGATAGGAGGTGACCCAGTCCAGGGCTCTGTCATGGATTCCAGCATTGCTGAGGCATGAGCGTAGGGTGTGGTGGCAGACGGTGTTGAACGAAGCCAAGAGGTACAGGAGGATGAGGGCCGTGGTTTCGCCGTTGTCCAGTAAGGTTCTAATGTCATCGGTGGCAGCAATGAGGGTGGTTTTGGTACTGTGGTTGCTGCAGAATCCAGATTGAGAAGGGTCCATTTCTCCTCGAGGAAGCGGGTTAGTTGTCTGTTGACAACCTTCTCAATGACTTGCCGGGAAGGGGAGCAGGGAGATAGCCTGAAAGTTCTTGAGGTTCTTTGGGTCTGCCTTGGGTTTTTTGAGGAGGGAGTTGAGTCATAATGACATCCAGCTGATAGGGCAGCAAAGCTTAAAGAAATTCTGGTTTGCTAGACACCATGCTTCTTCTGGCTTTACCCGCTGTTGATGCTGTCTAGACTCAGACTGAAATACATGCTGTCTAGACTCAGACTGAAATACATGACATTTGATGCAGCCATGGACCTCTAACTTAAGACAGACATTACAGGATGGCCGCCCTATTCTATGTCATCATGGACTCTTTTTTCAGTCCCGGGCTTTTCACCTACATATGTTAGCTTTCAGGTGTGTTAGCCTAATTCAGAGATGCACATCATTGGTCCAGGAGGGTTAGATCTATACCAGATTTTTAGGGTCAGCACTGACTACATAATGAGCTTCATTTAGATTCAGTGTAGTAATAATTACCTGTTTTCATGCAGTTCTTCATACCTCAATCCTCCGGTTTCAATGAGATGAAAATGACTGGTGCTACTAAAACCCAATCTCTTCTTCTGCTTTACTGACATCATATGGGAGAATGCCTACTTGGCCTTTCCAGGACTGAAAGTCTTGACCTTCAGCGCGCTCAATCTCTCAGCAAGGACCTTTAACTTACTTGGTCATCCTCTTGACTTATTTTATGTGGACATACCGAAACACAGGTTCTCCTGGACTTATATTCGACAACCCAGATCGAATTACTTAGATGAAATCAAAAAGGCAATACCACCCTGGATGCATTGGATGCCACGTAAAACCCCAGTATTGGAATCTGCCTTCTTCAATACAGGGAGTATGGTGGCTAACCTGTAGGTTCACAAAATTATTGTGACCAGAGATCGGGCCAGTTTTACAAGGCCCTAGTGCCTCTTAGCACCACACTAGCATAATTGTTTTTACGCTAATGTGGCAGTAAGGAGGCCATTCTCCTTCGTCATATTTACAAAGTGGCGCAATGCATGCATTGCGCCACTTTGGAACCCCCAGTGCCACATTGTGCGTTTGTCAGGCATAAAGTATGCAAGGGGAGCATCCCCACACATGGAGGCCCATAAAAATGGTGCAGTGAAATTTACATTTAACTACGCCATTTTTAGCGTCATTTTTAATGCCTGCCTAGGACAGGCATTAAAATGGGACGCGCATTACTTTCTATAGGCTTCCCTTTACTTTGCAGGATTAGCGCCACATACTTGTGGCGCCAATCTCGCAAAGTACCACAATAGCATAAAAAATCTTTGACGCTATTGTCCTAACATGCGCCATGGTTCTCTGTATCGTAAATATGGCGCACACATTGTGTGGTTAGGTGGGAGCAAGAAAAATGGTGCATCAAACCTGGTGGGCCACTGTCTGTAAATATGACCCATAGTCCCTTGATACCTACAGACAGGTAAGAAAAATGTACTTCAGTGATAAGACCCAGCCCTGCTGAGTCCAGCACCCTGACCCATGAGACTGGGCAGCGCCAATTTACACCTCGGCCAGAGCTTCTGGAAGTGCCAGGGCAGCCGCTAGAACCTCTATTGTTGCTGTTGTTTATATAACATGGACAAATCCTGTATTTGGTGTGCACCCAAAGGACCTTCATAGACCGCAATGCACTATTCAAGCAAAGCTTGCCCTTCTCCAGCAGCTGCCACATTCATTCTGTAAAGACCCAGAGGTGAGCACTGAAATCCAGGCTCCATTGACAAGCTGGCATTGATTTGTTTGCTGGTTGTTCTTAGAGGCCATCAGCGTTTTTTTCGAAGTTTATAAAATAAACTCTCTTTCTTAACAAGAAGGCTATTCCTCCACAAGTATTTCTTCCTCTGTAATCTCTCACTCGGAGCCAGGCAGGCATTGTTATCTGTGACCTGTTTATGTGTTGTGGGGCAAACATTACTTCCTGCTGCACCGAAGTAACCTCTCTTACTAAGTTTTCGGCAATGATTCCATAAAAGGAGATGTGTTGCTGCTTTATTGAGGGTAGGAGTGACTTTCATGAAATATATACCAGCGCATACATGGAAGTCCAACCAACATATGCTGCTGGTGTTAAGATTCTACGTCAAGATAGGCCTGACTGGGAACATGAGAACATTCCTGTAAACCTATCAATAGCAGGTCCTCTCTTGTTGCACGCAAAAGGTGTGGCTAGGGAATTTAGGAATTTGCAACTTCCTGCTGCTGTCACCATCTCCTCAGGCCTGAAATGTTATGTTCTCTGGGCCGCTCCTATTCAGGCCACTATTACTGACTGCATTGTGCAATCTTTACCTGAAACCCTCTAGGTGGGCCCCCGACCAAGGTGTGCGTGTTTTTTTGGCTGCTTGCAAGAAGGAGAGTAGTGATCAGCCATTATGAAGCGGATTCCAAATTGTATGCTAAGGGTGTGGTAGTGAATATGCACGTGAAATTACCATTACTCTGCAGTAAAACCGCACAAGTAACATGTAATTATGGGTTAAACCTCATCCAGTGAAGTATTACCACTTGGGACAGGATTTACCACACATAAAACCACACAGAATTCCCAATTTGTTGGGGTTTAATGCACTGATTTACTACCTCCTGTAGCCACCTGGTAAGTGTATGCTATGCCCTCTTTGTGGGTGGGGGTGGACAGAATGGGGTGTGAGGAATAGGGAAGCGAAGGATAAGTTCAGATAGAAGAGACCAATCAGGTTAGGACTGGGAATCTAACAGCGGCGGCATAACTCAAGGGGGGGCAGTATGGAGACCAGGTAAAAATAAAAAGCACTTACCTTGCCTCCGTCCCTGCCGCCTCGCTCATCGCTCCTCTTGTGGTGTCCCAGCAGTCACTGAGGCACCAGCAAAGGGTCCCCAGCAATCCTGGTGTTGCTTTCATGCTAAAGCTAGCATGAAAGCAGTGTCAGGATTGGTCTAAATGGCTCGGACTGCCGCTCAGACACAGCCCTGGGGTCTGTGCAGTTTCTCCAGCCTGGCGGTGTATGCAGCTGGGTTGGAGACACCTAAGTGCGCATGTGTGTTTGGCCAGCCTAAGATGGCTGGCCAAACACAAATGCGCACTTAGGTGGATTCTCTCCTCTCCCCCCTCCCACTTCCCTCCTCCTGTGGCCCAGCCCCAACCCTCCCTGTACTGCTGGCTGTGCTAGAAGCAGAAAAATAAAACGCTAGTAAACTATCATTTTATTTTTCTCCTTCTGGCTCAGCCAGTGGGGCAACGCTCCTTCGCCATAGTCACTAAAATCCAAAGCAGTGCTGGTAACTATTGTCAGACCAGCCCCTGTGTGGTGCACATCGAGCATGTGCAGCGAGCAAGACTGACCACTACAAAAAAAATTGAGGAAAAATGGCAAAAATAATGCATTGTTTAACACATTTTGCATTATTATTATATATTTAATTGAGTTAGCTTTTAAAGCCCAGTAAATGATGACCTTAGAGTGCACCAGGATACCCAGTCATACCCATAAGAATTCTTACAGAGAACACAAAAAATAAGATGTTGAGAATGAAACATGAATTTAAATATAACATAAGTGCACTCACTCCCTGTTAATCAAAGCTGAAATGAAAGACAATTTTGAGGGATATCATCATCCTCCACCGAATAAGTGGCAAAATAGGGTCGGCTTTAGAACTGGTGGCACTCGGTGCGACAATATTTTTGGGTGCCCCGCCACAAATTACATCTTCCTCCTCAGAATCTCTCACCATCACTCTCCAACAGTGCCTCTCATCCCTCCGTAACCCCTCACAAATATTTCATTTGTTCTATAGCGTCTCTCATACCAATGTAGGGTGTGGGAGCACTTCACATCACACACACATGCAGAGACAATGAATCATACGTGTGGAAATCAGTGTATAGAAAATGTTAAATAAGAAAAAGGTGACTATAAGGTGTAGAATTCAAATATCATCCACACTGGTAGGCATTTTTACGATTGCGTGGTATGGACAAGCACAAGCTATAGTTTGAAAATGTAAGACAGTGGTTAAGGTTGACTTCACTAATAATAATGTATTTTATAACCAAACACACCCCTTTTAGCAACATTAGGACAATGAAAGACTGGGGAAAAACATACCTTTCTAACCTGCATTATGCAGCTTGAATGCAGCTATTTGATGGCAGCTCATAGCTCACTGTGCTATTTTACAATTGTAACTTATGAACTACAAGTAACAAAATGGTCTCTATGATAAAGCAGTAACCCACTGAGCTATCCCCCTAAAATACAATTGTGTGAGATGCATGGTACGCGTTCTTTGCAGCAGGCATGTTTACCCTCTGCGCTACTTTAGATGAGTCAAAATTGCCGTTAGACAAAACTTTGATCCCTCTCCAGCAGGAAAATGATCACCAGTGTTATCTTGACGTTTTTATTGTTGCCAAATGCCTTTTCGTGGCCTTGTATATATGGGCCGGCACACTGCGCGACCCGAGCGTAAACAAAAAAACACGCTTCGCTGGCGTAATGTGTGGCTAGGACCTCGTAAATGAAGGCTCTGAGTTCATGCACTGAGGGCCTGATTACGACTTTGGTGGAGGGGATTGCTCCGTCCCAAAAGTGACAGATATCCCGTCCGCTGTTTTACAAGTTCCACAGCATCTCCTGGAACTTGTAATACGGCGGGCGGGATATCCGTCACGTTTGGGATGGAGTAATCCCCTCCACCAAGCTCGCAATCTGACCCTAATTCTGCTGTCTCTGACTCATAGAAACAATAATTATAAGAGAGCTGTCACCTCTGATGGATGTTGGGGATGTGGGAAGTGGGGGGGTAATTGATAAGAGGCAGCAGAGGTCCACCCACTTATAAAAAAACTTTCTACAATAGAGAAAAAGGTTTGTCCTCATCTGCTTCTAACAGAGATCCATATAGACTATTTGGGCTGGTATTTTGTGCAAAATACCCTTAAAACTCTT
This sequence comes from Pleurodeles waltl, assembly GCF_031143425.1. Taxonomy (NCBI): domain Eukaryota; kingdom Metazoa; phylum Chordata; class Amphibia; order Caudata; family Salamandridae; genus Pleurodeles; species Pleurodeles waltl. Next base: position 75,269,689 of record NC_090446.1, read on the forward strand.
TTTGAAATGTATTTTTGAGAGTTTTATGGATTTAATAGCTCCACTTAAAACCAGAGAATGCCGTGGCCTCCCTGCTTAGATTGCATACTTCTTTAGGAATTCGAAATAGGGTGGAAGGGACATCTGTTGGCAGATGCCTCATATCTACCAAACTCTTAATCCTCCCCACATGTTTTCCAAAACTTAAACATCAAACTATCATAGTTTTCAAACTCCCGTGTGTCCCCACTGGCGCGTCCACCCAGTACACCGCTGTGTTGGTAGATCCTTGCTAATAAATAACAAAACATGCACCCTTACAGAGATAAGTACATACATACATACATGCACACATGCATGCCTACAAACAAGAATACATACAGACATACATACACACGTGCATACCTACATACAAACAATAAATACATACATACACATATACATGCATCCATATATACATACATACACACATACATATATTCATGCATACATGCATACATACAGGTATTAGCCCAATGTCCAAAGGCAAACCGATGTAGCATCCCGACCTGGGTCGAGGTGAGCAGGTTTCACATTGTACTTGGAACAGCCTTTGAGCGCGTGGGTGAGAGGGATATTACCCAACAGCAGTTACTGCTGAGCCACAGCTGCCTGAAGAAACCAACCTTCTAGCCGCCCGCGTCCGAACAGAGGGGGTTTGTCTGCACCTGTGCCCCGGGGTGTATTCGGATAAGGTTTCGTTGTAAATCTTTCGCATTCAAGGCACTTTTTCTTCAAGATCTACTACACAACTGTCAATCATTCAATTGGTGGAATGAGAGGGGGAGTCTTGCCGGGGGCCTGGGAAGGGCAGAAGCTGGTGGTACATAAACAGGGTGCCTGATAGGTGATTGTGAGATGCGAAGGACGAGGGGACATCAGGTGAGTACACTGCATGGGCCACTATACTTTGGTTTACTGTCTGTGAAAATCTTCGAGAGTGAGAAATTCTATACGGGAAGTTGGAGGGTAAATAGATGATGTGGAGGCGCCCAGGATGTGTGCACGCGCTGGCACTCTTACTCAAACACGCACACGAACATCACATCCGGACACATCACGCACATACACCATAAACAGATAAACACCCAGGCCCCGATATGCTCACATTCACACCTTACACACGGACTCACACACCTGCAGAAACATGAACAGACCCACAAAGACAGACAACACACACATCAAACTACATGTATATATAAATACCCGAACACACACATATATACACACTCCCTGCACCTGCAAGCAGAGGCCCTGGAATAACTTCAGGTGGGCAGTCATAGCACAAGTCAGTCGGAACCAGGGGAAATCCGTGCGAGGCAGGAAAGTTGGAAGTATAAAGAACATGAAATATTTGGAGCTGGGAGGGATGTGAGATACGACTTGTTTTGTGGATCACTGGTTGCAGTACACCTCCAGAAAACAAGAGCCTGGGCGTAGCAGCTATCCGTTAGCAATCTAATGCAGGGGAGCCTAAGGAAACCAGCATCAAAGAGTGCCATAGGGGTGAAAGAACCTCAAGAGACAGGCTAGGAATCTAACCGGGTAACACCAGCCCCCACAGCCTTGCCACAGTGAAAGCTCTGCTCCATAACAAGGACTGGGACCCTGGGTGAGATCTGTCCACTCCACCATATCATGTTGACCTTTGTCAGCAAGACCTAGAAATAGACACGACAAAATGTGGGTGACACAGGTGATTGATGCACAATACTGCTACCTGTTGCACAGTAACACCCACATGTGTTTCTAGACACATTACATTGGATATCCAATGAGTTACTGCTCAACAGGAAGATAAAGATATTGATTCTGATGGTGCGTCTGTAGGGGACAGTCACAGCCATATAAGAGGATCCTTAGCCATCAATCTCGTTTAAAAGCCAGACTTAGCCCAGACAGCCTACAAGATTGCCACTCTAAGTACCCTTGCCCCAGGGATATCCCCATCCATACCAACTCTCCTACAAATCACGAAGAAACTGAAAACTGAACGCTACACTAAATACTAGCTCAGTTAGGCTGACCTCCCACCCCTTCCACTAGCTCTACGCACTCCCTCTCTACAGTTCCACCCATTGCACCCTCACCAGGGTTTGCTCCTTGGCGAGCGCTCCTTAGCTAGCCTTCTAGGCTCGCAGAACTACCAAACATACATCACCATCTCAGGTCTGGGTTGGGCTTGGTCGACTAAATGTACATCTAGTGCCTGGATATGATGCAAATGAATACAAGGGATTTTTGGAAAATATCTTGCAGTGGCTTATGCTCGTCTTCAAGACAAGACAATGAAGCCTTTAGTAGAGCCAGGGCCTGCTCAACGGTAGTCGAGTAGAGATGTGGGCTTCCCAAGTCACTGGTGACAGGGTGATAGTAAAGGCCCTAGATGACCTTGCAGCTACACTCAAGCATTCACCCATACTCATCAGCCTCTGTTATTGAATGCCTACCTGAACTGGTAACACACGTCTTGTGTAGTCTGTGTATGAGTGCATGTGCTTTACCACCTATGACGCCACCGAGCTTTCTTTAACATATATTCCATGTCACCCGGCTGGTGTTTAGTGTCATGTTTTCAATACATCTTAAGTTTCTGCCCAACCCTACAGTTTTGCGAGTGTGATGTGTGATGAGCGTCAGCACTCCTCGTGCCACACATCCTCGGTGGAGGCGGTGCCTCGCGATGCTGGGACAGAGGCTGTTTCAGAGGATCTGGCAGCCGTGGGTGGGTCTAGGGCAGTACTGAGGGGCGTGGTTAAATGGCTAATTAGCATCACCGGTCTTCTGCATATTTAAAAGTGTATCTTACTCCTCATGCAGAATAGAGGCGGAGTGTGCCGAATGTGTGCACATGCTAGAGCGCCAATGGCAACACATAATACTGGAATTGCTTTGAGGAAGCATTTCAGGAAACACACAAAGGTCATGTGACCCGCGTGTATCAACATCCCATTCATCGCCGCGATGAGGATTTGTGAAATACTGTTCCTGCTCTGAATGTCTCACTGTGCAGGTGAGAGCACGCGACAGAGCAGTGTAAGACGGGAAGCAGAATTAACACCGGTTGCATTGAAGCCACCTTGCATCCGGTGTCAAGTTCCCTGTGACTGGCAATATTTTCAATGATAACGCATATCAATACCTTTGAGTGCCCTCATGTTCAGTGGATTCTCATTTGCGTGGTGTCCCTTCTCAGGCTTTGGAGAGTGCAGCTGTCCTTCCTCCATTTCTTACAGTTTCACATAAGGACCATGCAGCTCAGCCGGATTTATTCTATTGAGGGGGCTCAGGCTGGTTTGGGTGTCCAAGGCCATTGTCATTTCTTTACTAGTTATCCATAATGATTTACTACCTGCTTTTCGGAGGCGTTTTAGGTCTGGCCTAGGGACAGTTTTAACTTTATCCCCAGCCTCATGCTTAAAATTAAAACAAATAATACTAATAAAAGTATCCACATACATACATCATATGGTGGCTGGCAGTCACTCTTACATACATCTCTTAAGTGCTGTCCACATTTTGCCTACACCCACTGCAGCACACAGCAAGATACGCTGGGGCAAATTTACAAGAAAGTGGCGCATCATAAATGATGCGCAACTTTTCTTGCGCCCCACCGGCACCTAACGACACCATGGTATTCATGATATGATGCACCACAGCGGTCGTTAGGCCAACAGCATCAGAATTTTTGATGCTATTGTGGGTGTTTGCTGCACTAGCTTAACATTTTTGATGCTAGTGCATCTAGTGCTTTGAGCAGGCATTAAAAATGATGCCAAAAATGGCAAGTGAAATCTTGTAAATTTCACTGCACCATTTTTGCGGGCCTCCTACCGCTGGGACAACCCCTTGCATACATTATGCCCGGTACAGGCATAAAGTGGTGCAAGGGGTTACAAAGTGGCGAAATGCATGCATTGAGCCACTATGTAAATATGGCGCTGTGAAAATACCTCCTTAACGCCACATTAGCGTACAAAAATTATGCTAATGTGGCATAAGGAGGTGCTAGGGGCTTGTAAATATGCCCCAGTGTGCCCCTCCCATCCACCCATAGCTAACTTGAACTATGAGTGACAGCATTACGCATATCTACAGTATGACATTATATCTTCAGTGTTGTAAATGGCCTTGGGTGGGAAATTTTAGTGGTAAATACCTTTCTGCGATTTTGACTACTTACTACTGGCATCTAAATGAAGGTAACAGTGCAGGGCTAGTCTTATGACCATCAATGAAAAGCATCTTTTGTTGGGAGTTGATTAATTATTTCATATGAACATAAAAGAGGTCCTGAGATGATGTAAGCATTGATGAAGAGGTTTAGGGGCATACTTATACTCTGTTTGCACGGAATGTGCGTAAAAAATTTTGACGCACATTTGGCACAAACCTTGCCCCATATTTAAACTCTCATGCCTGACCCCACGGACATCAAAAAACCTCAGTGTGCATCATTTTTTAGATGCGAGAAACCACCTTGCATTAATGACATGCAAGGTAGGCGTTCCCGTCCAAAAAATGACTTTAAGGCCTGTGCGCCTAATTTATACTCCTGCGTCATTTTGATGCACAGGAGGGGGCGGGCCTTAAAAAACGGCTCACAGCCTGATGTGCACCGTTTCTTAACGCCTGGGTGAGGGCAGGCGTTAGGGACCTGTGAGCTCACTTCCATGGTCTCAGACCATGGAAGCAGTCCAGAGGTGCCCTTCCCTGCCCCCAGGGACACCCCCTGCCACACTCGCCCCCCCCCAGGAGGACACCCATGGATGGGGGGACCCATCCCAGGTAAGTACAGGTAAGTTGAGGTAAGTATTATTTTTTTTTTTTTTAAAGTGGCATGGGGTGCCTAATTTGGGACCCCCTACATGCCACTGTGCCCAATGGCCATGCCCAGGGGACATAGGTCCCCTGGGCATGGCCATTGGGCAAGGGGGCATGACTCCTGTCTTTGCAAAGACAGGAGTAATTTCAATGGGGGATGTGCGTCAAAAAATAACGCAAGTCCAGTTTGAGCCATGATTTTTGACTCAAACCTGACTTGCACCATTTTTTTAGCACAACCCCCATTTTCCCCTCCGCCTAACGTCAGTCCTTAAATAAGGCACCCACCTGGCGCGTAGGAATGGCGTTAGCCGGCGGTAAAATTAAGTATAAATATGGGCCTTAGTGAGACAAAATCTAGAAAATTAACTTTTGATCCCTGGTCTTTGTATTGTGGGGCATTTGTTCTCATTTAAGTACTGTGACAAGGAAAGTGACAATGACTTAATTTTTTATATATATAGCTCGAGAAAAAGTTTAATTTAGATGACATTTACAGACTTTCATAAATGATCATTTCTCAGTAAACCACATTTGGCTCCTTTTGCTCTGAGACTAGCTGAAGCAAAATAGAAAGTAATAGGAAACCCAATAAACCATCTGTTGCCAGTAAATAGCGTCCAGAAGTATCTAGAATAAAATTCGAAAGAGCTAAACATAGCCCCTTTTTCATGTAATTTACCAGTATCTATTCCAAAATTAGATATATGAAGCCTACAACAGTCTCTTGCCACAATGTGTCAGGTTTCTTGCTCTCTTTCCATTACTGAGTGCATGGTGTGCTCTGTGAAAACTTGATTCTACTATTTGGGGTCAGGTAATCACTGGTAAGGCTGGGGTGGTGGAGGAGTTTGGACTGATGGTGGGGCTGTGGCAGCTTCAGAGAATAAAGGGGCATATTTATTCTTTTTTCACACAACTTAACACAGCAAGGCACCTTGCTGCACTGCTCAGCGTGAAAGAGAGAGGGCAGGAATGCTCCATATCTATCGAGATATGGCACGTTCATGCACTTCCCTTTGGCTGGCTCACTGTTGTCTGCTCTGTGCCGAAAAAGGCACTTGGCACCCTGGTGCTAAGGTGACTGTGTTGCATGCAGGATTGGTTTTGTGCAGGAAGGGTCACTTTCGTGTTTTGGTGTAACGAAACTGGAGGTGGGCCCCCTGCAAAGAGCATGGAGGGGGCCCCCCCTGGACTCACTCAGGCCAGGAGCTGAGCTGGGGGCCACCTCCCTGGCACCGTAGGGGGTTGGTGGAGGCCTTTGTTATGCCTCTAGCAGAAAGCAGCACGCGTAGAAAGAGGAAAAATTAGGAAGAATAAAGATATTGCTCCTCGTTACTGGCGCAGAGTAACGCAAGGGAGTGACTTGCACTATCTTGTATAACCCCAGATTTACCAAGCACTGTGAGGCCACGGAAGGAGGCCTTGCGTCTTATTAAATTTAATCTAGGCTTTGCGTTCCCTTGAGTCACGTTGCGTGGCTCAGGAGCGAAGCAAAACTTTGGTAAATATGCCCTTGTATTTGGATCGGTCCCCACCTGTTTCTGAACATAAGTATGGTTTATAGCTGTCTTGACAGCCTATTATGTTCTTAACATTTCATTCATGATATTCTACAAAAATACCTTTAGTCAATTGGAGTCTCGTTTAAATTTTGGTTCCGCCCAGAAGACAGCTGACAAGATAGATCGAGACTGGGTCAGCCATTCTCAGCATTTTGTTTCAGTCCAGAGAACAACCATTTAGTGTTTGGCTTCTGAGGCAGTGTGAAGGAGGTTGTGTTGCTTACTTACAATATGCTAACCGCCTGCCTCCGCATCAGAGGTGACAGCCAGCGACAGGCAAAGGAGTTTGCATCAGTCACAAACTTCTTCGCCCTTGTTTCAAGAGATTCATTGCAGCTCACAAAAGGAATAACCACCAGAGGGCAGCCTCATTCAAAATATGGCTCTGCAACGCGAGTTTCCCCATCAATTGTACTCCAACCACATTTTTAGTACTAAACATATTTCAACAAATGTGATGAAATAACCACAAACTGGCATTTACCTGCATCATGTTAAACGTAGGGAAGCCACCCTCTAGGCATAACTGTCAGACCGACGCAGGGGAGAGTGATACAGAGATGCAGGACAGGTCTGACTGTCCCTTCAAGAAACCAAATAAATAGCAGCTTTAACACCATCCAACCAAACGTCTCCAAATTGAAACACTGTACAGAATCTTAACTAGTAAAGTCAGCACATAGTTAGAACTTCTTGCCTGGTGAAAGGAGTTGGTCCAGGACTGTCTTTCTTCTGCATGTTGGATCTTCTAGTCAAGCTTGTGGGTATGTTACTTGCCTGTCAAGGGTCGCCTCTTTGTATTGGCTGGGGTTAAAAATCTAAATCTGGCCTCCCCTGTGGCAGGCCAGCCAGCAAGACCCACGTGGCTGAACGGTGCAGTGTCAGGTGGGCTGGAAATGTCGAGCTACCCTCAATCAATCAATCAATCTTTGAAAAGCACGGCTAATCACCCGCCAGGGTCTCAAGGCGCTGGGGGGGAGGAGAGGGGAGGAGAGGGGCCTCATCCAGAGAGCCATGTCTTGAGGTTCTTCCTGAAGATGGTGCGGACGGGCTTTGTCTGAGGTGCAGGGGGAGGTTGTTCCAGCTGTTTGCTGCAGTGTAGGTGAAAGATCGTCCTCCGGCGGTGGCTTTGCAGATGCGAGGGATGGTGGCCTGGGCCATATGGGTGGAGCGGAGGGATCTGGCGGGGGTGTGAAAGGAGACGTGGTGGTTCAGGTAGGCTGCTCCTTCGTTGTGTATGGCCTTGTACCTGTGGGTGAGAAGCTTGAAGGTGATTCGCTTCTCAACCGGTAGGTAGTCTAGGGTCCTCAGGTGCTGGGAGATGTGTTCTTGGCGAGGGAGGTCCAGAATGAGTCTGGTGATGGCATTCTGGATGAGTTGAAGTTTTATGATGTTCCTAGTTGAGGTGCCGGCATAGAGGGCGTTGCCTTAGTCGAGCTTGCTTGTGACTAAAGCGTAGCTGACAGTCCTGTGACAGTCTGCTGGGATCCATCTGAAGATCTTCAGAAGTTTGCGGAGTGTGTGCCAGCAGGAGGAGGCAACAGAGTTTACCTGGCAGGTCGGTGCTGGGGGGGTCGATGAGGGATGTGGGCCACCAGGAGTCATCCCAAGCTGAGGTGGCGTTTCCGAAGATGATGAGCTCCGTCTTGTCGGAATTGAGCTTGAGGCAGCTTTCTCTCATCCAGGTGGCAAAGGCTTCCATTCCTGTGTGAAAATTCTTTTTGGCTGTGTCCGGGTCTTCGGTGAGGGAACTGATGAGTTGTGTGTCATCAGCATATGACACGATGTTCATACCGTGGCTTCCGAAGATGGCAGCAAGAGGGGCCATATATGCGTTGAACAGTGTGGGACTCAGTGAGGATCCTTGGGGGCTCACCATGCCTCTAATTACCAAGTTAGAAGCAATCCAGGGATATGGAAGGTCCCACATCAAAGAATTGCGTTGCCGTGGCATCAGTGCCATTCTTGAAATAACACTGTGCGCGCATCTTCTGCAATTGGTAAGGGAAGTCATTCTTCTATTCAAAGTGTAGAACAAGCTGGTCACTGCACAATCAGTGCAACCATGTATGGAACCATTCAGAATGGACCCTAGAACTCTTAAGTGGGTGCCAGGCCTGGGCTCTGGCCAAAACCTGCTCAAATTAACCACTGGCATGGAGCATTGGTACGAATACCCCGCATTCCTCTATCTCTAATCTGTGTCATGGGGAGTGTGAAGTTAGAGAGGGTGTCTTGTGTGCTTTTTCCTGCTTCAGATAAGTTTTGATTAAGTTTGTAAACGTCCTCCCTGGTGTAGTGCAGCAGCAGGGACCTCTTTACTGCTCTATTTGTTCCATAAGTTGCTTTGAGGTAATTACTCACTCCTTCCTGCAGGATGCAGCATTGGCAAGTGAGGCTAGTGCACTGAGTGGGGGTAGAGGACATGGGTGGCGTGCAGCGTGACTCTCCCCATCTATATCATGGTCTCATTACACCCCATCTTTAGATATTAGTGAGGCTCTTGTGTGTTTGCTTCTCTTGTGGGATTCATCAGCTTCATTTTTTTGGTTGATTGCACCCAGTGACTGAGCACTCCAAGCCATATTGCCAAGAGGTGACAGACTTATCCCATCTTAAACACTCTATAACTAGCAGCAAGTTCAGGTGCCTACTGCCAGAGCTGGCTTTAGCGCTGGTGGTGCACAGTGTGACAGTCTTTTTTGGTGCCCCCACCATGACCTCCTCCTCGGATTCCCTCATTACAACCCAGCAAAACTACCCCTCATCTTGCCACAGGAACTCTCTCACATACATTTCATGTGTTTTAAAGCACTGGTAAAGGATGGTTTTACTAATCCACTCAGCTATCCACATAAAATACAGATCTGTTCTTTGCAGCAGGGATACTAACCCTCTGAGCTACTTAATGGTGAGTCGAAACTACCACTAGACAAAACTCACATCTCTCTCTCTGTCTGGAAGGAACATTAATCACAAGAGTTATCTTGACATGTTTCTTGCTGCCTGAAACCCGAACACACGAGATACTCTGCAGCAGGTCTTTTGAAATAGTAAGTTATTGCTAAACAAGGCGTCCCTCCTGAGGTCAATGCCCCCCCATTCCAGGTCAGCACCCAGTGCAACTGCACCAGTCACATTTCCCCAAAGCCGGTCCTGCCCACTACAGAGATGCTGTGGATTTCGATCATTCCACTGAAATAAACTATATTATGTTGTCTACCATTTATACATTTATTCAGTCATGCCATGTTTTTCTTCTCCTTGTAGATCCAGCGATAATTGTTAGCTGTCTGCTGCGAGAGTTGCCAAAGGCAAGAAGCAGTCCTTCACAAGTCACTTTTGCAAAGAGGTAAGTGTGAAAGCTTTCCATCAAAGGTTTCTTATTAGGAAGCAGATGTCTCTTTTCAATACCACCAATATTAGGGTGCTGACATGTTCTTTGAAAGCTGTGGAGGGAAATCCTTGCCCTGAACTCTAATGAGCGAGTGAGCCAGGCCTTTTCTATGGAAGGTTTGGGGTCCTTCCCATGAGAAAACTTTGAAAAAGATAATGCAATTTAAAGCTCAAATTTCACATAAAATTACTAAAATGCATTGGCACTTATTAAATATTCAAGTTCTTTATTGTGTGTGTCAATGAAACCTGGTGCTCCTCATTAGTTGACCCCTGTTTTTTCAAAATGTGTTTTGGGTGCCCCCATATGTCAAAAATTGTCAAAAATTGACTCCAATATGCCAGGTCTAGCATTTTGTCATGGGTGGCCCATGTCAAATATTATTACATAAATAAGTATGTCAGTGCTAGAATTCCACCATTATGGCTATCCATATATCATGGGTAACCAATTAGTAAAAAAAACAAATACCTCTAGTATGTCAGGGCAAGCATTTTTTCATTGTTGCCCCCACCCACCTTGGTTGTCCTCCCTTCTGTCAAGAATTATCTCCAAGTGCTGCTGCCAGCATTTTCTAAGGGTGCCCATATGCAAAAAATTGAATCCGGTATACAAGAGCCAGTATTTCACAATTGGTGCCCATTATGCCAAGAATTACCTCCACAACGCCAGTGCCAGTATCTTGTCAGAGGTGCCTCCAGTATGCCAGTGCTAATATTTTACCATGGACGCCTCTATAAGCCAAGAATTACCTTCTGTATGGTAGGGCAAATGGAGGACTCGCCAGCAAAAAACAACATGCTCACTCACTATCACTTACATTGACGGACACATACTCAGTCTCACTCATTAGTTTCCACTCACTTATTTCAAAGTCACTCTTGCTCTCACTCTTACTTTCACTAATGCTCACTCATGTGCACTCATTCACTCTCACTCATTCCCATTCTGATGTAATCATACTTTCTCACTCACAATTACTTGCACTCATTGATTCTCAAACCCACATATTCACTCACTCTGACTCAATGAATCTCATTCTTTTACACTACTCATTTTAAGTCCCATTTACTCTAACTCATTCATATTTTCTCACTCGCTTACAACTTGCAATCACTGTAACTCATAGATGTTTAACTTACATACTTAATGTAATTAAATGATCCAAAATGCTATAAACACACACTGACTGACAGACCAGTAAGTAGTGGGAGTTCCCAGCAGTACAAAATGGCACTCAGCATGGCTGGTAGAATTTAACAGTAATTGGGCCATACAATTTACTTGATAAGATTGTAAATACACCTTCATTAGTACTAACTCCCAATAGAAAGAAATGTCGTAGATTTGTACCAGAAAGAAGGGGCATTTTTCTTACTACATCACACACCCCCCTTCCTTGATGACATAAAATACCACTTTAGGAAGAAATGCTAACACAAATACTGGTCAAAATCTCTTATGAAGCACTTTTTCCTCAGTAGCTTTTAGACCTGAACAGCTATGACATTGTAGTGTATGTAGGATGACTTGCCCATAGGAAAAATCTATAGGTCAAAAGCAGACAAAATAAAAATATACCAACAGTAGAAATTTGTAAAATTAGCTACTAGAGGCCATTCAGTTGAAAGCATATATTTAAACAGGCATTTGCAATACAATAGGTCTTGCATTTGCTTGAGTTAAAGCTATTGCCGTTGTAAATGCATAACTGAACTTTTCTTGACACATAACTTGGCCAACCCTGCTGCATAATTTGGTCCTCTCTGCCACATAATTGCAGTGCATATAGCTAAAGCACTTCCATTTACTTTCTTCCTCTATCTGCAGCAAAAAATGAAAATATTGCTATTATTTATGATATTTTTTATATTATTATTTTGGGGTCCCTGGAGAGTTATGGGTAAAAATGTTTTGTAAAAGGAATGCCCTGCAAAGCATTATGGGGTGAGTTTCTGAGTGCAGCAAATATTGTAGTATATTGACTGTAATGCTCAGAACAGCCACTAGAGGGCACCACTATAAAAATAACATTTGTAAGAAACATGGTCATGTAAACATATAATCACCCCTAGAGAGCATAACCACATGAAAACCGAATGGCAGAACATAATGAATTGTAACCATACATTTAGCCTCTAGAGGACGTAATGCTTAGAAGGCCTATTTGCAGCCCTACTAACATAATATTACAAACCAGGCCCTTAAAACACAAATTACTCCCCGCTGTAAAACAAAAGTTCCAGCCATGAGAGAACTTAAAAAGACAGTGAATGGTGGTAGGTGTTAATATTTTGCGGTCCACCCCAACCTAATGTGGGGACCAGAGATGCTCTAGCAGAAGGAGTGTGTTGTGCTGAACATTTTGATGGTGGTCCGACTGTCCTTGGACAACCACATGGTGGGTTATGGGCAAAAGTGTTTTAGAAAAGGAATGCCCCGCAAAGCATTATGGGGCAAGTTTCTGAGTGCAGCGAATAATGTAGTATTTAATTGCAATGCTCAGAACAGACCCTGGAGAACATCATCATAAAAATGGCATTTGCAAGAAACATGGTCATGTAACCATATAGTCAGTCCTATAGAGCACAACAACATGAAAACAAAATAACATAAAGTAATGCAGTGTAACCATATATGTAGCCTCTAGAAAACATAGTGCTTTACACATTTCAGACCTAGCAAGCCTACTGCAATACTATTACAAACAAGGCTCTTAAAACACCAACTATTGCCAGCTAGCTTGCTTAAAACTACATTGAATGGTGGATGAGGTTACTAATTTGGCCCCCCCCCAACCTAGTGTGGGGACCCATAGATGACCTAGACAGAAAAACGCACTGTGCTGAATGGTTCGGTGGTTGTCCCATTGTCGTAGGACCTCCACAGGCTGAGTTATGGCCAGAAATGTTTTGAAAAAGAAATGCTCTGTATAGCATTATGGGGTGAGTTTCCGAGTGCAGCGAATATTGCATTATATTGACTATAATGCTTGGAACATCCCCCAGGGGGCACCACTATAACAATACCATTTGTAAGAAACATGGTCATGTTACCATATAGAAGAACATGATATTGTAGTAAATGATATTTCTGACACAATATTTTTGTCAGATATATTGTTTACCACAATATTGTGTCAGTGATCCTGTTTTTTCATTTCTTTTCTGGTCTAATGAAGCAGTAGAGACCTCTTCACTGCTCCACCTGTTTCTATGATGGCTTTTAGATAATCAGTAACACCTCCCTGCAGGAGACAGTGGTGGTGAGAAGGGCTAGTTCATTTATTGTGCACCGAGTGAGTCTTGCCATCTTTATGTCAATCCATGGTCTGAGTTTCCTGTTTGCTACCTTCTCCTGTGAAACTGTGCTTATCTCTCTTCTTCGTGGTTCTTTGTGTGACTGTACCCAGCACCTGAAAACATCAGACCAGTTCTTGGTATTCATTGCAGTGCACCAGCTGGATCTGAATTACTCACTTGGTTACTGCCTTTGAACAGGTGCTCAAGTGTGCTCTACCCCTTATTGGCATTTGCAGCCATCCTTGGATACAGTGCGTGAACAGTACATAAAGGCGGGCTCTGATTTGAGTAATTACCAATGACTGAGACTAGTTAAAGCATCCGACCTATGACCATTTTATTTTCTTCAGTGCAATGCACTAAGTGCGACAGGTATGCCCAGATGTGTGTTCTGAACTCACTATGCCCCTAGAAACAAGCTGCAACTAAATGAAGAGGCATCAACTATGATGAAACCATTCTTGGGTTGTTTGTATTTTGGTTCTGAGAGGACCTGGGTTGGCAGTTCAGGTTGAACTGTTACTATTAGAGCAGGATAAAGGCTGCTTTGCATCTGGGTTGGTCTAAATTGAGGTAGTATAATGTGCAAAAAGTAGGATGGAATGAGATGTGGCCAGAATAGTTGCAAGTGGCTAAGATCAATTTAGACATCCTACCATCACTTTTTCGTTCGCTTCTGATCTTGACATAGGACATAAGCATTCTCTGTACAACAAAACAAATTTGCAGTGTCTCATTTTTTGAAAGATTAGGGTCAAATTAATGTTTCTGAAGGAGCATTTATGACCATTTACACTACTCTCAATGAAGTAAATATTTTTCTGTTTCCGTCATGAACATTCCACAACCGATAGCAGGACCTGGTGGCTTCTGCAGTAGGATTGTTGATTTAACATATTTGACTCAGATAACTTTCTTAAAATTTTAAGTTGTCCACATTGATTTCCTTCTTGTAGATCCAGCCGTAATTGTCAGCTGCCCGGTGTTACAGCCAGCAAGAGTCCTCTGGAAGCTACTTAAGCCACTGGAAACCAGTTTGTTGAGAGGTAAGTGCGGCAGCTTTAGCTCGTCCTGTCATAAACTCCTTATTAGGAAGCAAATTCTCAGGCAGCCGGGCTAAAAGAACCTTGGCTTCCAAGTTGACTGCCTAAGTCTCACAAGAGGATCAGCTCTTGTGAGACTTGAGACAGAGGGCCTCATTACGAGGCTACCGGTCTTGAGACCACCAGCTTCGCGGTGGCAGTCAGGACCACTGCTGCTGTGGTGGTCCGATTGCCACATTAAGAACCTGGCAGTTAAACCGCCAGGGTACTGCCAGCACTGCTAGGATCCATGATCCCGATGGGCTGGCGGTGGCAGAGATCGCAATCAGCCAGGGCGGCGCTTTATGCACCACTGCCCTGCTGTTTACGACCTTGTTCTCCACCAGCCTTTTCATGGTGCTTTTACCGCCATGAAAAGGCTGGCAGAGAACAGGTGCAGGGGGGGCCACAGGGGGGCCTGAGCACTGCCCATGCACTTGGCATGGGCAGTGCAGGGGTCTCCCTACCCAGCACCCTCGCAATGTTCACTATCTGCTGTGCAGACAGTGAACATTGCAAGGGTGCTGGTGCACCCTCCAGGCAACAGCATGGCTGCCGGCTCAATTACAAGCCAGAGATAATGCTGCCACCTGTTTCCCACTAGGCTGATGGGTGGAAACCAAGGTTTTCACCCGTCAGCCTAGAGGGAAACACCTAATAGGCCTGGCCGGATGGTCGTCACTACGGCGGTGCCCACCCTGTCAGAAGTTGCCGGACGGGCTTTCCCGTCCGCTAAACTCAAAATGAGGGCCAAAGTTTTGCTAAACCTTCCAGACCTCAATTGACAGAATGTCAATGTACTGCAAACCTTTTTTGTGAGTTCCATGCCAGAGGATTTTATTTTTGTTTTCCAGGGGCATGGTTTGTTGTTTCTTGTTCCATGTGTGGGCAGCTCTTCAGGTGCAAAGCTTTGCTTCACATTGTTCATGAACTCACCAGTAGAATTGGATTCTACAATAAGACTGCATTGCTGATCGCATGTATGTGCATTAGGCTGGATTTCTAGCACTATTGTACTCAAATGACACTGGGTGAGGTGGTTTTGACTGTGTCCCATGGTCTATGCTCTTTCCGATGGTCTTGTTTATTGAGATCGAACAGTCAGAACTGCTGTGTAAGTTGAAGGCTATGAATCTGTGCTGTCAGTTCCCAGGATCTGCCCTCTCAACTATATCTTTTACAGTATATTACTGCAGCACCCACTGGACAACCCTACAATCTTACATTGAAAGAAACTCATACTTCAGGTCAGACACCATAGGTCAGACAACATGCGAACATGCATGGGCAGGAATGCTAACCATGTTTCAAGTTCCAAAGATTTTATAAAGACTGCCTTCATTTATGTCCACTCTTTTATTTTAAATACTCTGAGACAGCACATTCTTGATTTTGCTGGAATTATCAGAAGATTTGGAACTTGCTTGTCAATCCCATGATGTCAGATAGACTGCGAGGGTTGTTGGGTGTCAGTAGTAGTGTTGCAAAATTAGTTGAAGTGTTTCCTCCCTGAAAGGAAGGTTAGCGTTGGAGCAGGACAGGAATCAATCAAACCGGTAAAGGTTCCATGCTAGTACTTCCAGGATCATGTCTGTATCAACCCCACTTTAATATCCACACTCAGAATCTCCACCAGCTACTGTTATACCTCAGAATCAATTAAAAACATTATGCTGGTGACATTCAAATATTGGGTTGTATGTCAGATCATAAATAAAACATATATGGCCTGGAATGAATATCATGGTGGAAATATTCTTGACAAAAATATTGCTCCATTGATTGTAAAATTTCTATTACTAACTCCCATATGCTAATATTTCCATAAACAATATTTAGGACACAATGGGGGTCATTACGACCCTGGCAGACGGCGGAGAAGCGGCGGTAAGACCGGCAACAGGCTGGTGGTCTTTTTTTTGCAATTATGACCATAGCGGTTACTGCCATGGTCATCCGCCGCTTCTCCGTTCCGCCCGCTGGGCTGGAGACCTGGGTCTCCAGCCCGGCGGTTGTCACTATACCACCGGCGGGATTTGGACCAGGCTAACCGCCATGGATTTCATGCGGTTTCAAACCGCCATGTAATCCATGGCGGTAAGCACTATCAGTCCCAGGGAATTCCTTCCCTGGCACTGATAGGGGTCTCCTCCACCCCCCACCCCGAGTCCCTCCCCTACACCCCCCACCACCCCTGCCACCCCCCAAAGGTGGCAGGACCCCCCCCTCCACCCCGACCCCAACATCAGACATCACTCAATCACACACGACACGCATGCAGGCACCATCAACACACATACACGCACACACACCGACATACATGCCAACATCCACACACACAGTCAGACACGCACACCCACATTCAAACATACATGCACACATCCATACAGACATACCCACAGACATACACGCACTCATTCCCAAACATACAACACCCCCACAAGCATACACGCACTCACACACCCCCTCTACATACACATACGCACACTCCCATGGACACACACAACACCCCCCAACCCCTCCCCTAACGGACGATTGACTTACCTGGTCCGTCGATCCTCCGGGAGGGGACGGGATCCATGGGGGCTGCTCTGCAAACACCACACCGTCAACAGAACACTGCCACACCGAATCACAGGACCTGATTCTGTGGGCGGTGTTCTGTTGACGTGGCGGTGGAGCAACCTCTACTTCCTCGCCACCCGCCAGTATGGCTGTTGGCGGCTCTCCGTCCGAAAAAGGACGAAGAGCTGCCAACAGTCATAATACGCAGAGCGGAAAACCGCCACCACTGGCGGTCTTCAGCACGGCGTTCCCTCAGCGGTCTTTCAAAAAGACCGCTGAGGTTAAAATGACCCCCAATGTTTCTATGAGACCGCCAGGGCTAAAATGATGGAAGCACCGCCAACAGGCTGGCTGTGCTTCCAGGCGTATTACGACAGTGGCGGAACCGCCGTGGTCGCACCGCCGCGGCCCAGGGGATTACGAGTCCCCGACTGCCAGCCTTTTTCTGGCGGTTTGCACCGCCAGGAAAAGGCTGGCGGAACGGGGAGTCGTGGGGCCCCTGCACTGCCCATGCCACTGCCATGGGCAGTGCAGGCGCCCCCTGACAGGGCCCCATGCACTTTTCACTGTCTGCTATGCAGACAGTGAAAAGCGCGACGGGTGCAACTGCACCCGTCGCACGGCTGCAACACTGCCGGCTCCATTTGGAGCCGGCTCCTATGTTGCAGCAGTGATCCCCACTGGGCCGGCGGGCAGAAACCAGGTTTCCGCCCGCCGGCCCAGTGGGGATCTCCAAATGGCCGCGGCGGGCGTGCGGCCGCATTGGCGGACGCACAGCAGTCAGATCATGGCGGGCGGCTGATGCCGCCCGGCAAGGTCGTAATGACCCCCAATATTTAGACCACCATTTTCTGGTCACATACCGAAATGGTGTTTGATTATCCAAAGATGGAATAGCTGCCAAGGGTGGAGGTGTTCACCGCTATTAGTCAATGGATAAATTAAACCTGCATGAGCTTGTATGTTTCCAAATCATAGTTCTTGTTCTTCCACAGTGATCATTGGTTAAAGAACCAAAGCCTTCTCTCCTTAATGATGAGATACAATGTTATGCTGGAAAAAGCTTTGTTGATGACTGACAGCCAGGTTAATCAGGTTACAGAATCATTCAAGTAGTATCTTCTGTGCTTTGAAGGTCATGTCATCACTTTGGGCCTGATTATGACTTTTGCAGTACCACCTTGGGACCACCAAAGCCGCGGGGATGCCACCAACACCATGGAGGCGGTGGCCCCGCAACCGTATTACAATGTTCCCGCCAAGCTGACCAGCGGGAACATTGTATTACAAGGTACAGTGCTGCGGTATTGGCCTCGGCTCCCTTAAGGTAGTCGGACCACTACCGTAGCACCACATGACCATTCCGATGATGCCACGCAGGGGGAGCCAGCACTCCCCATGCCATGCCCCAGTGGCCCCTTGCACTGGCTTTCTGCTAGCCTTTCCATGGCGCAGTAACCACCATGAAAAGCCTGGCAGAAAGTGGGGTTGTAATCAGCCAGGTGGTGCTGCGTTTAGCACCGCCCTGGCTGGTTACAACTTCGGCCACTGTCGACCTATCGGGAACAACATTCCCAGTGGAGACGGCAGTCCCCTGCTGGGTCCGCTCACCAGGGTTGGAATGTGGCAGTCGGATCGCCACAGTTGCGAGGGTCCAACCGCCACTGCGAGGCTGCTGGACCTTGGATCAACAGCCTCATAATGAGACCCTTTGTTGTTTGCAAAAAGATCAACTTTTGTGAGAGCCATTATTGGTGCTATAACTGATGATGGCAGTATAAGCTCTGCAAAACTTAACAGCGAACAGTTCATTCACCTTAGAGGGCCTATATCTCTCTTGTTAGTCAAAAATTGCACTTACCGCCAGTGGCCACTTGATCAAATTTAATACCCTTATACAAAATAGTGTTTGGTAACACCCCTGATCTATTCAAACCCAGCCTGATTCGGATGAGTGATATAATATTGAGTCTAGAAGTATTGCAATAGAAAATTATTGTGTCAAAAATATTGTTGACACAAATATCATCTCCCTGTAGTGATGATAATAAGTACAAAAATAGCAAAAAAAATATTGTTCACAATAATATACAAAATATGACAAAGATATTCTTTCCTGTTATATGGCAGTTTAAAATATTAAATCTTAAATATTTAAATACATAACAGTTATATATTGTATATTAAATAAATGTATGTAACATTTACTATTAAAATTAAATATATTCATATATAAACATAAACACAGAAATACTTGTGCGTGTATGTTTATACATATATATATATAATATACCGCTATTATAAAAAATTTATTTTGCATTATCTTAATTTTTGTGTATTTTTTCAATTTACTACTATAAAAATATATGTATTTTTATATTTTAATGTAACAAAATAAAATATGAAATATTAAATAACTTACCAAAATAATTAAAGTAAAGAGAACACATTTACTAAAAACATTATATGTATACACACACCTACATATATTCACACATACATATATATATACACACACCCACAGATATATATATATATATATATATATATATATATATGCAACGTTTAAAAAAATTACCAAATAATGATATAACAATAATATAAACAATATTAATAAATATAATAAAGTCTGTTAATAACCGCATGAAATTTCATAGGGGTAAAATTTAGGGGCAGATTTAAGAGCACCTAGTGCCTCCTTGCGCCACATTAGCATAATTTGTTTTACGCTAATGTGGCGCAACAAGGCCAAAATCGCCACGCCAAATTTACAAAGTGGCGCAGTGCATGCATTGCACCACTTTTTAACCCTTTGTGCTACATTATGCCTGCATCAGGCATAATGTATGCAAACGGGGCGTTCCCTCATTAGGGGGGCCGAAAAAATGGCGCACAAAAATCTAAAAGATTTCTTTGTGTTATTTTTCTCCACACTTTTAACGCCCGCTCAGAGCAAACGTTTAAAGGAGGCACACCATTGTTTACAATGAGCCTGAATGGGCTTTGCAGGATTAGTGTCAACATTTTTTGTGTGCAGTGCCACTTTCCTTAAATCAGGCACTTAGTATTTCCACTCCAGTCGGCGCAACAGTAGGAAAAGTGTTGGACTCCAAAGTGTAAAATGAACTATTCCCACTCCAGTCTGCACAACAGTAGGGAAAGTGCTGTACTCTGAATGGGTAAAATTTACTATTCCTATACCAATCTAGGCAACAATAGGGAAAACATTGGACTTCGGAGGGGTAAAATTTACTATTCCCACTCCAGTCTGTGCAACAGTAGGGAAAACGTTGGCTACACAGTGGCAAGATTTACTATTTCCAGTCCACTTTTTGCAACAGTAGGTAAAGAGTTGGACACCGGAGGGGTAAAATTTACTATTCCCACTCCAGTCTGCAACAGTAAAGAAAGTGTTGTACTCAGAAGGGGTAAAATGTACAATTCTCACTCCGATCTGTACAGCGGTAAAGAAAATAGTTTACCTAAAACACATAACATACTTTAATAGCTCAATTAATTCACTAAAAATATACAAATGCTGATATAAAAATCATATATTTAAATTTAAAAAACAATTACATATTTTACATAACTATTACATTTTTTTTATTTCAGGCAAAATAAAGTTAATAATTGATATTTAATTAAATTCCCACACTATACTACCACAGACCTAGCAGCCCATATTAAAATATAATGAGAATACAAATAAAATAACACAATTAATTTATTAAGTAATAAAAATGAAACATTAATAAGTGAATAATTCTTTGAAAATTAATTATTACTCAAATAACTGCCTGTTACCCTACATAAACAACAACCGACAACTAATATATAATATAAAAGCTATAGGGCCTGATTACAACTTTGGAGGAAGGTGTTAATCCGTCCCAAAAGTGGCGGATGTACCACCAACCTTATTGCGAGTCCATTATATCCTATAGAACTCGTAATACGGCTGGTGGTATATCTGTCACATTTGGGACGGATTAACACCTCCTCCAAAGTTGTAATCAGGCCCATAATTCTTAAAGAAATAACATAATTGTTATTCAATTAAATATTTGAATAAAAATTAATAATTAATTAATAATTATTACTCAACTTAACCCTATACTCCTATAAACACACCACTTGCACCTAAAATATAAATTATACCCCTACAAACCCAACATGCACATAATACATAGCATACAAAATTTAATACTTACACAATTTACATAAATATCACCTAAATACGTAATAATCATAAACATTTCATTATTAATTAATTATACTTAATTAACTTCTCACCATGTACCTTTACAAACTTTCACTATCTGCTACGACACTATAAATTACTATTAACAATTAAATTAAGAACTATACCTAACTTAAAATTACAAACTATAATCATAAATATTAATAACAGTTATACAAATAATCTAACGCATATACAATTAAAATATAACTCAAATTATTATAAAGATAATTAAAATGATATTTTACAACTATATTATTGAAAATGATATTAGCAACACAGATATTATTGAAATTGATCTCACTTACCAAACATTTTATAATAACGTCAACGATATTGCTGCATCATGATATTTAGGTGTCTCAATATTAATGCTCAATATTTCGGTGACTTGATATTTTTGATTTGATATTTTTTTCAATTACCCCTGATCCCACACTGATTTAAGATTTCAACGAATAAACATCTGTTGGTGTCTCACCAAAGTATTGGAGAAAAGGATGTAAGGGCCCTTTCCAGCCATTGCAAGCTTATTGTGAAATTCTCTGCAGATATGTACAACAACACAATCCAGAACGGCTTTAAGATCTATTTGGGTAATTTACCAGGATTGCTTTACACTGCAAGTGGCCTTTTAGATTTTGTGCTTTCTATATATGATTTATGTATTCAGTTTATGAAGTATTACTGCTACCTAGAACATCCTCAATTTCTGGTCTTCGGGAATTGTGGAATGGTAAGTAAACAGTTAGAAGAAGACCTAAGACTCCCTGCAGAACAGTAGTACAATTTTAAAAATACCCAGGTCCAGCATTATAGTAGAGATGGTGTGCCATACACAAAAGTTTGACAGAAACATGTTTCTTTTAAGGTAACAAGTGTGAGGCTCAATGATGAAAAGAAATATGGGCCTGATTTAGATTTTGGCGGCGTTTACAAGTATTGCTTCAATCTGACGGATTTCCACCTGCCATATTTAGAAGTCTGCCCGCTGATTCTCCATCCACATTGTTTTCAGTCATGCAAGTGGCACACCATCGACAATGCGTCTGTCTCCTCTGCTGGCTAACATTACTCTGTCGTCATCAGACTGGCGAGATTGCACCAAGCGCATTTAGATTTCTCAGTTGTTCTGGCGTTGTTCTTGCAGCTGATTCCTGACAGCGAGATTTCGTTGCAGGGCACATACAACATTGTACTATGCCTGCGGCTTTTGGATGGACTCTAACATCACACACCTGATGTGTTTTGGCTAATTGTTTTCACCAGCATAGCACACCATAATACACACTCCATTTCAGACCATGATCCTCGGCCTTTCCATCACAGCGCAACAGTTTTCTGCTGCAAACACACAAAGAACCACAAACAACATACACACACTATTGACACTATACTCATAAGCTCAGCACCCATAAGCACCACAACCAGACCAACCACCACAACAACACTCATCTAAACGAATACTCTCACACAAAAGCACACCTACACATAAAACAACACCAATGATCACACACACCTGAATATTACACATCAGAAAAAAAAACACATCCAAACACACAAACTAACAAAAGACCCACATGCAACTACCAAACATACAGAAACAACCACATCACCCACTCCAACTCCCTCTACCTCAACCAGCCAATCCTCTCCCACCCCTCTTTCCCTTACTCCTCCTTCCTCATTTTTATCTTACCTTGCCTTGACCCCTCTAACACCTAAACCCACACTTCCCAGGAAAAAAGCATTGAGGTGTCTACAATGTGCCCAATAGATGCCCCTTCCTGAGGAGGTTACCCTTGTACTATCTGTAGGAGGCAAGTTATGGGCAACAATACCAGAAGATATTGTATATTCAAAGTATTATTTACTGTTAGTTTTTGTTATATTACCAAATTAAATTACATGAGAGAATGACCTCATTTATGAGTAATCTAATTTTACTTTCATAAACCTTGTCCTACCTTTATTATTTATGTACAATTCATTTGTTTTATAAAATGTTAGGGATGGAACTGTGAGATATATATTCTTGCTTACATTTATTACAGTAAATACAAAATATTTATGAAATTACCTGTTTGTAAAGTCCACACATTAGGAAATAATTCAAATATAATGGACATAAAAAATTTGATGCAAGCATGCATCATGATAATGGACACTTACGCCAAAAAATACCATTGATATTTCTATTTTTAAGTGTTCATAAAGGTGTGTTTTTTACATTTCTTAAATTACAACATTACATAAATGCAATAAGAAGTAGCAAAAAATTGCTTGAAGAAGAGTTTTAGAAATATAGGGGTCTAGAGCAAATGTAAACAAACAATTCAAGAGAAAATAAGGTAAATAAAAGGCTTACCTTCGATTCTGGTGACAACGGATTGGTTTGCTTCGTGGACAGGTAGCAGCAGCAAAGGAAGGACTTGAATGATTGGGTTCATCCCTTCTACACCACCAACTTAGTTGAGGAATTTTACCCACCACAGTTACGTCGACAGGAAGGCACATCATGATTGGGACGGCGGCAATATTAGCTGTATTCCCTCCAACAGCCACTTTTGCCTATGATGCTGTTGGTGCAGGTGTAAAAATCTGGCAGAGACGGCAGGTCTCAGACAATCGTCCATAGACCCACCAGCATTTAAATTCAGTGGGTGGACCGCCTAGTAGGTGGAAGTTCCTAAGTGAAGTAAAGTGGCATTTTGAAAGGCATGGAGCGATAAATCCTAACCATACCAAAATACAAGACCTAACACCCAGTTTTCTTAAAAGAAGGTAGCAATGGCAGAACCTTTCTTAACACTTCATGCAACATGCGGGTGGAAACCAGCTGATTGATATGATCCTTAAAACTCAGTTGGTATCAAAAGTCAATACCAACTTATGACTTATGGACTGGCATGGAAGGACAGCTTAGATTAGAAGGCCATCACACATTGGACCTTGCTGAAGAGGTGTTTCCAAATGCAAGTAAGTTTTGTCTTTGTGCTCCAGTTAGGACAGAGAGCATTGGATTTCATCCAAGCAGGAACATGAGTCAGAGTCTGTAATGTGTGACTGATGCTCTGCTACCTCAGGTAGTCATACGGTCAACCAGTTGTCATCTACATAGGCATAGAAGTTCAGTCCAAATAATCTCATTAGAAATGCAAGTAGAGCCATATAAATATTAAACTGTACAGACTAATTACTGACCCCTAAGTAAAGGACTTAGGCAATGCACAAACATAAAAGCAAATGATGCCATCCTTCAGCCGGAGCCCTTCATGAGTTCACCTATATGATGGGCTTGTCCTAGAGCTCCTAACTAGAAGTCATAGTGCATTCTGACATTGTTGTGTGCTAATGTTGTGGGCAAAGTATTCCTCCAGGTCAGTGAGGGATTACCCACAGTGCTCCAACCCTCGACTGGAGATGGATGCCCAGTTGGACCAGCAGCCCCTCCTCTCCAGAGGAATAAGAGTCTAGTGATAGCTTTCCATCCTCTATACCGCAGTCCTCTTAAGGACTGACTTTTACAAGGACAGTGCTGTGGAAATAGCATTTTAGTACCTCAGAACTAGCCTGGTGCCAGACCAGTCTGCACGAGCATCCCCAAAGGTGTTGGGCCATCTTCCAGGATGGGTCTGCTCCTACCACGTGTGATCTCCATGGGTGATGTTTGGTTCTGCCTAACCCCCTCAACAGGACTGCATAGAGACTAGGCCTCAAATCAGAATATTAGGCTGTTGTTGGATACAGACTTGATTATAAACATTGACATCTCTCAATACTTGATGGAATGTTTACACAGTCCAAAGTAATTGTGTTCACCTTTTGGTGGCTACTAGCAAGTTGGAGCATCCCACCCCCCTTAAAGCAGTGACATATACCTTCCAGTGGCAATGCAGATGCAGACCAAGGTGCTTTTCCTTATCCTTTAGACCATAGATGCAAAGGCCCCATTTTCATTTTCAAAAGGTTTGTCCTGTACAGGCCAAATGTTTCTTTAAGAGTGGATCTCTAATACTGTTGTCCAAAGTCAATAAATTTGTTGGCAAAGTTAAGACGAAGGTTACTTTCTGTTTTGGCACTCACTCTGTGCTCATTGGGCCAAACTATTTCTACATGCATTATTTCATTTCACATTCTCACCAAGAAAACACTGAAGACATAGATAGCTATTTTCCAGGATTAGACTCACCCATTTTCATTCTAATTCTTCTACCTCAACAAATTTCCAGCAGCATGAATCTGACCTGTCAGTCCAGTGCTTTAGAAATAATATGATGTTTTACAATAAATAAATATGTTTTTTAGAACCAATTTCAGGCAATAAATATATTCATATTGTACAAAATATGGCTTATTTTTCTGACCTACAGGAGACAAGGAATGACAGTGAGCTGCGGTTCAAGTTAGTGCCAAACCCAGATATACTGCCAAAAGGATGTAGTTATCATACACAAATAGAAACCATGTCTACATCATACTATTTAATGGAATTGTATTGTACTGTAACATTTCTACAGCCTCTTATATCCCTTCAAAGAGTTGATGTGCTACTGGCTTCCCACAATTTATCTACTCTGTTTTTGTGCATGGTTGATAGAGTGTAAGTTCATACAGTGACCTTCAGTGAAGAGTTGGATTTCTTATGTGTAGTTCATAAGGGTGCTTCAATCATGTTACAATGAACACGTGGCTGCACTTAGGCACAAGTTAAAGAACCCAATCATGAGAGAGCTGCTCTTCAAATATTCACCATCTTCTGGGTTGTTCGGTGACAGGCTACCCTAATTGTTGTCCTTGATTGGAATGGTGTGGGCATGCAATTTACATGTGGAAAGTATTCAGTGTTGTATGTGAAGTTTGGTAGATGTGCCTCAATCATGACATTCTTCATCTTACTGTGCAAATGCACATAGTAAAACTGGGAAGTGTAAGACAGATAGATACATACCATGCATGCCATACATACCACCCCACTTTAATTTGACTTGGTCATGATAGGGTCATATGTTTGCTATCAAACATCATCCTTAATTCACAGTTCCAGGAGGCTGTTCCAGAGCTTGGTTTTCTGCACAGCGAAGTAAGTATTACTGGCAACGTTCTTGAAGGCAGCAAATCTGGATTGAAGAAACTTTCTTTGAGACCATAAGTAACATTTTATTTAGAAGAACATAAGTTAATGAATAAAAACACAGAGCCATAAAGGAGTTATTTTTGGCCACATGCACCCGTGGGGAGCACGTATCACTGGAGATCTGTGATTGCCCATGTGTTGATGATGATGTATCCTTTGGTAAGGTATGAAGGAATTCTGTCTAGAATAGTAACATGAATGTGGAGGTCAGACACTGCATGAAGAAGAGCGAGTGGTACACCATGTCAAATACTGAAGTGAAGCCCAACAGAAGCACAACATTATGTTTACAACAGTCATCCTATATGGAGAATAAGACATGTTTAAAGGGGACAAGAGAGATTTGGTGACCTTACCAAAATTAAGCCACTGGAAATTGGTCAGAAGCTGGCCAGTTTAATGTAGTAGTCCTAGAGCTCACTAGAGATCCTGCCAGACGAGTTTATTGCTGATGACTCTTACAGGGAATGCAGGATAGGCGAGAGGAGGATGTTCTTCAGGTGACTCATCCTTACCAAAAGTTCCTCCAATTCATTGGCTATGGCTAAAGATAGGTGAGGTTCTGCCAGTCACTGTTTGTGTAAGGTGATAGGCATAGGATGAAGTTTGCAGTTAATGTGAAGGATATGTTTGTCACTCCAGGTGATGGGCTGATTTGCTATGATGGTGATGTGCCCCAGTGAAGCAGGGATTTTGGCAAGGCTATGCATGGAACATGAAAGATCAGGTAGCTGACACCGAAGCTAGATTCATAAGCATCATCTGATGTGGGGCCGGTATGGTTTGTCAAACCAGACATTCTGGCCTCCCAGATGCAAAGATGGTTATGTCTGTAATGGTTCCAGTAAGGCTGGATTGTTCAGGGACAGTGTGTAACTCAACAGAAATAAAAAAACACAAGTTGGAGAAGATGAACAGTTGATGAGTAAAGCTTTGCATTCTGTGGATACATGCTCTAAGTAGCTGAAAGTGGATGGAACGTTCTTAGAGGTGACCACATCTTAGATACTTAGCTTCATAGAAGGCCAATTTCGCATGAGAATTGTAGAGACTGAAGGCTCAGCCTCATGAAAGGCTGAAAAATGTCATCGGCTAAGCATTTTTCAGCGATGAAGAGAAAATAAGGAGAACAAAAGATGTTAGTAGTTAGTTAGATTAGCAAAAATGGC
The DNA here is from genome assembly GCF_031143425.1 of Pleurodeles waltl. NCBI lineage: Eukaryota > Metazoa > Chordata > Amphibia > Caudata > Salamandridae > Pleurodeles > Pleurodeles waltl. The sequence continues at coordinate 75,296,994 of NC_090446.1, forward strand.
GAAATGTTGCACAGGAAAAGATTGTGGTTTGAGGTGAAATAGGAGCAAGAGGAAAGTAGACAAAAGATAAGTGTGAGATTTGTAGAGGTGTCAGGTGTGGAGAAGAGGTGTGAGATGGAGAACAATCTGCTTCTTTTGGGTACTGGTTTTGTCAATGCTGCAGGGTTGAGGGAGGAGGGAGTCAAGGTGCAACAATGTCCTTAACAGATTCAAAGATGTAGATGAAACATTTGGGAAGGTGTTTTAAGGGTGTGGAAGTAAAGGTTTTGCGAGAGGAGGCCACCTACGGGAGTGCAATCGAAGAATGGTCCTGAGTTGGTCATGGGAAGAGAATGTCTGGGCAGTTGAGAAGAGTGGAGTGCTTGAGAGGTGTGGAGAAAGCCAGGGAGACAGAGTGAGGGAAGAGGGTTATTTGTAAGGTAAGGAGAGTTGTGAAGAAGGAAAATTAAGCAGTGGCTGGAGAGGGATAATGCAAAGCATAAGATGAGAAGATCTGGAACAGAACGAGAGAAGGGAACATTGGAAGAAGAAGCACAGTTGCATGGAAATAACCTTGATGAAAAGGGAGCTCGCATGCAGGACATTTTGAAAATTAGTGATGTTTTACTGCAGAGTGAGAATACAGATTGAGAATACCCGTGGGAGAAAGGTGAATGGAGAATGTCTAGGCTCCCAAACCCACCAGCTAATAAAAACAGATGGGGCAATCCAGTAATGGAGTAGGTGCAATGCCCTACAAGCAACAGATTTCCGAAACTAAGAGCTAACAATAGTCTATGGAACAGGAGGCTTAGACACAACACACTAGAAAGCACTGCTCCTCCAAACAACTTGTTACTAAGGGGCATATTTCTGAGCCGCTTGTGCTGCCTTTGCGTCACTTTTAGTGGAGCAGCAGCAGTGCAAAACATTGCATGCTTTGAATGGCCTCATAGATATGGAGGACGTCAAGGAAGCGCAAATTGGTTAGTTGCCTTACTCTGCATTCCATGGACGTTGCAGTGGGTGTTCCCACAAAACACCCACGGATTTTGACGCATCCCCTGACTTACAAAGCCATGTAAACTTAGGGATTAGTCAAAACCTTACGCCTCCCCTGGGGAGGTGCAGCAAGGAAAAATATCTTTATGTATTCTCGTTTTTTCTTCTTTCTATGTGTGCTCCATTGTGCAGCACACATGGAAAGAGGAAAAAGCCTCACTGTATATTTTTTTTGCAGGAAGATGCCCCTGAGGGTCACAAAAACAATCCTGCATGTAACGCAGGCATCCTTGCACCATGGTGCAAGGGTGTCTGCATTGGTGGTAGGCTGCCAAAATGGTGCCAGCACATAGAGGAAGGGCAGCAATGGGCTGTATACCATAGATTTGGTGCATTCCTACCATTTCACTTTGAAGCAGAGCAGCGCAGCAAGATGGTTAGCAGCACTGCTGTGCCTCAAATCCCCATAAATCTGGGGCTAAGTGTTAAGTCATTAGGTGTCAGTGGAGTCCAGCCAGGTGCAAAGCTGGTGCAAGCTATTTAAAGGTTCAGCTTCTCCAATCCACCAATTAATTAACATCTGTGAGATTCACCCTGTTGTAATGTATAGGCCACAAACTGGAAATAGAAGCTTCTCAAAATCAGGCATAGCATAGGTGAAAGTAATTGTTGAGGCCAATATATTACAGCTAGGCAATAACAGTAAGCAGGATCAGCCCACAAGGCACGCTAGTATGAAACTATGGGAGCGCATGAGTTATTGTTTCAGTCTTGTGTGCTCCTCAAGGTGATCCTCCGACTCAAGTTACAGAGAAAACATCAGAATTCCCAATAAATCATTTGGGTGTCATTGGCCACAGTTCTAAGATGGCCTGGCAGAAGAAATGGTATTCTCTCTCTCTCTCTGTAAGATAACCACTTAGGGTGAAACTTCATCCACTACAGAGTCAAGTACTCTGCTTAGAAACAATGGGGGTCATTACGACCTTGGCGGTCTTTTTGCAAGACAGCCGAGGGACTGCCGTGCGGAAGACCGCCTGTGCAGGCGGTTTGCCGCTTGGCGTATTATGACTGTTGGCTGCTCTCCGTCGTTATTCCGACGGAGAGCCGCCAACAGCCATACTTGCGGGCGGCAGGGAAGTGGAGGTTGCTCCACCTCCACCGCCACGCCAACAGAACACCGCCCAGCGAATCACGTCTTGTGATTCGCCGTGGCAGTGTTCTGTCGGCGGTGTGGTGTCGGCGGAGCTGCCCCCATGGCTCCCGTCCCCTCCCAGAGGAGCGACGGACCAGGTAAGTCGATCGTCCATTAGGGGAGGGGCGTTGGGTGTTGTGTGCGTGCATGGGGGTGTGCGTTTGTGTATGTATAGGGGGTGTGTGAGTGCGTGTATGCTTGCGGGGGTGTTGTGTGTATGGGAATGTGTGCGTGTATGGCTGTGGGTATGTCTGTATGGATGTGTGCGTGTATGTTTGAATGTGGTTGTGCGTGTCTGACTGTGTGTGTGGATGTAGGCATGTATGTCGGAGTGTGTGCGTGTGTGTGTTGGTGGTGCCTGCATGCGTGTCGGGTGTGTGTGAGTAATGTTATGTTGGGGGTCGGGGTGGGGAGGGGGTCCCTGCCACCTTTGGGGGGGGGCAGTGGTGGTGGAGGGGTAGGGGAGGGAGTCGGGGTGGGGGAGACCCCTATCAGTGCCAGGGAAGGAATTCCCTGGCACTGATAGTGCTTACCGCCATGGATTTCATGGCTGTTCAAACCGCTGGAAATCCACGGCGGTACGCCGGGTCCAAATACCGCTGGCGGTATACTGACGGCCGCCGGGCTGGAGACCCAGGTCTCCAGTCCGGCGTGAGGGACGGAGATCCGCCGGATGACCATGGCGGAAACCGCCATGGTCATAATACACCAAGGTAAGACCGCCAGCCTGTTGGCGGTCTTACCGCCGGTTCTCCGCCATCCGCCAGGGTTGTAATGACCCCCAATATATTAAAATCAATTGTGCACATGACAGGAACCTGGGTCACAAGTCTCCTGAGCACAAAAACATACCATGACAATCAGACGTGATGAAATTAGAAGAATGATAGCACATTGATACAGTATGAGTGACTTCTGATTCTACCCATCTTACAGGAATTTGATATACCAGTGAGGTCTGGATTCCTTCCTGTTTTGAAAACAGTTTTTCTTAGACTGAAGATAAGCTAACATTTAGCTAAAATATCTGAATCAGGTTTTGCCATTTCCTTGGCTGCATTCTACTCTGCAGGCGCCTTGGGTCTGCTGAATAGCTTCCTTACACTTTCGCAAATGTTCTTCTTTGTAAGACTATTTTACCATACTTTCAAAATGGAATATTTGTTCTCTTTCCATCTCACACAATTTTCTCGAATGCTAAACAATTCACTACGTTTGTTCTCCATAGGTACTTCACACTTACTACTTCTCTGTTAAGTGAGAAAGAAGAAACCATGAGAATTTTTATTAGTATTTAAAATTATTTTCTTCTATGCACGAGGTAGAATTACATTAAGTGAGGAAAAAATTGCTATTGACCCATACTGTGTTTCTGTTATGAGTAAGTGTCAGCATTTTCGCTGTTAAAGTGGAACAGGATAAGGTTTCTGGTTCATCCAGTGATTTCCTCCTACCATTACGTATGGGCTATCTACACACCTATTAAACCCTAAGAATATGCAGTAGCAAACTTCACCTGGAGTGCCTCTAAATTATTGGTAAACAAAGCTCTTATTCCAAACAGAGGCACAGAATGTATCTTGTTTGGTGACAAAAATTATTCTTTGCAAGAAGAATCAATTATTTGAATTTGCGCAAAATGCTACTTGATGTTTCTCTACTGAGTGGCTTTTGTTTTACGTTACAGAGTCAAAGAAGGGAACACAGTGGAAACTCTGTAACTGACCATGAACACAATCACTGTCTATGAACATGCCTACTTCAGAGGACTCCAGAAGACTTTTACTGCAGATGTTCCAAATCTGGTAAATGAAAGCTTCAATGACTGCATCTCCTCTGTGAAGATCGTCGGGCAGCCCTGGATCCTTTATGAGCATATAAACTTTCAGGGACAGTGCCTACCTCTAGAGGAGGGAGAATATCCAGGGATTACTATGAATGATGGGGCATCTTCTCTTAAAATGATCACTGATGATCTGAGCAATCCACAGATCACAGTCTATGAGCATATCAATGCAGGGGGTTATGCCTTAGTGCTGACTGAAGAGAAAAATCTAGCATTTGGGGGCATGCAAGATAATATATCCTCACACAGAGTCCAGAGTGGAGCATGGGCTCTGTACGAGCATATAAACAGAGGTGGAAGGTGCATTGTAGCCAGGGCCGGTGAATATTTGGCGAATTACTGCAACATTGGTTTCAATGATCAAGTCTCCCACGTGTATCCTCTGCGCCCTGGTAAAGCCTCTGTGACAGCCACGATTCTGTGGGACAAGAAAAGGGTAGAGAGTGAAAGGAACAATGAGATAGATCAGTATTTTTATACCAACAACACAGGCATTGAGCAGAAGTTCACTGCCACTTCTTCCAAAGAATTTGAAAAATATGTCTCCCATAGCTTTGAATTCACCAATGAGACATCAATCAAGGTGGGTACATCTTTTACCTTGAAAGGAGTGGTCAATATTGAGACAGAGGTGTCCAACACCTTCACGGTGAAGAAAGGTGAGACTCAGTCATTCACCACAAGGAAAAAGGCAGAGTTGAAAATGCCAGTGAAGGCCCCGCCACGCTCAAAAGTGACTGTCAGTTTCATGTGCAAGGAGGTCACTATGTCAGTGCCGGTGGAGCTGAAAATTGTCCGTGGAGCTAAAACTGAGATTGAAACTGGAACATACCGATGTGATTCAGGCACAGAAACCTACATTCATGTGAACAGCCTTCCTATAGTTTGATCTTAGTGGGAGCCACACTGTCTTCTTACTAGCAGACACACCTCAACATTCAACATTGGTTTGCTATTCTTTGGGTGATTGTGTTTTCCTTAAAACTGTTTTCCTTAAAACTGAGATGCATGGGAGGGATCCTTTCATGTATAGCTGTCATTTCCACTGACATTGCTTGAAAAATCTACTTTTGGCAGGAAACAGTGATCCATCTCTTATTTCAAGCCATCAAAGGTGTTCCTCCTGTAGTGTAATGTCCAATGATAAAACCACACCAGGATCACAACCAATGCCACATTTGGACTTGGTTCTCCCTATCACTGCTGCTTAGCGTTCATATTGCCCCCTCAGAGCAGCGAACCAGTGCCATAGTCTGATGAACCACCTGATATCACAGAGGCACCAATGAGTGAGTGTACCCTGCGAAACTGCAGCCAAAGCTGTACTGTGAATGGCTGTGTGTACGTCTGCCGCTCCTTTCATATCCGTAGGAAGTGTCCTACTGAAACAGACCACTTCCTGACAATGGTTTCATAGTGTTTGTCCGCAGACAAAGCTTCCGACACAGCTGCACCAAGCCTGGCCATTGAGGTTGCTACAGCAGTTCCTGTTTATTTCTGTGTATGTTTCTTGCAAGTGGCAATCTGTATCTGACCATTGGGTGTCAAGCTGCAGCAATATCTTTTCCCTCCAGAAGACAGGAGAGTATCACATTTTAGATAGCCAATTAGCCATCTCTGTCTGAATTCTTGTGGGCATCAGAATATTAAATTCCCGGACTGGCCTCTGGCTACAACTGCTGCACCTGTTGACATTTGTAGGGCTCACGCCACTTTTATGGCACGTATTGACCCACCGCAGTGTGCCAGTCTTTCATAACTGATGGGGCAGTGCAGATGTCTGAAAATGGTTTGTACCTTGAAGCAGTGGCTAATTCCCCCGAGCGGTCAATGTATGTGTTGAGGGCACTACATGGCCAGAGATTAAACACAAACACATTCACTTATCTCAAATGTTTGTGATTGTATTGGTGAATACATGCACTAAACAAGGGTGGCTGGATAATCCCGAAAGACAGGTTTGTGCACAAGGTCCCAACGAGTGAAGTGAAGGTGCAGACTTCAGTTGCATCATTACTGTGCTGCAGTACCCATTAATTAAGATATTTCTATGTGCCGGCCTAGGGCCACCAGCACTGAGTTTGAAGTTCCTTGTTTGTTGTTCTTTTCTAATATGTACTTCCATTATACTGCATCTGAAGCTGATACATGACATGGGACTACAAGTCTAGTCAAGTAACACAAATCACCGACTTCTAATACTAAGGGGAATAACTAATGTAATAAGTAAGGATTCTCTTTTTTTATTTTGCTTTACTACACTAAGCAAAGCAAGTCAACGTTCAGGGTTTGGTTTCCTGTACAATTATTCTTGTAATGCCTTATGGCTAAATAAACTTCAATTAATAAACAGTTCTAGTGTGCATGTGTCTCTTCTTTCACCTTTTACTGGAAGCCTTCGCTGCCACATCATAATCTTGAGAAGTGTTAGAAAGGATAGTTTGAGGAGCACTGTCTCTTGCTAGCTCTCAGTGATGGAAGCTTCCAAGAGACAGTGACAGTCTAAGAAAAGGAAAGATGTCTGTCTCCAAGAATAGCGCTCCCAGGCACTCTGTTGTAATTGTATGCACTCCTTACACCTTATTATTCACCCACCGTCCACAACAGTCCATACAAAGATGCACTAGCAAATAGCTTTCAAAGGTCCTCGTGTGCCTGCACATGCATACTCATTCACATGCATATACTTGCAAACACAATAAAGAAAACCCACAACAATACACAAAGAAATGCACAGCTATTTACATTCCCAGTCCACAAACACATACACACTGACACTTGTGCCCAGAAACATACACACATATGCTAAACTCTCTGTGACACAAAGAGATATACAAATATATAAACAGTTATACACAAGGCTGCATATTACTATTCAAATCAAATCCACACAAACACTCAAAATACCATCGTACGCATACAGACTAACATATACCCAGAAACATAAACACAGAAAAGAATAAAATAAAACCCAGACAGAAAACACAAAAAATCGTAGAACTCTGAGCAGATTATGGTTTGGATTTTGTAAAGACATCTCCTAGATCAAGAGTCTATGACAACAGCTGCTAATGCTGGGCTTGAGTAACTAAACCCTTCCCTTATTGCAGACCATCCCTCGATTGTTTATGCAATGAAAAATGCATCTGATCTACAATGTTTTTTATTCAGGCTATACTTCCTGTTCTAGCCAGCCTCATAGCAGTGTTTTAATACGTAAAACAGTTATAAGATTGATTTTTGCCAGAGGAAACGGAAATGTTTAGTAAATCAGTGCTTAATCCTTGGAGTAGGAGAGAATTTAGGCAAACAGGAGCAAACGGCTTGATTTACATAAAAAAAGGTTCCTTGGTTAAGATGCTTCTAAACTTGGAACGTTGGCCCTGAGTAGTCTAGATTTTCCCTCATCATTAAGATAGATAGTGTTAAGACATCTTATAGCCCTGAAATTCAATCCTATGGCTGTCGGATTCCAGGAAATCCACTTGTTATTTGACCTGATGGCTTTACAACTGTCTTAAGTCCTATAACCATAGCTGTCCCCTGGAAGTAAATATTCGTAGGTCAGGCCCTCATTGTTCTACTTGTACCAGCTGTGATTGCCAAACGCCAAATAGCACACAGGTGGAACATATCCAAATCTTCTTCCAAAAAGGAACAACTGAACAAGCTGATTGCATGCTCTAGCCATATTGCAAAGGACCTAAAAAGTACATTGGAACGCATTTAGGGAGTCCTCAAATATTTGTGAATTAATGTATATTTACATACATATATTATCAAAGGGAGAGCAGGGATAAAAAGATAAAACATGTATTTCCGCACTATATTTCAATTCAGCTGTTATTTTACCAAAGCATGATGTAAAGGACTATGCTGGAGCGCTCGCGGAGGTCTTCTTCCCGCTTCGGGATCAGAAACTGCATGCGCTCCGGTTAACCAGAAAATCAAACTCCAAACTGAATAAAGTTTCAAAGCTTTATGACAATCTTAAAGTCAATGTAATGTAGATTGTGCGCAAAACTAAATTATAAACATACATAAAAATCATAGGCTAACCGAAACATATAAAGAGATTTTGGGGCCAATTACGAGTTTGGCGAACAGGAAGACCCATCCGCCGAACTTCAGATGGGGAGGTTGCCGCCTTACTGGCGACCTCCCCGCCGGCGCCATTATGACTTTCCTGCTGGGTTTCCACCTGTCAGCGCAGTGGGAAATTGGTGGCAGGATTCTCATTGGTTAGTAATTGAGCCGCACCAATGCTGCCGCCCGCAGGGGACACCAGCACCCTCATAATGCACACTGTCTGAACAGCAGACAGAGCGCATTACAGCGTGCTGGGCAGGAGGACCCCTGCACTGCCCATGCAGGGGCATGGGCAGTGCAAGGTCCCCTCTGTGGCCCCCTGCACCTGTTCTCCACCAGCCTTTTCATGGAGGTAAAAACACCATAAAATTACTGGCAGAGAACCAGGTTCTAATCAGCAGGGCGGTGTTGAGTTCAGTGGCTCCCTGGCTGATTCCAACCTGTATCGCCATCCGCCTGTCGGGAACATTGTTTCCATTGCAGATGGTGGTCATTTGGTGGTCTGACCGACAAACTCTTAACTTGGCAGTTGGACCATCAACAGACCGCCAGATGCCTAATGAGGCCCTAAGTCTAGTAAACATCAATGCTATTAAACACTCCAAGAGGATAACACAAACTAACAAAACTAATTTATGCACTTCAAAATCAGATTTCAAAGCAAATGATGGTGATATCAGTAAATCATTAAAATTCAATTAATAACGATCATCTTTCAGGGCTGGGTCATCCTTATCCCTAATACAAATTTGGACTTGCATGTGTGGGGACAGGCTAACACATGAAGGGCAAAATAAGAGAAGAGACAAAAATAATTTGGAAAATCATCTAACTAGGGTAACTCACTATAAAAATACATTGGTGTAATCACCTAAGCTTAAAAGGAAACAAGAAACCACATTTCGGAATATATGTCTCCTCATGGGACAGCAAGCAGGAAAGATTGTTCGAGTCAGAGGGTTCATATCTACTTAGCATAAGTAGACAGCAGAATCAGGGCAGTACAGACACGGGCTGCGCATAGATCAGGCCAGCAGTTCAGAATTTATTGGGCATATTAGTACTGAACAGAATAGGCAAATACGGCAAAATGACTAATGGGAAACTCATAAAATAAAGTTCAAAAGTGGCAGAAGACTTGGAGAGGAATAGGAGGTGACAGCAAGAACACTCAATAAGAACTCTCAGATGGACCACTAGTTTCAGAAGTCTCTCCCTAACTAGAAATGTCCATTAAGCTCTGATTGGTCGATTGTATCGGCCATCTTGCACAAATTGATCAAAATCTAATAGGCGATCGTTAACGACATCAAGTTTGCAACTATTTCAGATTTTCTTATTGAGTATGTGATATCATCTCAATTAATTCATACAGTTCCGCCAAAATATAACACTTATTCATTGATTGCAACTTTTAAATCTTTTCACGATACACAGGATGATTCTAACAGTTCTCATATGAGTTTCTATAATTCTTCCTGTCTTGTTCAACAGCTAGAACAAATATTGTTACATCTGTTATTCAAGGCATGTTGTCCGAGTTTAATACAATAGGACATTCACCAACACATCAGCAAACTAGCGAAAAAAGTCAGGTTAAAGGAAACAGAAGGAATCAGTACTTTTCCTCTGCTGCTGCAAAAAAGGAACTTCAGGCCTAGTCTAGCTAACAAAGCCTAAATACATATTAATGCAATTAATACACATAAATCCTATTGCGCATCTTACAATTTGAATAAAGTATGCAAAGTAAATTATTTAATTGCAATCATTTTGTACAACATTAATAACAGTCTAAACGTACATTTGTTTTCCTGCACACATGTAACTCATGTTAACAAATTCATTTAAATCAATATAAGAACAATTAATTCATGTTAATTTAATACTCATAATTTACTTTATTTCTACTATTTCACTAAAATAATGATTTTGATATGAATTCATGTCAGTAATTCACTTGAAAATAAATGTACAACATCTTTTCATGACAAAACGCGATGTTCAAAACTAATAAAGGTCACAATGTCAGCCATGTTTCAAACACGTACATTTTTACATTTCATGTTCATTTCTCTGTTAGGCCTTTAAATTGAAACTTGTAAGTCACCATATGCTAACTTCTATGCCACTAATGTATTAGCAAAGATTGATCTTTATCAACTAAATCAATCAACAATTCAACTTTACAATTTACTTTGAAGAAAGAAAACTTTCACAATTACATTAAATTGTGGGTTGGTACAATAGATAAAAATTAAATGTGCAAGAATAATTTTTTTTAAATTGATTCATCATATCACAATTAAAATTCAAAACGCAAAAATGATTAGTTATTGATCTTCTGCATCTTTACATGTAATTTACAGAATAATGGAGACCACTGTACTACTATCACAGCTATTTTTTTGTGACAACATAATAGAGTAACACTTTTTACATTGTTGATTTTCCATCAAACTTTTGCAATCTGACGTATTTTCCTATTGCTGGTAGAAATTTATGATTTCATTAAGTATTTAGAGGCTGATATTATGCATGTTTCTTTAATGGTATTTAACTCAGCAGTAATGATAGAAACATTACCTTGCAAAGATTGCAATTTCATACAGGAAATAGACCAACAATAAACTACAGTATGTCCTGTAGCTTCATTTTTAGGTCTCACATATGGATAATTGTTAGGTTTCTGTTGTTGAACACTTTGGGTCAGATTTAGAGTTCGTCAGATTGGTTATTCTATCACAATCATGATGGATATCCCATCCACTGTACTACAAATGCCATTTTAAATAATGCACTTGTGACATTGCAAATGGTGCATTCATGTTTGCAAAGTAGTAACCCACCCGCCAAACTCTAAATCAGGCCCTAACTTTGGACCGTACCAACAATTATAGTGGCTTTGGGTTGATGCCGCCTTACACTTCGTTGCCTTTCATGTCAATCCTAGGGCCTGATTACGAGCACTGCGGGCCAGCCGTCAGGCCGCCAAACCCACGAGGAGGGACCATCGTGAAGCTGGAGGTCTCCACCCACCCTATTACAATGTTTCCACTGGGCTGACCGGCGCAAACCTCTGTATTATGAGGTTTCGGCAAAGGAGCTGAGGCAATGCTGTCATACACAGCACCCTCAGAATGTGCACTGTCAGCATAGAGACAGTGAAAATTCTGAGGATGCTGGGCAGGGGGGCCTGCATTGCCCATTGTATTGTATTGTTTTGTAATAGTATTTATATAACGCTTACTACCTCTGACGAGGCGTCAAAGAGATTTTCGTCGAGTAGCACGCTACTCCGGAACCCAAAAGGAATTAGTGGTGGATTAGTAAAGGGAAACATGAGTACAGTTTTAGTATTATTACGAGTTAATTTGAGCTGCGTACATGTGAATTTGTTAGTGAGATTGACTGGAGTAATGGAGGGGTGGAGGAGGGAAGAATCCAGAAGTGTTAATTGGGAGTTTATAGTAATAGGATTTAGGCTTGGGATGAGTAAAGGGGGGATGGAGGAGGGAAGAGTCTGTGGAAAGGGTTAGGGAGATCAAAGTAGCAGGAAGGCTTTTGGATGAGTTAAAGGTGAGATAAATGAGGGAGAAGTTAGTAGGGTTGTTTGGGAGATCATAGTAGTAAGCTGAGGTTTGGGTGAGTTAGATGTGGAAGAGGAGGGAAGAGCTTAGGCAGGGTTATTTAGGAGATTAAAGTAGTAGAATGGATTTGGGATGGGTCAGAGTGGAAATGGAGGATAGATTGATAGTGGCATGACATATGGTGATGGGTATACAAATTAAAGCTTAAAAGAGAGTAAAAATATAAAAAATATAAAACAACATATTTATAATTTTATATATATGCATATACATATATACACATGTTTTATCATTATTTTTGTTTAATTTATTTATGCTTTATTATTAATATATATATAATTTGAATTGTATTTATAGATTTTATTTGATTTTTATTAATTTTTTTCTCTAGTACAGTAGCACTAGACTAATAAATAATAGATATGTGAGTACATAGTAAGCAAATATATGTCCAAGGAATATAATAATGGGTATAATATGAGAAGAAAAGTAGTATTGTATAAACACAGACTTTCAAGATTAGTAATATTGGAAGTTAATTAATAAGTGTACTTTTCTAACATTCATTTATCTTTACTCAATTTTTGAATAGCCAAATACCTATGATAATATAAGTTGTGTGTTGTAAAATGAGAGCAGGGATTCATAAGTATCTAATATAACAACTTATCTAGGAGCTATGCAATGACCTATGAAAATGTTAAGCATAGAATAACATACAAATATATATATATATCTACATATATATATATATATACACACACACATACATACATGAATACACACACATATACATACATATATGTACATAGATATACATACTTAAACCGTGAGTAAATATACATTAGTTAAACAGGTTTAAATAGGTTAATTTCTGTTAATGATCTGTCATGAAAAGGCTATTGGAAAGGGAAGTCGTGATCAGCATGGCGGTGCTGAACTCAGTGCTGCTGTCACTGACCACGACTTTGACTGCCGCCAACCCGTCTGGATCCATGATCCTGACGGTGGCGGCGGTCTCCTGGCGTTCTGACTGCCAAGATCGTAATGTGGAGGTCGGACTGCCAGGATTGCCATGGTCCGACCTCCTCCATGAGTTTGGCAGACCATGGACTGCCAAACTCGTAATCAGGCACTATGTTTCTTGCTTTTTATTAGATAGTGTTGGTGCTTTTACCATTTAAAGGGTTGATTGGATGGATTGGGGCTGTATGTAAGTCCCAAAGGATGAGAATGCTATGCACTAAGTAGATCTGCACAGGAAAATCCACTCAGCACAAGATTCAAGGTGCAAACCATGAAGGTGCATTTAAAATTAAGAATCATTACATGAGGCTAAATGCTAAAAGTTAGGCAAATAAGTCATGGAGTGGAAAGCATAAGGTTAACTACTTTCAAAATATTCTAAGTTTAAAATCAATGAGCACTCTGAAAAGTATTCTGCTTCTAAGGAAAAATGGAAAATCATTTGTACACATTCCAAAAGCAACACTTATTGTAGCTTTTTACCAGCAGAGAACCACGCCCTTAGCATAGTTTGAAGCTGCACAATGGCATGTACTAATAAAGTTGCAATAAAAAAAAAACAATCAGCATTCAGAAGTTGTATTACATAAAACAGACTCTTTAGTAGCCCTCCCAAAATTATAATTGTAACAGGACTTTTAATCTAGATACAAGGTCAAGTACCATTGCAATACTGATCATAGCTGCTTGAAAATATGAATAAGGTAATTTCTACTAGCAAAGACATCATCCTTCCTCATCAAAACAATATGTGTGTTTCTCTGGTAAGCAGTAAGCTTTCTCTGCAAGCTTGTAAATGTTTACAGCAAAAGTAAACATAGCCAGAGAACAGGACACATTTGCTCTATTTAATGAACAAAGGAGAAACCCTGTATATACGAAAACATGCACACGTGCAATTTCTAAAATACATGTTTTCAGCGAAACCAGGCCTACGCCCAGTAAATTAGTTTTGCAGCTACTTATGGTAAATTAAACACACCCTAATTTATTCAATCTCATTTCACTCCTACAATCCCTAGCTCTGATGGTATAAATCATCACAAATCACCATAGACTGTCCGTAATCCTCTGTTTCTTCTTTCTCATTTCTTCCAAGGTCTTTAACTCAACAACAATATTCAACTTAATATCTTTCAGTTCAATCTCATCTCTCTTTCTTTTCTTTTCTGTCATAGTTTCCTTCTTGCACCCACAATGTATCACATTTCTAAAGCTTATGACTTCTAAGAACCTAAAAATAAGCATGAGACCAATTATACACATCAAAATCATAATGGTAAAGGTTAATACTCTACGAATCAATCCTCCACCCACATAACAAAACCATTCAGCAACCTTTGAAATTTCATTTCCAATCTCACTGAATCATTAATCAACAATTACCCCTATACCAATTTCTTCAAAAGGCTTTGTCTCACTCAAAATTGTAGTTATATTATTAATAGATTGATCAAACATTTTGCTATTATCTGGCCCATACATTTAGCACTGCTGGAACTTCAAAACATGATACATTTTACCTTCCTATTCAAAGCCCTTCTATCTTAAATCAACATTGCACAAATAACAACCACGTCTTTGTTAGTTTTGGTTAATTCACCTGCATTATTAGCAAGTAGATCTATCATGTCGAGAACCTTCTGATTTTCATGTAATTCAAAGAATATTCCAAAAGAGGTAATCAGCACACCAAAAATATCCACTAGCATTTGTCCAAAACCCTGTTTCACTCTTCTAAGACCAATTTTTCTCATTTCAGTCACATGATCCGTGACTCCAAGGGAAACTAAAAATAAATAGCAGTTACCTATCCAATTGCATGGTCAATTAATATAAGGTGTCTTTTGACAAACATTATAAATTCCTTTGTGTATATGCTCTTCACACTTCATATATTTACCATCAAACAAAACATTATAACTCCATTAACTTTTTCTAGTCATTTCAAATGTTTCTGGTTTCTCGGATACCCCATGCCTCATACAGACAACTCTTTTCCTGTTCAAGTTTGAATCTAGGATATCTCTTAGAATTTCTACATCTCTGTTTAGATTCTACATACAACTCAATCTCCTTAGCTTCATTCAAATATCTACTAATTTTCAATCTTTCCTTATTAAATTCTCTAATTACATTTTGTTCTACATCAGTGAATCAGCACACTCTCTTTTTATTCTAGTTTTTATCTTAATGTGTCTTATTGGTTTACCTGGCCTAACAATAGAACCTCACTCCTCAGTATTTAGATCAATATTTACATAATTTATCTCTGTCACACCAAGAACCGCTTTGCTGAATTCACAGGACTTCTGCCAAAGAAAAGATCTCCCACCACTTTCCCTGAATGTTCATTTTTAGTATTAGAAGAGATGACTATACTGATAACCAGCCTTTGGGGAAGGAGAGGTTGGAGAAAAAAAGCGAGAGAGAGGCAGAGAGAGAAAGAGAGAGAAAAAGAGAGAGAGATGGTTTTGGTGTACTTAAAGCCCCCATGGAGTGGCAAGGTGCATTCCGTCGCCAGGAGAAGCACTCTCCAACAAGAACAGAATAATTTTAGACAACCATACACAAATGTTTTACAATCAGCCTGAAGTGCAAATCCTTAATGAAACATACCAAATAGGAATTACTAGACGAATTTGGAGCTCATGTGAAGGGGCCTTGAGCAATTATCCTTGAACTAACTCCTGAGCATGTATTCTTTAGCCTCTGCTATGATAGTTCTGACATCTTTATCTACCCTTAGCAATGAGTTACTTCATGCAACTAGTCCCTTTCATTTAGCCAAGGCTTTCTTATTCAAACACAAAGTTCTTGAGTGTCCTTGAAGAAAAAGGTGATACCAAAACTAGAATGGCAGGTCCATGTAGTAATCTGGAAAAACTGGACCATTAAACTGCAAAATGAACATCGTAGTCAAAGTGATGGGGGCACTGCAGTGCCAGCTGATCCACCAGGTTCCAGGGTTCAAGATTGTTAGAAGTTGTCTCAGAGCTAAGGTATGGAGTTCCAAGATCAGTTGGTGGCCCCAGTTTTCAAGATGTAGATGTCCAGGATATTTGTTACATGTGGCGGAGCTCAGAACTCAAGAATGGCATTGATGGGATACACAGCTCTCTCTCACTCTCTCTCTCTTAATGATGATTAGAAGGCTATCTCTGGCAGGAGACTGGGGTAGGAAATAAAAGATTGAGTAAATAGATACATTAGACACTGGAGCGTTACTGAAGATTACAGGCAATTTGGGCAAGAAATAAAGGCCTTTAATTAGATGGCAGGACAGTTGAACAAATAAACAGCAAGCAAATATATCGGTGAACCTTGAGGTTAAAGGAAACAGAGGCTTTCAAGTAATTTGGGCATGAAATAGAGGATTTTAATTGGATGGCAGAGCAGCTGAACAAATAAGCAACAAGCAAGCATATCAAGCAAACTTGAGGACAGCAGGAAACAGGGGCATTTCACTAATCTGCACAACATGTTTGTTCAAATAGAAATTCCAAGCATTAGCCCTTAGCTAAACACATCCTGAAAGAATGCCCTCAAACTAAAGTACAGATCATGCTTAAAGAAAATGTAAAGTGGAGTCCTTGGCACCTGCTTAAATACAAAACAGTGAAAAGTACATAAGTTAGTATATGGCACCTGTCCAACTGGAAAACAGTGACAATAATGGGAAACAAACAGCACAGGCAGACTAGGGTATGACAGTTCTCCCCCTCAAAAGCTGACTGACTGGATGTGGCTTATCTGGATGATGAGCATGAAAGTGTCATAGCAGACAGGGGACATGGACATGTGATGCTGGATTCCAGGACATGTCTTTGGGGCAGTAATCTTTCAAGTTTATCAGATAATACAACTTTGCTTTATCGCTTTTTGGGTCTAAGGGCCTCATTATGACTCTGGCAGTTGGACGAGCCAACCACCAAAGCCACGGGGAGGAGCAGCTTCCTCCCCAGTCATATTAGGATGTTTCTACCAGGCAGACCGGTAGAAACATTGTATTCCAATGTTTCCATCAGTCAGACTGGCAGAAAGAGTGCAACAGCATTGGCCTTGGCTCCTTTATGGGGACCGAGGCCAATACCGTGGCCCACGGCACCCTCAGAATGAACACTGTCTGTATTGCAGACACTGCACATTCCAAGGATGTGGCAGGGGGCCCAACAATGGCTTTCCACCAGCTGTTTCATGGCGGGCCTCCACCATGGAAAAGCTAGCGGAAAGAGGACTTGTGATCAGCACTGTGGCGCTGAACTCAGCGCGGCTGTTGCTGAGCATGACTCTGACCACTGCCACCCCATCCGGATCCATGATCCTAGTGGTGGTGATGGCCCCCTGGTGGTCTGACCACCAGGGTTGCAATGTGGTGGTGGGACTGCCTGGTGTGCAGCAGTCCCACTTCCACCGTGTGTTTGAAGGTCCACAGACCACCAAACTCAAAATGAGGCCATAAGATTTTGTGAACCTCATATTCATTTTGATTGTCAACCATCACAGGAGGGAAAGATTGTTCAGTATGCGTACCTGATCAGTAGGGTTTAAGAATGGATACATGAATTACCGAATGGATTTGTTAATTGTCAGGTAAGGAGAGTTTCATGGTTAACAGATTGATGATTGTTCAAATTGGGTAAGAATCCACATAATGGGGGATGAAAGGTGGAGGATAAAAACCAAGTGGTAGACCACCAGGAGGGATAGGATGACCTGGGCCATGAGGACCTGGACAAATATGACCAGAGCTAGAAAACCTAATCTATGATGTCTGGGGTCACCATGGACAAAGAGGACCAGAAACAAATAGATGAGGAGAAACACAACTAGTTTGTAATTGGATCGTGATAGAAATTAGGTTTCTGGTTGGCAGAGGTATACACCTTGCACCTTGTCCAAGCAGGAACTACAATCTTAGTCAGGGTAAGTCAGATACACACTAAAAGGTATTCTGTGCTCATCCTCTGGTTGCTTTGCACAGAGCAGTCAGGCTTAACTTAAAAGGCAACGTGTAAAGTATTTGTGCAACACTTCAAATAGTAAAACAACAACAGTGAAAATACAACATAAAAAGATATCACACACAGTTAGAAACATAAAGATTTTATGAGTGAAACAAGACTAAACCACAAAACTCCAATTAGTAGAAGTTGAGATATGATTTTTTTAAAGATTAAAATGCCACATAGTGCTTATAAGCATAGGTAATTCAATCAATCAGTATTTATAAAATGTGGCACTGTCATCCATAGGGGTATCTGGGCACTGTGAAGAGCTAGGTCTTGTGTTTCTTCCTGAAATCCGTCAGGAAGGATGCTGTTCAAAGATAGAGGGGTAGGTCGATCCATGACTTAGTGGCGGTGCAGGAGAAAGAGCGACCCCTGCTCTCTTCTGGATGGGTGGGTAGCCAGTGGAGGTTCCTGAGTTGGGGGGTGATGTGGGTCCATATGGGAAGGTCCATCAGCAATCTGTATGGTCTGTTCTCTTTTGAGGAGCTGGGTGGACATGCCAGCATAGTGAGCTTTGCTGTATTTGAGGCAGCTGGTGACAAGGGCCTGAGTGACTGTCTTTCTGTTGTTGACTGTATTCCATCAGAAGATTCTGCAGTGTATGCAAAGGGTGTGGAAGCAGGAGGAGGTTATTGCATTGATTTGTCTTTTCATGTTCAGTCCACTGTCGAGTATGATGCCTAGGTTGCGTGCATGGTCTGTGGGTGTGGGTATTTGTCCAAGTTCTGCTGGCCAACAGCTGTGGTCCCATATGGAGGTCTGCTTCTCAAAGATCAGTATTTCTGTCTTGTCAGAGCTGAGTGTAACTCAGTTGTCACTTATCTATTTGGCTATGTTGGAAATGGCGTTGCAGAAGTTGATTCTAGTAGTGGAGGGGTTTTCGGTGAGCAAGCGGATGAGTTGAGTGTCGTCTGTGTAGGAAATTAGTCTGGCGATAT
Source organism: Pleurodeles waltl (assembly GCF_031143425.1). Lineage (NCBI taxonomy): Eukaryota > Metazoa > Chordata > Amphibia > Caudata > Salamandridae > Pleurodeles > Pleurodeles waltl. The sequence continues at coordinate 75,315,671 of NC_090446.1, forward strand.
CTGCGAGGAGGGTCATGTAGGTGTTAAACGGGGGGACTGAGGGATCATCCTTGGGGTACACCGCCTAAGTTGTCCTTGGGTTTGGAGGTGAAGGGAGGCAGCTGTTTGTTCTGTGTGAGTCCTGTGAGGAAGGAGGCGATCCATTTGAGGGCATTTAGCTGAATGCCAATGTTGTAGAGCACCAACCAGGGATATCATATTGTGCTATACCAGAGTAAGCCCAAAGGTTCAGGCTCACTGTGATGGAGCATTGGTCGGATATAGTCCTAGGTAAGTCCCGCTGAAGTTTTACCTTCTCAGAATTGAGCCAAGAGCCCCGTTTGTGGGAAGAATTTTCTGAGAGTAAGGAGAGCACCATTAGTGGTGATCTGCAGATGAGAAGAGTCAGCCGGGTGTCATGAGTAGGTGGACTTGTACTTTGTAGTCATGAGCGGCGATGCTTGCTGTGCAAAAAGATGAACTTGAGGTGGTTTGCATTGATACTTCATGTGAGTGGCATATTTCCTGTGAGAATGGGCCCATTCGCGGTCACTGGTCCAGAAGTGTACTGAGGTAGTGTCAGAGATCCAGTACTTATACCCAGTTGTGCCTTTGAAGTGGGGGAGACTTCAAAGAAGGGTATATGAGATGCACAGAGGCCCTCCTTTCCTGCCCAGGCCCTCAACTCACTATAGGGCGGTATGCAGCTCTTTCTGTGTGGCAGGACACTGCCCTTTCAGATGTAAGTGTTAGCCCCTTCCATCCGTCCTTCCCAGGATGGCCCATCAGGGTCTTGATGGCCCATAAGTCACACTTAAAATCCCTTTGTGTGTGTCTGGCTAAAAGAAATGCACAGACCCAGCTGTCATCACACCTTAGATGTGCATTGGAGACAGGCAGTAGGTACCACTCCAAACCTGGCAATCCTATCTCTTCCAGATTGTGAATTGCTCTTTAAATTGTAATAAGGTAATCTCAATGTTATTCTACGGGTGAGATAGACCTTCCAGTAGTGAAAAACAAATTTGGGAGTTTTTCATTATCAGGACATTTCAAACTTAAAAGTACATGTCCTGCCTTTTAAATACATTACACCCTGCCCTGTGGGCCACACAGGCCCACCTTAAGGATGGCTTACACGTATAAGAAGGAAAGGTTTAGACCATAAATAGGTGTATCTTGCCAGGTCGAAATGGTAGTGTAAAACTACATACCCAGGCTCTGCAATGGCTTGAGACAAGGTTAAGGGGCTTCTTAAGTGGATGGCACAATCAGTGCTCCAGGCCCACTAGTAGTATTTAATTTAGAGACCCTGGGCACATGTAGTGCACTTTACTAGGGATTTATAAATAAAATAAGTATGCCAATGTTACCATGTTTTAGGGGAGAGGGCACAATCACTTTAACACTGGTAAGCAGTGCTTAAGTACACAAAGTCCTAAAGCTAGCAAAAACAATTTCAGAAAAAGAGGAGGGGGAAGGCAAAAAAATATGGAGTGCCTCTTCAGAGAGGGCCATTTTCCAACAGACTGGTATTAGAAGGATTAGGATGACTAGGAGAAAAAAAAGGACAGTGGGACCAGGAGTCCAGGATAATCAGGACAGGAAGGCATGTGAGACCCGGAGCGAAGGCAGCAAGAAGAACAGAGCTATGAGGACTAAATCAACTTAAAAAAGATAAAGACCCGGAGGACTGCCCACAGGTCCAGGAGTGCCATAAAAATCAGGACCTAGGGAACCACGGCATGGAGTACGAAGTGGGGCAGAATAACCAGAACCTGGGGTACAAGGACCCAAATGAGGAGGATCAGATGCATCAAGGGCAGCCAGAACCAGGAAGACACAAGGGGACTGGACAAGGGTGTCTAGGTCCAGGCCCAAAATAACCAGGCTCCAGTGTATCTTAACAAGGTGGATCAGATCTGGAGGGCCAGAACCAGAGGGTGCAGGATGAGGAAGGTGAAGAGAAAAAGGAACAGAGTCCTAAGGATCAGAATAACCCAACTCAGGAGAACAATTACCAAGAGAGCCAAGTCTTGGGAGACCAGGACACAAGAGACCAGATGGGCCAAAAGGAACAACAAGGTCAGGACCTGTAATACCAGGTGCAGAAGGTACAGGATGAGGATGACTTAGGCTAAGTCAGCAAAGCCAAGAGAGCGAGAAAGGAATTGGATAAACAAAAGTCCAGGCCCACTGGGATTTGAATTAGAAGCTCCAAAAGGGTCAAACTCAGGATGACTCCATACCAGGATTATAAGGATTACATATGCTGCACTATGACAAACTAATGGGGACAAATGTAAGGAAACCAGACCCAGGAGGACTACTATTAAAAGGACCAGGGCAGTGGTGACCAGGGCCAGACTTGCGATGACCAAATGAGTACCAGAACAAGTAAGACCAGTTGGACCAGGAACAGAATGATTAGGAACCAAAAGAGCAGGAGGGAGTAGATAAACTATAGGTGCACTTTGAAGTAAGCAGGAAGCCAAGATCCAGCACAGACCTTGAAAGGCTTGACTGAAGGTAAATAAGTGGGGATCCTGAGAGTGGGTGATGGAGGAGGGAATTCTTGGATGGGACCAGGGAGCTTGGGGTTTCTGGGAATAAGGCATGAAGTCTGATGGGAATCTTAAGCAGTCGCAGCTCGCGAGGATTACAGGGGGCGGGGTGGCCCGCCGGGGGATATTAATAAAATTAAAAATGAAAGTAAAAAAAGCTTACCTGTAAGCCACGCACAGCCAATAGCCTCAGTGCTCATCAACCCCAATGTCCCATCCCTTTAACTACAAAAGGATGATAATCTTAGGGGCATATTTAAAGGAAAGTGGCGCTGCATCCAATATCTAAGATATGACGCATCAGGGCACAGGGTAGGGGGCAATAGCATAATTTTTCATGACGCTATTGATGTACTCTGCAGGAGTAGCACCAAAATGTTGGTGATACTCTTGCACAGTACATGGCCCCGGCTCAAGATGGCCACTTGAAGAAGGAGCTCTGCATGCCGGTGGGCCCGAACAGCAGTGGACAGAGACGCTGAGTGACGGGACGCACGTAACATCATCCGGAGTGATCTCGACCCTCCAGTGGAATGATGCCGCGGACGGGACCTCAAGATGGCGGATTCGGCTCAACTGCGTGCAAGGCTTAAAGGATGGAGCACCGCAACATTGCAAACCACGGACAGTGCATACAGGAGACCTGACATGGCCTAAAGGAGCACACAGTCAGTGATTGGAGAGCCGGGCACTGGGGAGACGTCTCACAGTACCGAAGCCTTGCTATCCCCTCCTCCCCTCCCTCAATGTACCGGAGTGCATGCGTACCCTGAAGCCTGAGAGTACACGGATCAGGAGGGCCTCATAGACGCTACCTGTGTGAAGCCTAGAGGTGGTTCTTGGCTCCATCAACTCGTCCAGTGGGCGGGAGAATGCCTGGCAGACAGCACCTGTTACACCTGATACCAGGAACTAAGAAAGGGGGGATCACCTGCTTGAATCAGACCTAGAAGCAGTGGTTGAAGTCACCTCCAGTGCAAAAAAGCCTCCCGCTTATGTGTCTGAACACTGGAACACTGGCAACCAGCTCAGAGATGCCCTCAGGAAAATCGCATAAACCCGCCAATAAGCCCACATGACAACTCCTATTCTATGAAGTGATAAAACATCCCCGCACCATGGGTGAACCAGGAGGAACACCATCCCCAGACTGCACAACAGCCCCTTCTGAATTGGCACAAGGACCCATTATGGAATGAATCCTGCAGGAAATAATGATGGTGGGTCGCAGATTATTGGGAATGGACGCTAACATATCGGCCCTGGTGGCAAAACCATACGACAGGATATTGACAAATTCCGCCACAGAGTCCAGGGGCTAGAACAGAGAGTTGCAACAATGGAGGACCACCTCAATGTAGTCCCAGACTGTGGCCAAGAACTTCTCCTCCTATGCAGTAAAATAATAGACGTAGAGGATCGGAGCCGAAGAAACAATGTCAGGTTTTTTGGCTTCCGGGAACAACAGGGAGATACGAACATTGCACTATTTCTTCGCCAAACCCTTTGAGACACCATGGGTCTCGCGTTTGGCCCTCCACTGGAGTTCCAAGGATGACACCGAATGGGCCCAAAACGACCCAAAGGATCAGCAAGGCCTCGCCCCATCATTGCCTGCTTCATGCGACATGAGCAGGTATGCCAGCTCCTCACTGAAGCCTACAGCCATGGGCCATACAGTCATGAGGGGCAACAAGATACGCATGGCAGCGGATTTCTCTAAAGAAATCTATGATCGACGCAAAATGTTTTTCTCCTTACGCCCCCAGCTTCGACAGCTGGACATAAAATACGGCCTCTTTGAACCCACATGGATGTGGATCACTAGCCAGGTTAAATCCAGAGACTTTTTTGATCCGGAGGACATGCAACACTTCATGGACAAGCTTGTGACACAACATACGGACACGGATACGGCCTCTGGATCGATAATCCCAAATACAACTTCCATGCCACCTATATCTCACTCGACCCCCTGGGAGGCCCACTGACAAGGAAAACCCACCTCTCATCACAGGGGAAGAGATCACAGCAAACTCTCTCGTCCTAAGGAGGACAGAGATCATGTAATACTGGCAGTGGCCAATCTCACCCAGCTCCAAGACAGGGACAAATCCTGTTCGCCGCTGAAGCCCAATCCTCCCCCAAAATGAGGTAGCAGTATTCTGAGACCGGCTTCCCGGACCTGCGCGACACCCCAAGGAGACCAGGAAATATCCAGGAGCAATGCTCCAACACAAGAACAAGTATCATAAAACTTATAATCAGAGCCACAGACCCACCTCCTCAAGGTTTTCTACATCCCAAAACTCAAGCTCATCACCTCAAGCCCACCACGCAGCTTATGACAAACAATGTCCTTTCTTCAGCCCGCAGACTGACTACTAGAGCATAACAATGCAGACCTTTCGCCGGAGGAGAGGTAGGCCTAAGGCATACAATACCTTCATCGAAAAGTTAGACCCTATGACGCATATGCACATGCTGGCCAACATTGGAACATAAACCACTCTGACTCGTAAGCTATACGGACACTGTGGGTTATGATGAAGAGCAGCCCAATCTTTCCTACAAAGAGCCACGAGGCAAATCTGCTAAATAGTGACTTCTATGCCCATTGCTTATGACCTAGAGACACACCTCTGCCAAGATCTATACCACTAATCTGTGTCGTAAGGGGATACAATCCGGGCCCTACAGACTGTTTGACATCACAAGCCCCTTTCAAGACAATGGTTTTTTGTGAGACACAACCATATCAGATTGCCTTCTGAGGATGCTACAATGCGGACATAATGCATGTTAACATCTTTTGCGGCTATGTTGGTCCCTAATATTTGAAGTCGAATTGTTTATTGTTAGGCAATTATTACCCTATGCCTATCCCTCCAACCTTATTCCTCACTCCAAACTCCCACCCTCACTCTCATACTCACCTCTGTCCTCTTCAACCGGGAATGCCTGTCCCCTTCCCACTTGCTTCCCCCATTCGTTCTGAAACACCATACTCAGCATATGCACACTTGCGGGATGCCCCGGCGAAGCAGGGGCCCTCCAAATTTAGACCAGCGGATTACAGAATTGAGCCCTAGGGGCCTGACTTCAACAAGTGTTGAACTTCCCTCCCCTACTCCTCTCTTCCCTGGTAGCCCCCTCAACCTTGCTCTTATATACCACTAACTCCAACTCAGGGTAGACACCCACCCACTTCTTCTGTGTCTCGTGTATCGCAGTCTCACCAGTACCCCCTTGACAGTATACAGGAGGACCCCAACCTCTCACACACCCCCAACCATTGCAAACACCCTCGCTTCTGGCACCCCACACACCTCCCTACATTAGAAAAACATAGCCCTACGACTCCCCCTCTGCCTTACGGTCAAAGCCCTGACATGAACATCCCCACTAAATCCTGCACTGCCCACCCACTCAAGGTTATGACAGGGAAACGCAAAAAAGTACTCTCCGATCTCCAATCAAAACATGTTGATGTGGCACTCCTTCAAGATACACATTTAGATGACCTTGAACCTGAAAAGCTAAGACGCAACTGGGTGGGGAAAGCCATATACAGTAGCTACCCCAACCTCTCTCAGTTGAAGTCTGAGATGGTCAGAAAATGCAGAGCAGTGCTATTACTGCAGAAAACACTGCCCATAACTGTAACTCGGACATGGACAGACCAGGAGGGACGGTACGCCTTTGCGAAACTAAAGATAGGGGATAACTCACTATGCGTGGGTACCATCTATGCCCCAACAGGTCTTAAATGCCCATTCTTAGTCCACCTCAACCGACTCCTAGTAGAGATCGGAGCCTCATGTTATGTCATAGATGGAGACTGGAACCTAGCTCCTTATGCTATCCTAGACAAGACAGGACCAATAGACATTTGCAATAATCCCAAAAGGGCACTACTGAGAGACATCATATCGGACCACAGACTGGTTGACCATTGGAGAATAACCAATCCTACAGACAAGGAATACACTTATCTGTCCCCGGTGCACAGTTCCCTGTCCCGGCTGTACTACATTCTCACTTCACAATCACTGGTAGCCACAGTGGCGAAATCACAGATCCTAGAGACAGCACTCTCAGATCATGCCCCCCGTCATAATATCACTGACCCTATGCCTTACATCCCCGGGCCGCAAACCCTGGCGACTAGCAACACACCTCTACCAAACGCCGCAGGGTAAGGAGCAACTCCAAGCCCATGTCTCCGAATACATGCAAGACAACAAAGGCTCATATTCCTCCCAAAGAATGCTCTGGGCAGCGGCCAAGGTTACCAGCTCAGGTGAACAAAATGGCCAAGGAACAACAGCGAGACCTTGAGAGTCAGATCTCTTCTCTCACCCTTCTTTATACAACTAGCCCACACTACCCACGCACCATAAGCTAGAACAAGCATGCGCAGCCCTGAATGCACTATACACATCAAAAGCAGAATACGCATTGCATTGGCTCAAAACTCGCCATTATGAACAAGGCGAAAAAGCTGGGCGTCTACTGGCAGCACAGCTCCGACAGCTTGAAGCGACATAGGCGATACCTGCCATTACATCCTCTAAAGGGGAGATTCTTACAAAACCACAGGAAATAGTGAACAAATTCGCTGACTTTTACAAATTATTATACATCCCAGAATCAGTGGCTCGTACCCAACAAATAGAGTCCTTCTTGGATGAATCGCACCTGCCTATATTGTCGGATGCAGGACGAGATCTATTAGAAGGAAAGATTATCAAAGACGAGATACGAACGGTGTTAACCAATCTCCCCTACCATAAATCCCAGGGGGAGGTGGATTCCCAGCGGAATTCTACAAAGGGGCAGAAGAAGAGGCAACTGACGCCCTCCATGGGGCACTCCAAGAGGCCTGCGAAGAGGGCTCCCTACGAACCATCTATAACAGAGCTGTGATAGCGGTAGTATCCAAACCGGTGAGGGACCCTCCCCACTGCGGTAGCTATAGACCCATCTCCCTCCTGAATAGTGGTGTTAAAATATTGGCCAGCATCCTAGCGATCCGACTCCGCAAAGTCATACCCTCACTGATCCATGATACACAAGTGGGGTTCGTCCGGGACGTACCTCCAAGAATCACCTCAGGAACCTAACCCATGCCTTATGGGAAGCAAACAGTAGACCGTAGGAAGCCCTAGCCTTATCAAGAGAGGCGGAAAAGGCATTTGACCACATAGAATGGAATTACTTGGTAACTGTCATGCAGAAATTTGGGTTGGGGGGCCAATTTACAGCAATGGTCCACCTTCTATATGAAAAACCGACAGTGGGAGTAAACTGTGGTGGTTTCCTCTTTGACCCCTTTCCGATATGAAGGGGGACGAGGCAAGGTGGCCAACTCTCGTCCCTTCTCTTCCTATTGGCCTTAGAACACCTAGCGGCTACGCTTTGACAATCACCACTCCTTGCGGGGATCCGAGTCCGGGGGGGGAGTCAAGAATTTATTTATATGCAGATGATATACTGCTGACATTAACAGACCTGCCCTGATCTTTCCAAGCCCTACTGGAGATTATAGATGGCTTTGCACTTCTCTCTGGATACAGGGTCAACTGGGATAAAGAGGAGGCACTGCCCCTCTCCATTTCTACTACCAAAGCGGTGGTTCACGGTTTCCCATTTCGAGGGATGCCTTCACACCTGGAATACCTGGGGGTTTTGATAAATAGAGGTCTTGATAGCATGGTGGCTGACAGCCTAGACCCACTCTTCATATGTATGCGATTAGACTTCTCCAAAAAGTGGCAGCATCTGCTCACTTTCTGGGGCAGAGTACAAGCTATGCGAATGGTGAGTCTCCCACGATTCACCTATGTCCTGGGCATGCTACCAATATGAGTGCCCTTGCAGACCCTACGACTGGTGGATTAGGAGATTCGCAGCTTTGTATGTGGTGCCTCCTGTCACCGCATGACCTCCGCTAAACTCATGGCACGACGGACCGCTGGAGGCCTAGGACTCCCATCAGTGGAACGTTATGCCTTAGCCTCACAAACCTCCCAATTGACGTTTCTGCTTCTGAGAGTATCAGACCCACCTCAGTGGGTCACGACCGAAAAGTACCTGATGCAGTGCTCGACGGGCAAGGGGCTCACCTTGATGTATGAGAACCAAACAACCCACAACCGATCACCCAACCTGGTGATCCAGGCAATGCAGATGGCATGGGACAGGGTGCATAAATTATTGGGAGTACAACATAGCCTACACCAAGAGGCTTCTCTGTGGGGCAATGACGCTCTCAAAATGGGTGGGTTGCCGTTCAGATGGCCACAGTTTGAAGCGGCTCTTATATGAGCCCTTGACCAAGTAATAAAGGAGAATGGAATTGTGCCCTTTGAACACCTCAGAGAGACGTATGATCTACCGCCCCAACAACAGTGGCGATACATACAACTAAAGTGCTGTTTATGTCGCTGCCTTGGAACCTCCCCGGGGTCCCTGGCACCTTCCCCAATAGCGATTTACCTCATGACCTGGGGACGATCTAAGGGGATGATGTTGGGTCTATATGAAGTCCTTGCCAGCCATGCCTTCTCGAAACTCCTCCTAGACAGACTGCAAACCAAATGGTCCATACGCCTGAACGTGGACATAGAGGAGGAAGGATGGCCGGACCTACTAGAGGCACTGGACAAAGGGGTTCAAGAAGCGAGGCTGACATTTTGTCTATTTAAGACCTTACATGATTGGCATTGGACACCCGTGAAGCTACATAAGGCAGGACTGCTGCTGCACGCGAATTGCTGGAGGTATCCGAATCACCGATGTGACATCATTCACATACTCTGGGACTTCCCCTCGGTTCAGGCCCTTTGGGAGGAAGTTGGCAATACACTGGGACAGATTATACCTATCCAAACACCACTGACACTCCCGCTTATTTTCCTTCATGACACAGGAGACACGTCAGACCTATCGCGACCCCAACACCGACTTCTACACACGGCCTTCACGACGGCTAAAAACTGTATCCTACGACTTTGGAGGTCCCCTACACCCCCGTCCCCGGTGGAATGGCTGATAGCAATGACACGTACTGCAGCCCATGAAAGAGTCCTATATGCTCTACAAGATCAAGTAGCCCTCTTTTCCCAGATATGGTCACCTTTTATTAAGGAAACCCCCTGAAACCAAGAAAGGCCAAATAGATTACACTTACCACCAATCAGCGAGGGAAAAAGGACTACTAATTGTACATATACAGGTCTACCCCCCCACCACTCTCAATAACCCCTCATTATCACCACAGCTTCCGCTCCCATAACTTGCTGGCCATTGACTGTACAGAGCGAATAGCTACGGACTGAGAACCGAAAAGACACCTAGGGGGTGATTCTGACCCCGGCGGTCCTTCGGCGGGAGCACCGCCAACAGGCTGGCGGTGCCCCGCAGGGCATTCTGACCGCGGCGATATGGCCGCGGTCAGAACAGGAAAACCGGCGGTGTCCCGCCGGTTTTCCGCTGCCCTGCTGAATCCTCCATGGCGGCGCAGCTTGCTGCGCCGCCATGGGGATTCAGACACCCCATACCGCCATCCTGTTCCTGGCGGTTTGCCCGCCAGGAACAAAATGGCGGTATGGGGTGTCGAGGGGCCCCCGTAAGAGGGCCTCTCCCTGAATTTCAGTGTCTGCTTAGCAGACACTGAAATTTGCGACGGGTGCTACTGCACCCGTCGCACATCCTCCACTCCGCCGGCTCCATTCGGAGCCGGCATCCTCATGGAGGGGTGTTTCCCACTGGGCTGGCGGGCGGCCTTTTGGCGGTCGCCCGCCAGCCCAGTGGGAAACCTAGAATACCCGCGGCGGTCTTTTGACCGTGCAGCGGTATTCTGGCGGTTCCCTCCAGGCGGGCGGCTCCCGCCGCCCACCGGGGTCTGAATGAACCCCCTAATGTAAGATTCCCTGAGTAATAGCGACCTTAGCACCTGCACCGTCCGCATCATATGCTGTAACACCCTCTTCACTGCTGAATCCTAAGGGCCTCATCAAGATCAATACACCCTGATGACATTCATGGACCCCAACCCCACCTAAATCGACACACCCAAGGGGGACAGAAACCACCAGACACCAGGGAGTTTTGATTTTTTTCGCGTATTTCACGCAAGGGGAGCGACCCCTTGGGCAAGGGTCGCTCCCAGGGGGGGCATTTTTTTAAAAGGCCTTTTCTGCCCCCCCCAGAGGCAGAAACCTCTAGGCAGCAGGGATCATCTTTTTTTTGTTGTTTTTGTTTTGTATTTTTGAGGTGGGGAGCGACCCCTTAGGCAAGGGTCACTCCCCTAGGGGGCAAATTATATTTAGGCCATTTCTGCACCCCTTGGGGGCATATTGGCCTATTTTTATGAGGCCAATCTGCCCCAAGGGAGACAGAAACCACTAGACACCAGGGAGTTTTTTTTTGCGCCAATGTCACGCAGGGGGAGCGACCCTGTAGGCAGATCGGCCGATTTTAGGTCAATCTTCCCCCAAGGGGGCAGAAACAACTAGGCACCGGGGATCTTTTTTTTTGCACCAATGTAACGCAGGGGGAGCCACCCCGTAGGCAAGGGTCGCTTCCCAGGGGGGTTGGGGGGGCAAATTTATTTTAGCCCATTTCTGCCCCCCCTGGGGCCGGCTGATCTAGAGGCCAAAATCCACAGGTAGACACTTTGCAAAAAACACCTCTGTTTTCTGTGAAAAAATGTGATGTGTCCACGTTGTGTTTTGGGCCATTTCCTTTCGTGGGCGCTAGGCCTACCCACACAAGTGAGGTACCATTTTTATCGGGAGACTTGGGGGAACGCTGGGTGGAAGGAAATTCGTGGCTCCTCTCAGATTTCAGAACTTTCTGTCACCAAAATGAGAGGAAAAAGTGTTTTTGTGGTCGAATTTTGAGGTTTGCAAAGGATTCTGCGTAACAGACCTGGTCAGAGCCCCACAAGTCACCCCATCTTGGATTCCCCTAGGTGTCTAGTTTTAAAAAATGTGCTGGTTTGCTAGGTTTCCCCAGGTGCCGACTGAGCTAGAGGCCAAAATTCACAGGTAGACACTTTGCAAAAAACATCTCTGTTTTCTGTGAAAAAATGTGATGTGTCCACATTGTGTTTTGGGCCATTTCCTTTCATGGGCGCTAGGCCTACCCACACAAGTGAGGTGCCATTTTTATCGGGAGACTTGGGGGAACCCTGGGTGGAAGGAAATGTGTTGCTCCTCTCAGATTCCAGAACTTTCTGTCACAGAAATGAGAGGAAAAAGTGTTTTTTGGGTAAAATTTTGAGGTTTACAAAGGATTCTGGGTAACAGAACCTGGTCAGATCCCCATAAGTCACCCCATCTTGGATTCCCCTAGGCGTTTAGTTTTCAAAAATGCGCTGGTTTGCTAGGTTTCCCCAGGTGCCGACTGAGCTAGAGGCCAAAATTCACAGGTAGACACTTTGCAAAAAACATCTCTGTTTTCTGTGAAAAAATGTGATGTGTCCACATTGTGTTTTGGGCCATTTCCTTACGTGGGCGCTAGGCCTACCCACACAAGTGAGGTACCATTTTTATCGGGAGACTTGGGGGAACACTGGGTGGAAGGAAATCCGTGGCTCCTCTCAGATTCCCGAAATTTCTGTCACCAAAATGAGAGGAAAAAGTGTTTTTTTGGTCGAATTTTTAGGTTTGCAAAGGATTCTGGGTAACAGAACCTGGTCAGAGCCCCACAAGTCACCCCATCTTGGATTCCCCTAGGTGTCTAGTTTTCAAAAATTTGCTGGTTTGCTAGGTTTCCCCAGGTGCCGGCTGAGCTAGAGGCGAAAATCCACAGGTAGGCACTTTGTAAAAAAACACCTCTGTTTTCTGTGAGAAAATGTGATGTGTCCACGTTGTGTTTTGGGCCATTTCCTTTCGTGGGCGCTAGGCCTACCCACACAAGTGAGGTACCATTTTTATTGGGAGACTTGGGGGAACGCTGGGTGGAAGGACATTTGTGGCTCCTCTCAGATTCCAGAACTTTCTGTCACCGAAATGAGAGGAAAAAGTGTTTTTTGGGTCAAATTTTGAGGTTTGCAAAGGATTCTGGGTAACAGAACCTGGTCAGATCCCCATAAGTCACCCCTCTTGGATTCCCCTAGGTGTCTAGTTTTCAAAAATGTGCTGGTTTGCTAGGTTTCCCCAGGTGCCGACTGAGCTAGAGGCCAAAATCCACAGGTAGACACTTTACAAAAAAACACCTCTGTTTTCTGTAAAACAATGTGATGTGTCCACATTGTGTTTTGAGCCATTTCCTTTCGTGGTCACTAGGCCTACCCACACAAGTGAGGTACCATTTTAATCGGGAGACTTGGGGGAACACAGAATAGCAAAACAAGTGTTATTGCCCCTTGTCTTTCTCCACATTTCTTCCTTCCAAATGTAAGGCAGTGTGTAAAAAAGACGTCGATTTGAGAAATGCCCTGTAATTCACATGCTAGTATGGGCACCCCGGAATTCAGAGATGTGCAAATAACCACTGCTTCTCAACAACTTATCTTGTGGCCATTTTGGAAATACAAAGGTTTTCTTGATACCTATTTTTCACTTTTTATATTTCAGCAAATGAATTGCTGTATACCCGGTATAGAAAAAAAAACCATTGCAAGGTGCAGCTCATTTATTGGCTCTGGGTACCCAGAGTTCTTGATGAACCTACAAGCCCTATATATCCCCACAACCAGAAGAGTCCAGCTGACGTAACGGTATATTGCTTTCAAAACTCTGACATCGCAGGAAAAAGTTACAGAGTAAAACGTGGGGAAAAATGGCTGTTTTATTCACCTCAATTTCAATATGTTTTTATTTCAGCTGTTATTTTCTGTAGGAAACACTTGTAGGATCTACACAAATGACCCCTTTGCTGAATTCAGAATTTTGTCTACTTTTCAGAAATGTTTTGCTTTCTGGGATCCAGCATTGGTTTTTTACCCATTTTTGTCACTAACTGGAAGGAGGCTAAAAGCACAAAAAATAGTAAAAAGGGGGTATGTCCCAGTAAAATGTCAAAATTGTATTGAAAAATTGGGTTTTCCAATTCAATTCTGCCTGTTGCTGAAAGCTGGGAAGATGGTGATCTTGCCATCGCAAACCTTTTGTTGGTGCCATTTTCAGGGAAGAACCACGAGCTGTCTTCTGCAGCCCTTTTTTCCATTAAAAAAAAAAAAAACACAATTTTCACTGGATTTTGGCTAATTTCTTGGTCTCCTTCAGGGGAACCCACAAAGTCTGGGTACCTCTAGAATCCTAGGATGTTGGAAAAAAAGGATGCAAATTTGGGTAGCTTAGGTGAACAAAACGTTATGAGGGCCTAAGCGCGTACTGCCCCAAATAGCCAAAAAAAGGCTCGGCACAGGAGGGGGAAAAGGCCTGGCAGTTCAAGACAGCAAGACTACATATGATGAAGAGGCTAGACAAAGACCTTAAATCTTGACATGAATCTCAATGTGCAGCTATAGCAGTGGCATCAAGGCCCATGGGTGTGAGCTGTTCACTGCACCATGATTATGGATATCTTTAACTACCCTAGTTGTTCTTGAAAGGAAATATTCTTTCCTTGCTTTTTATCCCACGGTTACCAAGTGAGTGTTTATAGCTCTAAACAAAACACGAGGTAATAAGTCATTCAAGCTCCACAGGTGGCAGACAAAGTTGTAACTGTTGCTTGACTGTGGATGCCAAGAAGAACCACTTGTGTCAATGACACCGCATTTCACTTTAAAAAAAGACTTTGCCATGGCAGGCACACATTTCATGTAATCGGACATTGCACATTCCTAGAGAGAAACGGAGCAGTGAACCCACCACCAGCTGACACATCCTGTAGGAAGCTGTCTCTTTATATAATATATCAAAATGAGATATATCGTGCAACGAGTCCAGGGTTTTCTCTTACTAGTGGACAGGGGCTTGTTCTAGCAACTCCAAGGTGCTGTTTTAGGGGGTAGTGTGGTCAAGCAGCGTTAGGCTTATCAGAGAGGAGTGTTAGACATCTGTAAATACGCACACAGCCAAGAAATTAGATATACGTCTCAAGAAGGAGATCCACACCAATTTACAAAAATAACAATTTTTATATATATTGGCACCAGATTCAATATGTTCAGGTAAGTATATTTTACAAGAATAATCTTTACAATTTTGAAAAGTCAACAGTGCAATTTCTGAAAAACTGCAATGTTATCCTATGGAGAGAAAAACAAGTACTGCATTTAGGTATAGTACGGCGACTTACAGGACCAGTCTCCTCTACTTAAGGGCAAGGGTCAGGACGGCACCAACAGGTCACACCGGGCAGCACTGGGGCGGACAGATGCAGAGGTGCAGTATGGCATCGGGTGCCTCATGTTAGTCAATGGGGATCAGGTCTAGTTGAAAAGACTCTGCAGGTATGGACAGGGGGTCCAGTTGGGAAAAACCAACCGGTGTATTCAAGTCTTGAGGTGCTCAGGGAAGGGGTGACACCTTTGGTTCTCTTCTCTTCACCATGGGCCAGGGCCCACAGGTGTAGAGGTGTCCTAGGAGTCAGGGCACTCGAGGTTGAGGGGGCATGCGGGCAGATGCTGCAGACGGCATTAGTGAGTCCACAGTGGGCATGTCGAAGGTGGGCTTTACCTCTGGGGGCTGGGGGTCCTCATTGCCATCATTGGCCAACTTCAACTCGGGTTATACCGCACGGGTGCAGTGGTGCTTTCAGGTTTGGGGTTTTTGCAGCCCAGAGTCCTCTCAGGTCTCATGGGGTGCTTGCAAGATGCAGGGAAGCAGCTCCGCTACTCCACGGCAGCTCCTGGGTCTTTGTTGAGGGCAAGAAGGCCTTTCAGACTTTTGAAGGCACAGCAGCTTGCAAGACAAGTCGACTTTGGTGCAAATTGGCTGGCAAAGCAGACAGACTGGCTGGGCTGCGGTCAGGTCAGGTGCTTCTCCCTCAGGGTTTGCTTTTGCGGCTCTTGAGTGTCCTTCATAGGTCAGCAGGAATCTGATTTCCTGGTGCCAGGGCTACCCTAAATACTGCATTTAAGGTTGATTCGGGGAGTGTAGGGTAGTAAGCATTGGGTTACTTACCCCTAGGGCCACTACACCCCCTATATGACCACTTCCTGTGTGAAGTGGGCATAACCCTGTGCCAGAGTTGCTAAATTTGCCAACACCAAGATGGCATATTTCTCAAAGTTGTGTCCACATCAGGCATCTCACCTTAGGCGTGGGACTGACCTGAGGAGTGGACACACCTACCTGAACACTACATTTCCTTCTGTCTGGGAGCCAAATGGGCTGTGGTGCAGGGGGTCGGCAAGTCTCTTTTGAGTTAAGCCACATCTACACACCAAGGACAGTGGGCCTCTTTGAAGCACCCTGCCTTGGAATGCAGATTTACAGGTCATCCTGTTGGGCGGAGTGTGTAAACACCTCTCCCCGAGCAGACTTTGTGATTGAGTACCCGAGAGCACACACTCTCACCCTAGGAGGTCAAACTCATGTCTGGTGGTGTCAGGCTGACTAAAACTAGTCAGTCCCCACATGGGTAGTTGGTAGGTTTTCAGGGGGCACCTCTAATGTACCCTCTGGGTGCAAGCATCAATAAATCTATCAGTGGCATTAGTGAGGGTTTATTAATATAAGACATTTGATACCAAACATCCCTATTTTCAGTGAAGCCATCTTGTAGCTGGGGAACTCGTAATGACCAGTCTCCAGCATATGTACTTAAAATAGCTTCCCTACTCACCCACTATGTCTAAGAATCGACAACAACAGAGCAGGAGCACATCTGCTCATGCGGCTATCTCCTCACATGTAATATAATGCATCCTGCCTTAGGGCTGGAAGGCCTGCTGTAGGGGTGACTGACATATGTTGCATGCAGTGTTAGGGGACATGGTGCACATACGGTGTGTGATATCATGTTTTTACTTTTAGCTGCACCAAGACATGCAGCCAGCAATGGCAGTCTGTGTGTGCTAGGTGAGGGGTCCCTGAGAGTGGGGCAATACATACTGAAGCCCTTGGGGACCCTCTTTGGTGCCCATGCCCTATGTACCAGGGGAACCATTTACTAGGGACTGATAGGAGAGCTAAAAATATTGCCAATTGGGGAACAATTGCAAAGTTTTAGTGAAATAATTCTGGCACTGGAAGCCAGTTAGCAGGAACACATTACACTTTCTGTCAACATTGCATTGAATACCAAAAAAAAGATGGGGGTGGCCATGCCAAAAAGGGGCACTTTCCTACACATCTTACCAACTTCCTTTGCCTTGAAGAAAGACTTGAGGATCAGTTGATGGACTTCTGTATGTTGCATGAGGCTCCCTGCTCTTGGCAAAAAGCAGAGAATGATCTTTTCCCAAGTTCTCTATACAAGGTAGAGAAGGAGCCTAGCATCAAAAGGGCTGTTAGTGAGAATGTGGAGCATGGCGGATGGGGTGAGTGAAGGAAGCAAGAGAGTTAGATACAGCAGGAAAGATTTCCGTCTTGAAATAAGTTCCCCTGAAACCTTCCCCTCTGACGCAATTTATTTTCTTCAGGGTAACACACATTACCCTCCAAACATGGCTAATGCATCATTATCCTTGTTCTAACATTTAGAACAAGCAAGTTAGGAAGTGAGCCAGCGAGCTGGGGTATTTGACACTGCTATTACAACCAAATTGGTGACAAAGGGACTAAGGGCCAGATGTACAAAGCATTTTTCAAGTCGCAAAGGGGCCAATTCACAGAATCGGCCCCTTTGCAACTTGAAAAATGCTTTTTGGGATGTACAAAGCCCAAACTGCGATTCGGTAACTTGACTAGGGCGTCCCTTCTTAATATCAAATCCAACTGGTATGTATGATTGTTTTCTGATTGTGAATGCGATTGCAAAACAATTGCAGTTTCAAACTGGTGCTAACCCATTCACAAACGGGAATGGGTCCCCATGGGACCCCTTACCCTTTGTGAAAGGGAGTGAACATATTTTTTCAGAGCAGGCAATGGTCCCATAGACCACTGCCTACTGTGAAAAAATTAAATGAAAACTTTCATTTTTGATTTTGAAATGCATCTCGTTTTCCTTTAGGGAAAACGGGCTGCATTTCAAAAAACCCCATTGGGAATCGCAAACAGTTTTAAGTACACTGTTGTACATCCGGTTTTGCAACTCACAAAGTATGAGTCACTAAGACTTACAGTTTGCGAGTCGCAAAACGGATCTTTGTGCATGTGCCCCTTAGTGAGTAGACCAATGAGCATGTTAGCAACTTTAGCATCTTAGGGAGTGAACAAGAGTGGATTAGTGAAAGAGTGGGGGTGCTAGAAGGTGTTTGCGTGAGTGAATACCTAGATGGTTTAGCACTCCAGTTTAGATAAGTTTGCAATACAATCATAGTAGCAGAGATACAATATTGAGGGTACCCGATGAGCACATTGAAAAACTCAGATTTGTCTGTGGCAGCCCCACTGCTGCCACAATGAAGTTTCTGAATGCCAAAATTCAAATACAGAGGCAAAATGTTTTATTTGGTGTTTTGCAAAGTTCCAAAACTTAAGCCTATGCAGTGTATTACACCAAAATCTATAACACAGCACAGAAAATGTAAAGCAATACAAAGTTATAAAGTCTATATTTAAGTACAGTGTTTCAAATTTAATGTGTATGGTACAGTTTAAGATGAGGTTTAGGTTGTAGATTTATAGTTTGTAGTTTATTTGGAATAATTATCTGAACTTTAATATTATGTGCGTTCATGCATTAAATTAGGTAAAATTCTATTAAACTTCTTCTCTGAGACCAGCTGTTAGACCTGACAACCAGTGTGAAAGTGCGAGTGCTCACTCTCTAAAACATAGTAAAATTGTCTTACACCTTATTGACATATTTAATTTACTTTCAAGGCCCTAGTAATATGATATAGTATATAGCCAGGGCCTGTAAATTAACTGCTACGAATGGCACTCAAACTGTGCCATTGCAGCTTGTATTTAATATTAAACTGCCAATTATATCTGGCAAAATAAACCTTTTGCCATGCTGCTTAAACCTCCCCTTTTAATACATATGTCACAACCATAGTAGACCCTGAAATAGCCCTCAGGGCTGGGTAACTTGTATTTAAAAAGTTGGACACATACTTTTCATATTACATGTACTGATGGTGAAAAACTCATAAAGTTGTTTTACATCACTGTAAGCCCTAACTCCCATTAGGATAACATTGGGTTACCTTATTACAGTTCAGAAGTAATAACATTTGTTTAGAAGCAAGATGAAATCTCATGTTTGGTGTCTAAAGAAATCCCTCTTAATGGTAAAGTTGGATTTTATGTCACAATTCTGAAAATGGCACTATTAGAAAATTGGCATTTTCTTATTCTTCCATTTGATGCCTGCAGACTGTATCTTCGGTCAAATGACTAGGTGTAGTTGACTTTTGTATATTCCTCCCAGACACTAACACAAAGGAGAGAATAAGTGATGGCATGATGGACCATCCTGGGAGGATGGGAGGAGGAGGGGAGGAGCTGTACACAGCCCCTCTTGCACTTCAAACAAAGTGCCTCAGCATGTACACACAGAACTGGGACAAGGGCAGGCATGGAGGAAATTCCTGACACATCTGTGGGGGGAAACTTCAGAGGTTTCTTCTACTTCAAAGCAGGCACCGGGTATAAAACTAGGACCCTTACACTCACTCTTCAGTTCACTATTGGAGCTGAGGAGAACACTCAGAGTGCTGCCCTGCTGCCTGACACCTGCTGTGTACCCGAGAAGACTGTCCTGCTGCTCCCAGAGGACCACTCCGATTTTTGAAGCCTGGCATGCGCCCTCAGAGGACTAACTTGCTGCTTGAAACCTGACTTATGCTTGAACTGTGGACTACCAATGTTACACCGAAGACTAGTTGTCTGGCCATCTGATCACTGCCTCAAGGACAGAAAAGGCTCCAACCATCTTGAACCCGCACCTGGACCCAGCCAGCCTGAGGTAGTCCTGATTCTGAAAGTGATGCCCATCGAGTCCTCGACCCTTAAGTGGTGGTGCTAAGTCTGTTCAACTAGCCCAACCCCAAAACTTGGGACTAGGAATTTTTTTTGTCATCTTCTGAGATCCGAGAAGAGACAAAGACCTACCTGTTTGCTAATCCTCCCAAGGCACAATGCAGGTCAGCCTGACTTTACGGTAGCTCCGGCTAAGTCATTCTTCTTTGCAACAAATCCTGTTCAGCGGTTCTTCTCTGCAAGTGCATCTGAGGTCCTGGACATCTTGCCGGATAGATGCAAAAAGAACAAGTGATGGACGGAATGCTGGACAATGTCAAACATTCACCCCAGTACAGAGATCTGGGCCTAAATCCATTGTTTTTTTGCTACCCATGCCGTTCCAGTTTGGACCCAGCCATATGCAAATCAGTCTTGACCCTGTTCCCCCATGGAAACAGTCCAGCCTGAACTGCCAAGCCAGGTCCTCCCTGGACTGGAAACAAGAATCCTACGACTGGTTTCAGGGTATCACACTTCATCAGCCAGGCTAGCTTGATTCCAGTGGCATGGGGCAGTTCGGGATGGACTGTTTCCATGAGGAACAGGGTCAAGACTGATTTGCATATGGCTGGGTCCAAACTGGGGTGGCATTGTGGGCAAAAGAATGATGGATTAAACCCAGATCTGTGACTGGGGGTGAGTGTTTGCATTGTTCAGCACTCTGTCCCTCATCCTTTTGTGTTGCTAAAGTTGCCCTAAGTGGGAAGGGTATGCCCAGACGTGGGTCCCTTGATCACTGTGCCACTGGATTCAAGCTAGCCTGGCTGATGAAGGGTGAAACTGGTCCCAGAATGCTTGTTTCTGGTCCAGGGAGGACCTGGCTTGGCAGTTTGGGCTGGACTGTTCCCGTGAGGAACAGGGTCAAGACTGATTTGCATATGGTTGGGTCCGAAGTGGGGTGGCAGGGTGAGCAAAAGAATGATGATTAAACCCAGATCTGTGACTGGGGGTGAGTGTTTGCATTGTACAGCACTCCGTCCATCATTCCTTTGTGCTGCTAAAGTTGCCCTAAGTGGCAAGGATATGCCTAGATGTGTTCCTTGCTCACTGTGCCACTGGATTCAAGCTAGCCTGGCTGATGAAGGGTGAAACCCTGAAACCGGTCCCAGGATGCTTGTTTCCGGTCCAGGGAGAACCTGGCTTCGCAGTTCGGGCTGGACTGTTCCCATGAGGAACAGGGTCAAGACTCATTTGCATATGGCTGGGTCCGAACTGGGGTGGCATGGTGAGCAAAAGAATGATGGATTAAACCCAGATCTGTGACTGGGGGTGAGTGTTTGCATTTTACAGCACTCCGTCCATCATCCTTTTGTGTTGCTAAAGTTGCCCTAAGTGGGAAGGGTTTGCCCAGACTTGTGTCCCTTGCTCACGGTGCCACTGGATTCAAACTAGCCTGGCTGATGAAGGGTGAAACCCTGAAACAGGTCCCAGGATGCATGTTTCCAGTCCAGGGAGTACCTGGCTTTGCAGTTCGGGCTGGACTGTTCCCATGAGGAACAGGGTAAAGACTGATTTGCATATGGCTGGGTCCAAACTGGGGTGGCATGGTGAGCAAAAGAACGATGGATTAAACCCAGATCTGTGATTGGGGGTGAGTGTTTGCAATGTTCAGCATTCCGTCCATCATCCTTTTGTGTTGCTAAAGTTGCCCTAAGTGGAAGGGTATGCCCAGACGTGGGTCCCTTGCTCACTGTGTCACTGGATTCAAGCTAGCCTGGCTGATGAAGGGTGAAACTGGCCCCAGAATGCTTGTTTCCGGTCCAGGGAGGACCTGGCTTGGCATTTCGGGCTGGACTGTTCCCATGAGGAACAGGGTCAAGACTGATTTCCATATGGCTGGGTCCAGACTGGGGTGGCATGGTGAGCAAAAGAACGATGGATTAAACCCTGATCTGTGACTGGGGGTGAGTGTTTGCATTGCTCAGCACTCCGTCCATCATCCTTTTGAGTTGCTCATCTTGCTGGATAGAGCCTGCGGCTTTGTCCTGTGGAGATTTTTGACTTATGAAAAGGGATTATTGGGACGATTCACCAATATTTCATGCAATGCAGCACAGCAAGACAACTTGTGTGAAAGGAAAAGAACAGAAATGCAAAATATCTACTAAATGTGACATATATGCATTTCTTCTCTCCTAGCACTGGTGCACTTGTGGCTGCCTTGCAGCAATGCAG
The DNA here is from genome assembly GCF_031143425.1 of Pleurodeles waltl. NCBI lineage: Eukaryota > Metazoa > Chordata > Amphibia > Caudata > Salamandridae > Pleurodeles > Pleurodeles waltl. The sequence continues at coordinate 75,337,434 of NC_090446.1, forward strand.
GTACCCTTGCACCATGGTGCAAGGGTCCCTGCATTATAAGCTGGATTGTGTTCATGCAGGAAGGGACACCTTCCTACCCAAAAAGAGCCCTGAAAAGCATTTTTCTCTTTGTAAGTGTGCTCTGAATGCAGTACGCATACAAAGAGGAAGTAATGAGGAGAAATAATGATATTTCTCCTTGTTATGCAGAGGTCAGGATTCGCACCATAGAGGTGCAAATCCAGGTTTACAGACCTTTGTAAATTTGGGATTGTGTCACAAACCATGGGTGGATGCGTGGGAAAGCCCACCTTCTTCCCATGGATCATGTCCCTGCCTCAAGGTAATAGAAGGTAGCAAAATGCGCTGCCTTGTGTTACTTTGGATTTACCAAACCATGAAGAGCCACCCAAGGTGGGGGAGTGGCTTTTTAAATCCTACTAAAACCCTTCGGTTGCCCCTGCCCCTTAGTCCTAGCGTAGAAGCAGGGTAATTTGTATTTAAAAAGTTGGACACATAATTTTGATTTTACATGTCCTAGTAAGGAAAAACTCATAAAGTTGTTTTATGCCACTGTAAGCCCAAACTCTCCATTAGGATAACATTGGGTTACCTTATTACAGTTCAGAAGTAATAACATTTGTTTAGATGCAAGTTGAAATGTCATGTTTGGTGACTAACGAAATCCTTTTTAATGGTAAAGATCGATTTAATGTCACAATTCTGAAAATGGGACTATTAGAAAATTGGCATTTTCTTATCCTTACCATTTGATGCCTGCAGACTGTATCTTCGGTCACATGACTAGGTGTAGTTGGCTTAAGTATATTCCTCCCAGACACTAACACAAAGGAGAGACTAAGTGATGGCATGATGGACCATCCTGGCAGGATGGGAGGGGAGGAGCCCTACACAGCTCCTCTTGCACTTCAAAGAAAGTGCCTCAGCATTCACAAAGAACTGGGGCAAGGGCAGGAATGGAGGAAATTCCTCACACATCTGTGGGGGGAAACTTCAGAGGTTTCTTCTACTTCAAAACTGGCACCAGGAATAAAACTTGGTCCCTCACACTCACTCTTCAGTTCACTATTGGAGCTGTGGAGAACACTCAGATTGCTGCCCTGCTTCCTGACACCTGCTGTGTACTCCAGAAGACTGTCCTGCTGCTCCAGGAGGACCACTAAGATTTCTAAAGCCTGACTTGCGCCCTCAGAGGACTACCTTGCTGCTTGAGACCTGATTTATGCTTGAACTGTGGACTACCAATGTGACACCAAGGACTAGTTGACTGGCCTCCTGATCAGTGCCTCAAGGGCAGAAAAGGCTCCAAACATCTTGATGTACGGAGAGAAGTGCTGTTTCCCTGTTGTTACCAAATCAACTATCTTAAACATACCGGAGGACAATCTTTTCAGTGGCAACGAGCGAAGTGTAACAACAGAATTTCCACATGTGCAGAGAAGCCGCAGAGTCCCGATAGCAGTTTTTGCAATGAGTGCCACCTACAGCTCATCCTCTTTGTGTTCTTCGTTTCATTACAACGTGGAGGAAGATTCCTGGGAGTGTGTACTGTGAGCATTATTTTTTTTTTCCTACGGAAGCGCAATGTGTTTTTGGAAACATTATTAGTGCGCGTTAGTGTACACCGTTACACGCACGCCACGTACGGCAGCCATTTTTCATTGGGATTGAACTAAGTGTGTCACGGTGACACGCAAACCATTATTGGATGCCATTTTGAATTGGTTTCAACAATCTTATTGTGTGCACGTCACGAACTGTGGCCATTCTTTTCTTTCTTTATTTCTTCCTCTTTCAGATTGCACTAAGCGTGTTACGGTGACATGCACACCATATTTGGTTGACATTTTGAATTGGGCAATTTTTAGTCTCCCGGTTTCATATATCTTCAATTGGAACATGTGCAAATTAATTTGAATTTATCTTCAGTGACACGCAAATAGATTCCCTACTCACCCACTATGTCTAAGAATCGACAACAACAGAGCAGGAGCACATCTGCTCATGCAGGTATCTCCTCACATGTAATATAATGCATCCTGCCTTAGGGCTCGAAGGCCTGCTGAATGGGTGACTGACATATGTTGCATGCAGTGTTAGGGGACATGGTGCACATACAGTGTGTGATGTCATGTTTTTACTTTTAGCTGCACCAAGACATGCAGCCAGCAATGGCAGTCTGTGTGTGCTAGGTGAGGGGTCCCTGAGAGTGGGGCAATACATACTGAAGCCCTTGGGGACCCTCTTTGGTGCCCATGCCCTATGTACCAGGGGAACTATTTACTAGGGACTGATAGGAGAGCTAAAAATATTGCCAATTGGGGAACAATTGCACAGTTTTAGGGAAAGAATTCTGGCACTAGGAGCCAGTTAGCAGGAACACATTACACTTTCTGTCAACATTGCATTGAATACCAAACAAAAGATGGGGGTGGCCATGTCAAAAAGGGGCACTTTTCTACACATCTTACCAACTTCCTTTGCCTTGAAGAAAGACTTGAGGATCAGTTGATGGACTTCTGTATGTTGCATGAGGCTCACTGCTCTTGGCAAAAAGGAGAGAATGATCTTTTCCCAAGTTCTCTATACAAGGTAGAGAAGGAGCCTAGCATCAAAAGGGCTGTTAGTGAGAATGTGGAGCATGGCGGATGGGGTGAGTGAAGGAAGCAAGAGAGTTAGATACAGCAGGAAAGATTTCCGTCTTGAAATAAGTTCCCCTGAAACCTTCCCCTTTGACGCAATTTATTTTCTTCAGGGTAACACACATTACCCTCCAAACATGGCTAATGCATCATTATCCTTGTTCTAACATTTAGAACAAGCAAGTTAGGAAGTGAGCCAGCGAGCTGAGGTATTTGATACTGCTATTACAAACAAATGGGTGACAAAGGGACTAAGGGCCAGATGTACAAAGCATTTTTCAAGTCGCAAAGGGGCCAATTCACAGAATCGGCCCCTTTGCAACTTGAAAAATGCTTTTTGGGATGTACAAAGCCCAAACTGCGATTCGGTAACTTGACTAGGGCGTCCCTTCCTAATATCAAATCCAACTGGTATGTATGATTGTTTTCTGATTGTGAATGCGATTGCAAAACAATTGCAGTTTCAAACTGGTGCTAACCCATTCACAAACGGGAATGGGTCCCCATGGGACCGCTTACCCTTTGTGAATGGGAGTGAACATATTTTTTCAGAGCAGGCAATGGTCCCATAGACCACTGCCTACTGTGAAAAAATTAAATGAAAACTTTCATTTTTGATTTTGAAATGCATCTCATTTTCCTTTAGGGAAAATGGGTTGCATTTCAAAAAACCCCATTGGGAATCGCAAACAGTTTTAAGTACACTGTTGTACATCCGGTTTTGCAACTCACAAAGTATGAGTCACTAAGACTTACAGTTTGCGAGTCGCAAAACGGATCTTTGTGCATGTGCCCCTTAGTGAGTAGACCAATGAGCATATTAGCAACTTTAGCATCTTAGGGAGTGAACAAGAGTGGATTAGTGAAAGATTGGGGGTGCTAGAAGATGTTTGCGTGAGTGAATACCTAGATGGTTTAGCACTCCAGTTTAGATAAGTTTGCAATACAATCATAGTAGCAGAGATACAATATTGAGGGTACCCGATGAGCACATTGAAAAACTCAGATTTGTCTGTGGCAGCCCCACTGCTGCCACAATGAAGTTTCTGAAAGCCAAAATTCAAATACAGAGGCAAAATGTTTTATTTGGTGTTTTGCAAAGTTCCTAAACTAAAGCCTACGCAGTGTATTATACCAAAATCTATAACAAAGCACAGAAAATGTAAAGCAATACAAAGTTATAAAGTGTATATTTAAGTACAGTGTTTCAAATTTAATGTGTATGGTACAGTTTAAGATGAGGTTTAGGTTGTAGATTTATAGTTTGTAGTTTATTTGGAATAATTATCTGAACTTTAATATTATGTGCGTTCATGCATTAAATTAGGTAAAATTCTATTAAACTTCTTCTATGAGACCAGCTGTTAGACCTGACAACCAGTGTGAAAGTGCGAGTGCTCACTCTCTAAAACATAGTAAAATTGTCTTACACCTTATTGACATATTTAATTTACTTTCAAGGCCCTAGTAATATGATATACTATATAGCCAGGGCCTGTAAATTAACTGCTACGAATGGCACTGAAACTGTGCCATTGCAGCTTGTATTTAATATTAAACTGCCAATTATATCTGGCAAAATAAACCTTTTGCCATGCTGCTTAAACCTCCCCTTTTAATACATATGTCACAACCATAGTAGGCCCTGAAATAGCCCTCAGGGCTGGGTAACTTGTATTTAAAAAGTTGGACACATACTTTTCATATTACATGTCCAGATGGTGAAAAACTCATAAAGTTGTTTTACATCACTGTAAGCCCTACCTCCCATTAGGATAACATTGGGTTACCTTGTTACAGTTCAGAAGTAATAACATTTGTTTAGAAGCAAGGTGAAATCTCATGTTTGGTGTCTAAAGAAATCCCTTTTAATGGTAAAGTTGGATTTTATGTCACAATTCTGAAAATGGCACTATTAGAAAATTGGCATTTTCTTATCCTACCATTTGATGCCTGCAGACTGTATCTTCGGTCAAATGACTAGGTGTAGTTGACTTTTGTATATTCCTCCCAGACACTAACACAAAGGAGAGACTAAGTGATGGCATGATGGACCATCCTGGGAGGATGGGAGGAGGAGGGGAGGAGCTGTACACAGCCCCTCTTGCACTTCAAACAAAGTGCCTCAGCATGTACACAAAGAACTGGGGCAAGGGCAGGGGTGGAGGAAATTCCTGACACATCTGTGGGGGGAAACTTCAGAGGTTTCTTCTACTTCAAAGCTGGCACCAGGTATAAAACTAGGACCCTTACACTCACTCTTCAGTTCACTATTGGAGCTGAGGAGAACACTCAGAGTGCTGCCCTGCTGCCTGACACCTGCTGTGTACCCGAGAAGACTGTCCTGCTGCTCCCAGAGGACCACTCCGATTTTTGAAGCCTGGCATGCGCCCTCAGAGGACTAACTTGCTGCTTGAAACCTGATTTATGCTTGAACTGTGGACTACCAATGTTACACCAAGGACTAGTTGTCTGGCCTTCTGATCACTGCCTCAAGGACCGAAAAGGCTCCAACCATCTTGAACCCGCACCTGGACCCAGCCTGAGGTAGTCCTGATTCTGAAAGTGATGCCCATCGAGTCCTCGACCCTTAAGTGGTGGTGCTAAGTCTGTTCAACTAGCCCAAACCCAAAACTTGGGACTAGGAATTTTTTTTGCCATTTTCTGAGATCCGAGAAGAGACAAAGACCTACCTGTTTGCTAATCCTCCCAAGGTACAATGCAGGTCAGCCTGACTTTACGGTAGCTCCGGCTAAGTCATTCTTCTTTGCAACAAATCCTGTTCAGCGGCTCTTCTCTGCAAGTGCATCTGAGGTCCTAGACATCTTGCCGGATAGTTGCAAAAAGAACAAGTGATGGATGGAATGCTGGACAATGTCAAACATTCACCCCAGTACAGAGATCTGGGCCTAAATCTATTGTTTTTTTGCTACCCATGCCGTTCCAGTTTGGACCCAGCCATATGCAAATCAGTTTTGACCCTGTTCCCCCATGGAAACAGTCCAGCCTGAACTGCCAAGCCAGGTCCTCCCTGGACTGGAAACAAGCATCCTACGACTGGTTTCAGGGTATCACACTTCATCAGCCAGGCTAGCTTGATTCCAGTGGCATGGGGCAGTTCGGGATGGACTGTTTCCATGAGGAACAGGGTCAAGACTGATTTGCATATGGCTGGGTCCAAACTGGGGTGGCATTGTGGGCAAAAGAATGATGGATTAAACCCAGATCTCTGACTGGGGGTGAGTGTTTGCATTGTTCAACACTCTGTCCCTCATCCTTTTGTGTTGCTAAAGTTGCCCTAAGTGGGAAGGGTATGCCCAGACGTGGGTCCCTTGATCACTGTGCCACTGGATTCAAGCTAGCCTGGCTGATGAAGGGAGAAACTGGTCCCAGAATGCTTGTTTCTGGTCCAGGGAGGACCTGGCTTGGAAGTTTGGGCTGGACTGTTCCCATGAGGAACAGGGTCAAGACTGATTTGCATATGGTTGGGTCTGAACTGGGGTGGCAGGGTGAGCAAAAGAACGATGGATTAAACCCAGATCTGTGATTGGGGGTGAGTGTTTGCATTGTACAGCACTCCGTCCATCATTCCTTTGTGTTGCTAAAGTTGCCCTAAGTGGCAAGGATATGCCTAGATGTGTTCCTTGCTCACTGTGCCACTGGATTCAAGCTAGCCTGGCTGATGAAGGGTGAAACCCTGAAACCGGTCCCAGGATGCTTGTTTCCGGTCCAGGGAGAACCTGGCTTCGCAGTTCGGGCTGGACTGTTCCCATGAGGAACAGGGTCAAGACTCATTTGCATATGGCTGGGTCTGAACTGGGGTGGCATGGTGAGCAAAAGAATGATGGATTAAACCCAGATCTGTGACTGGGGGTGAGTGTTTGCATTTTTCAGCACTCCGTCCATCATCCTTTTGTGTTGCTAAAGTTGCCCTAAGTGGGAAGGGTTTGCCCAGACTTGGGTCCCTTGCTCACTGTGCCACTGGATTCAAACTAGCCTGGCTGATGAAGGGTGAAACCCTGAAACAGGTCCCAGGATGCATGTTTCCAGTCCAGGGAGGACCTGGCTTTGCAGTTCGGGCTGGACTGTTCCCATGTGGAACAGGGTAAAGACTGATTTGCATATGGCTGGGTCCAAACTGGGGTGGCATGGTGAGCAAAAGAACAATGGATTAAACCCAGATCTGTGATTGGGGGTGAGTGTTTGCAATGTTCAGCATTCCGTCCATCATCCTTTTGTATTGCTAAAGTTGCCCTAAGTGGGAAGGGTATGCCCAGGCGTGGGTCCCTTGCTCACTGTGTCACTGGATTCAAGCTAGCCTGGCTGATGAAGGGTGAAAGTGGCCCCAGAATGCTTGTTTCCGGTCCAGGGAGGAGCAGTTCGGGCTGGACTGTTCCCATGAGGAACAGGGTCAAGACTGATTTCCATATGGCTGGGTCCAAACTGGGGTGGCATGGTGAGCAAAAGAACGATGGATTAAACCCTGATCTGTGACTGGGGGTGAGTGTTTGCATTGCTCAGCACTCCATCCATCATCCTTTTGAGTTGCTCATCTTGCTGGATAGAGCCTGCGGCTTTGTCCTGTGGAGATTTTTGACTTATGAAAAGGGATTATTGGGACGATTCACCAATATTTCATGCAATGCAGCACAGCAAGACAACTTGTGTGAAAGGAAAAGAACAGAAATGCAAAATATCTACTAAATGTGACATATGCATTTCTTCTCTCCTAGCACTGGTGCACTTGTGGCTGCCTTGCAGCAATGCAGGTACCCTTGCACCATGGTGCAAGGGTGCCTGCATTATAAACTGGATTGTGTTCATTCAGGAAGGGACACCTTCCAACACAAAAAGAGCCCTGAAAAGCATTTTTCTCTTTGTAAGTGTGCTCTGAATGCAGTACGCATACAAAGAGGAAGTAATGAGGAGAAATAATGATATTTCTCCTTGTTATGCAGAGGTCAGGATTCCCACCATAGAGGTGCAAATCCAGGTTTACAGACCTTTGTAAATTTGGGATTGTGTCACAAACCATGGGTGGATGCGTGGGAAAGCCCATCTTCTTCCCATGGATCATGTCCCTGCCTCAAGGTAATAGAAGGCAGTAAAATGCGCTGCCTTGTGTTACTTTGGATTTACTAAACCACGAAGAGCCACCCAAGGTGGGGGAGTGGCTTTTTAAATCCTACTAAAACCCTTTGGTTGCCCCTGCCCCTTAGTCCTAGCGTAGAAGCAGGGTAATTTGTATTTAAAAAGTTGGACACATAATTTTGATTTTACATGTCCTAGTAAGGAAAAACTCATAAAGTTGTTTTATGCCACTGTAAGCCCAAACTCTCCATTAGGATAACATTGGGTTACCTTATTACAGTTCAGAAGTAATAACATTTGTTTAGATGCAAGTTGAAATGTCATGTTTGGTGTCTAACGAAATCCTTTTTATTGGTAAAGATCGATTTAATGTCACAATTCTGAAAATGGGACTATTAGAAAATTGGCATTTTCTTATCCTTACCATTTGATGCCTGCAGACTGTATCTTCGGTCACATGACTAGGTGTAGTTGGCTTAAGTAAATTCCTCCCAGACACTAACACAAAGGAGGGACTAAGTGATGGCATGATGGACCATCCTGGCAGGATGGGAGGGGAGGAGCCCTACACAGCTCCTCTTGCACGTCAAAGAAAGTGCCTCAGCATTCACAAAGAACTGGGGCAAGGGCAGGAATGGAGGAAATTCCTGACACACCTGTGGGGGGAAACTTCAGAGGTTTCTTCTACTTCAAAGCTGGCACCAGGAATAAAACTTGGTCCCTCACACTCACTCTTCAGTTCACTACTGGAGCTGCGGAGAACACTCAGAGTGCTGCCCTGCTGCCTGACACCTGCTGCGTACTCCAGAAGACTGTCCTGCTGCTCCCAGAGGACCACTATGATTTCTAAAGCCTGACTTGCGCCCTTAGAGGACTACCTTGCTGCTTGAGACCTGATTTATGCTTGAACTGTGGACTACCAATGTGACACCAAGGACTAGTTGACTGGCCTCCTGATCAGTGCCTCAAGGGCAGAAAAGGCTCCAAACATCTTGAACCCGCACCTGGATCCAGCCTGAGGGAGTCCTGATACTGCAAGTGATGCCCATCGAGTCCCGGACCCTTAAGTGGTGGTGCTATGTCTGTTCAACTAGCCCAAATCCAAAACTTGGGACTGGGAAAAGTTTCTGCCATTTTCTGAGATCCCAGAAGAGACAAGGACCTACCTGTTCCCCAATCCGCCTAAGGTACAATGCAGGTCAGCCTGACTTTACGGTAGCTCCAGCTAAGTTATTCTTCTTTGCAACCAATCCTGTTCAGCGGCTATTCTCTGCAAGTGCATCCGAACTCCTGGACATCTTGCCGAATAGAGCCTGCAGCTTTGTTCTGTAGAGATTTGTGACTTACAAAAAGAGATTATTGGGACGTTTCACCAATATTTCATGCAATGCAACACAGCAAGACAACTTGTGTGAAAGGAAAATAACAGAAATGCACAATATCTTCTAAAGGTCGCATATCTGCATTTCTTCTCTCTTAGCACTGGTGCACTTGTGGCTGCCTAGCAGCAATTCAGGTACCCTTGCGCCATGGTGGAAGGATGCCTGCGTTAGAAGCTGGATTGTGTTTATGCAGGAAGGGACACCTTCCTACGCAAAAAGAGCCCTGAAAAGCATTTGTCTCTTTCTACGTGTGCTCTGAATGCAGTACGCATACAAAGCGGAAGTAATGAGGTGAAGTAATGATATTTCCCCTTGTTATGCAGAGGTCAGGAGATCCACCATAAAGGGGCAAATCCAGGTTTACAGACCTTTGTACATCTGGGACTGTGTCAAAAACAATGGGTGGATGCGTGGGAAGGCCCACATTTCTCCCATGGATCACGTCCCTGAGTCAAGGTAATGTAAGGCAGCAAAATGCGCTGCCTTGTGTGACTTTGGATTTACTAAACCATGCAGAGCCACCCAAGGTGGCTTTGAGTGGCTTTCTAAATCCTACTAAAACCCTTGGGTTACCTTCTGATGGCTTGCATCATGCACGGGCAATGCAAGCCCTTGCCCCTTAGTCCTAGCGTAGAAATCTTGACAGCAACATTATCCATTGGCTCTCTCAAGACAATGTCTTTACCTATGGCACTGCCAGTTGCTTTGCCCCAATAAACTTTAACTTCTCATACAACTTCCTTGAAGTTTCTTCCAATAGTAAGCGAAGACAAGGCCCATTCTCATTTGTGTTTTTTTAACATGCTCCCTCGCAATTAGCCATATCTTTTAACTTTGCCCGGTCTTGCGTGACTTGATGTTCATGGTTGGTGCTTTGACAGTTTAGGTGCTATTTTTGTCAAATAATTTATTACATTTTACTCTATTTGTTTAAATTGGAGTCAGATTTTTATTTTGCTTTCAGTTTATTACTGTTTGGGTGTTGCATAAGTACTTTACACATTGCCTCCAAGTTAAGCCTTACTACTTTTGTGCCAAGCTACCAAATGGTTAATAACGTGTTCATTTAGTGACTTTTGAGGTTCACCCTGAAAAAGATCATGGCTGCTGTTTGAGAAGGAAACACAGCCCCCAACCAGCGACTCAATTTCTCACAACAGTCTTAGAAAAAAACACAAGCCAATTTGCCATTCAAGCCTAAAAGGCGACAGAAAATGTGGTTGGAGAACCCTGCCCAGCAGCAGAAGCCAAGACAACCAAGTTGCGATAGGCAAAAGGCATTTCACTTTAAATAAAAGGGAACTTTGCCTTATGGAACTGAGCACTGGCTGACCTTTCATCCTCACAGATAAAAGGAGCAGCGAGCCCACCACCAGCAGGAACCACAGAATGCCAGCTTCCTTTGCATAAGGAAAGACTTGACGGAAAGTCGGTGGACTGCTGAATTTTGGTTCGGCCTGTGCCACTCTTAACGATTAGGAGAGAAGGAATCTTTTCAGAATTCTATTCTCTGCAAAGAACAGGAAAAAAATGTATCTGGTATCCGCAGAGTCATCAGCGAGAATGGGGAGCATGGTGAATGGAGAGAGTGCAAAAAATTGAAAAGTTTCATAAGGCAGATAAGCATTCCATCTGGAAAGGGTTACTCTGAAACCCTCCTTTCTCTGACTCATTTTATTTTCTTAAGGGTGACACCCATTACACTTTAAACAAGGCCATTGTAAGATGATCCTTGTCTTAGGGTTTTTAGTGAGTACTCAGATCTGTGTGTGACAGCCCCAGTGCTGCAATGCTGAAGGCCCTTCAAGTCAGAATTCGAATATATGGGATAAATGATTTCATGAGTTGTATTACAAAGTACCTAATTTAAGCCATATACAGTAAATTAAACCAAAGTCTATGTTGGGTCGTATCTTGTAGAGCATTCCGTTCTCTCGTGCACAAGGTATTGTGTGTGTATTTAGAATGCGGGAGGGTGAGAGATTCGCTGGGAGGCGGTTGGAGTAGGAGCCAGGGTGATGTACGGAGAGAAGTGCTGTTTCCCTGTTGTTACCAAATCAACTATCTTAAGGACAATCTTTTCAGTGGCGATGAGCGAAGTGTAACAACAGGATCTCCACATGTGCAGAGAAGCTGCAGAGTCCCGATAGCAGTTTTCGCAATGAGTGCCGCCTACAGCTCATCCTCTTTGTGTGCTTCGTTACATTACGACATGGAGGAAGATTCCTGGAAGTGTGTACTGTGAGCATTATTTTTTTTTTCCTGCGGAAGCGCAATGTGTTTTTGGAAACATTATTAGTGCGCGTTAGTGTACACCGTTTCACGCACGCCACGTACGGCAGCCATTTTTCATTGGGATTGAACTAAGTGTGTCACGGTGACACGCACACCATTATTGGATGCCATTTTGAATTGGTTTCAACAATCTTATTGTGTGCACGTCACGAACGGTGGCCATTCTTTTCTTTCTTTCTTTCTTTCTTCCTCTTTCAGATTGCACTAAGCATATTACGGTGACATGCGCACCATATTTGGTTGACATTTTGAATTGGGCAATTTTTAGTCTCCCGGTTTCATATATCTTCAATTGGAACATGTGCAAATTAATTTGAATTTATCTTCAGTGACACGCACACTTGTTTTAATATACTTTTGGTGATTTCCTTTCAGCATTATTTTTACAAGTTTTTTAATTTAAGCAACAAGGCACTATGCAACATTCTATTTTACCACCTAGACCATTTGTTCCAAATCCAGCTTCACCGGATTCTGACTGGGAACAGTGGAAGGAAGCTTTTGAAGCATATTTTGATACGTTAGAAGGTGAAAATTCTACTCACAAAAGGAAATTTGCAATTTTGAGACATTGTTTGGGAACTGAAGGTCAGAAAATACTCAAGCATATTCCAAAGGAATTTGTTTTTGTAATTGAAGGTGAAGGGGATGGAATTGAGGATGAGGATGAGACTGCCAATAAGTCGTTAGACTCTAGATTTAAAAAGTGCAAAAATGTCACATTAGAAAGACATAAATTCTATAGGAGAGTGCAGATGGAAGGTGAATCGGCATCTGGTCATGTGGGGGCATTAAGGATCCTAGCTGTTTCTTGTGAATATAAGGAAGTTGAGGAAGAAATGATAACCGATCACTAAGTGGAAAAAACAAATGATAAAAAAGTACAAGTAGCTTTGTTGTCTACACCCAATTTAACGTTACAAAAGGCAATTGAAGTAGCCACCAGAATTGAAAGTACTGTGTCCTTCATGGAACAAATGGCCATTACAGACAATAAAAGTCAATCTCAGTGACAAGATGTGTTTGAGATCAAAAGTAAAAACAAAAAAATCTCTAAGAAGGACACTCAAAAACAGAATACAAGCAACAAATCAGAAAGGAAGTATTCATGTAGACCAACAGGGTGCTACCGGTGTGGAAGTATATCTCACATTGGCAATGCTAAAATTTGCCCAGCCTTTGATAAAACTTGTGCCAGATGTCATAAGAAAGGTCATTTTGCGAGGGTATGCAAGTCGAGTCAATCAAATCCGAACAAAGTGAATAGTATAGATTTGAACAGTACTTCACCATCCAGCGATGAAGACGAAATATTTCTTAGTGAGTCCAAGTCGCTCGTTTATTAATTGAATGTATCCAGTCCCAAAAGGCCTTATTGCCAGGTGGCAATTAATGGAATAGAAGTAAGAGTCATGGCAGACTCAGGGTCACCATTCACACTGTTGAGTGAGACAAAAGGGAATGAATTGTTCAGGAATCAAGAAGCTACTTTAAGACATTCCAAGATTCAACCAGTGGGCTATGGTGGGAAGTCCATAGTGGTTGTGGGAGAGTTTGATGCTGAACTAAAATTCAAATGTAATGTGTCTCAAGGAACTGTATATGTAGCCAAGGATGATGCGTGTCTTCTTGGATGGCTTGACCAAGGTAATCTAGAGGTGGTGTTGGACCCAAACGATCCTGAGCAAGTTGTAATGAAACAAGAATACATGCAAGTGTCGACCATAGGAAATAACAAATGGAAACACCAGTACCCTGAAATATTTAAGAGTGGAGTGGTTTTATTCAAGGGTTTTGTTAATAAAATCATACTCAGAGAGCATGTCCAACCGAAGGTACATAAAGTGCGTAAAGTACCTTTGACCTGGAAGGATGATCTTAAAAAGGAATTATATAAACTGTGCAAGGATAACATAATTGAGCCTATTGAATCGTCAGACTGGGTTTCACCTGTAGTTTTGGCCCCGAAGCCCAATCGAACATTACAGATGTATGTAGACTTACGAGACTTGAATGAACAAATATGGGTAGATCAATATCCCCTACCCAACATATCCAAAATGTTGTCATCCATCAAAGGAGGGAAAATATTTTCTATATTAGATATGACATCGGCATATCATCAGATTAATTTACATCCTAGCTCTAGGCATTATACAGCCTTTATAACTCCTTTCAGCTTATTTCAATTTAAATGCATTCCTTTTGGGTTAGCTTCGGCTTCCGCTGTTTTTCTAAGAACTGTTGAAAGCATGTTCAAAAACATGCAAGACGTGAAAGCTTTTCAGGACGATATCTTAATTTATGGCAAGGATATATCGGAGCAAGATGAGAGATTGGGTCATGCATTAAATGTGTTGAAGAAGAAGAGAGTAACTCTCAGCCCTAGCAAATGCCGCTTTGGTCTAACATCCATAAATTACTTAGGATTCAAATTATCTGAAGCGAGCATTAACCCAAGGATAGTTTAGTGAAGGCGATTGAAGATTTTGCGTGTCCCGAAAATAAAGATCAGTTGAGGTCCCCTATGGGGTTGATTGAGTTTTATGACAAATTTGTACCTGGCTGTGAGCATAACTTCAAGATTTAGTATATCCCAGGGAAAAAAAATGTGTCATCAGACTGTTTGTCTAGATTACCTGGCACGGGTGAAGAAGAAGCAACAATTGGTACAGATATTGAATGTGAAGATGGTGATGTGGTGGTGTGTTCTATAAGTGATCATTTGAAAGGAGCTTTATCGGAACAAGAGTAGAGGGATGTGTGTGAGGCCGATCAAGATGTTAAAATGGTAATGCAAGTGCTTTATGTTAGGATGGTCCAAATGGAATCCTGGGGAAGAGCTTAGTAATAAGTACAAACATGTGTTTGATGAGCTATTCATAGTTAATAATTTATTGTTCCATGCAAGATCTTTAGTGGTACCCCTTTGGTATGAGAAATATGGTTTTGTGTTTGGCACGTGAGGGTCACATTGGAATGCAAACCATGAAAAGAAGGATTAGAGAAAGTTTCTGGTGGCCAGGTGTTGACAGGAGTGTGGGACATTTTGTTAGAGAGTGTATGAATTGTGCTATCAGTGACAAGTCCCAAGTAACTGCTCTGAGTCCAGTAGAAGCTGTTAAGGTTCTGGAAAAGCCTTGGAGTAAGCTAGTGAGTATTAGTATCGGACTGGTGTACTTATCAGGTGATATTCCAGAATATGGAATAGTTTTAATAGATTATTATAGTCGTTGGGCAAAGTTTACAAAGGTACCAAACGCTTGCAACATAATTAAGTGGTTGGAATATATTTTTGTGAGGAAAGGTATTCCGGATGAAATTTTAACTGAATAAGGCGGACAATTTACATTTGAGCAATTTGAGGAATTTCTAGTGTGTTTGGGCATTAAACATACCAAGACTTCTTTGTACCACCTAAGAGCAATAACCTTGTGAAATGACTGATTAGAGTTATTAAACATAATGTGCAGTTGTCTAAGGTGAGTGGGTTAAATTGTAAATCTGAAATTGAAAAGTTGTTGTTGGCAGTACGTACCACTAATAACGCTTACACACAAGTCTCGACTTTTGTATTGCTGCGTGGTCGCATTCCTTCATCCAAGTTAGTCAGAGAATGGATGGGTCAATTTGTGGTACCATGGGATAAAGTCGATGATGTGATGAGAAAAAGGGAGTGTGCACAAAAGAAGTATGTCCAAGATCATCACTTGATGAGAAGTCAGAGATTCAAATGGAAGGAAGGGGATGGAGTGAGAGTGAAGTTTCCTAGAATTATTGCAAAAGGTCAGTCGAAATATTCTGAAAGGAAAAATATAGTGCAAGTGGGTGACAGTGCTGTGAAGCTGGAGGATGGAAAATGGTGGAATAAAGACAACATTTCATTATCCAGAACTTCAGGTCACAGAAAATTTACCAACGCCACAGTGGGAAAGGAAGATCTTGATACACGCAAATTTCCCACCAGATCTGTCAGACCACCTAAGAAATTTGAAGATTACGTTATGGACAGATATAAAACTTTTTGTATTAATTTGTTGTGTTGTATATAAGTTGTGTACTATTATGGGTATTACAGAATGTTCTTGTTATTTGTTTTAATCTGTATTATTTCACAAATTGTATGTTTAATTATAAGGGGGGAAGATGTGTTGGGCCGTATCTTGTAAAGCGTTCCGCTCTCTCGTGCACAAGGTATTGTGTGTGTATTTAGAATGCGGGAGGGTGAGAGATTCGATGGGAGGCAGTTGGAGTAGGAGTCAGGGTGATGTACGGAGAGGAGAGCTGTTTCCTTGTTGTTACCAAATAAACTATCTTACACATACCGGAGGACGATCCTTTCAGTGGCAACGAGGGTGGGATTCAAACCCACGCGTGCAAAGCATTTAAGAAATCACAGAAAATGTAAAGTAACACAAAGTTAATTAAGGTTAGTGTTAGACCTGGCTTCCTTTGTTTGGTTTCCCCTAACTTTTTACTTTCTCACCTCCTTTTTTCAGACATTATTTTTGCTGGCTTTAGGATTCTGTGCACTTTCCCACTGCTAACAAGTGTTACAGCGCATTTGTTCGATACTCTAAAACATAGTAAGATTGGCTTATCCACAGCTGTCATACTTAATTTACTTGTATGTTCTTGTAAAGTGCACCATGTGGGCCCAGGGCCTGTAAATTAAATGCGAATAGTGGGCCTGCAGCACTGATTGTGTCACTCACCACAGAAGCCATTTAAACTTGTCTCGGGCCTGGCACTGCAGAGCTTAAATGAGCAGTTTTAAACTGCCATTTTGACCGGGCCAGTGTACCCACTGAGTCAGCGTGCTGGACACCGTAATTATTGTTGGCCACTTCTTTGTGAAATGTTTTTAACTTAAAGGGTCCTTGATGGTCTAACTTGACCACTCTCCTTCAGTTTTTTCCACAGCTAGCATGGTTTCTGCCATCACCTCAGTGGTCAGTGGCTTACCGAACTTGGGTAAACACTGCCACGTTGTGCAGATTATATCCAATTGGATTTTAATCTATGTCGTGGTCACTGCATCACTTCACTTGTGTGTCACCCGCTTGTTTTGATGTGTTTGTCATGCTACTTTGTCCTAAACTCACTCTACTACTTGAATTTACTCTTTCATTATGGGTGTGAGTACTAAATACCACTAATGTACTTTTACAATAGTGTTTTTAGTGTTGGTGTAATTTTGTTTGTGTTTCTTTCTAGGTCGGGTTGTAGACATCACCAAGTGTACTTTACTGTCAGGTTTTGGATGTGTGTGATCAGGGTACCTCTTGCTAATAATAAACTTACTCTCCCCCATCACTAGTAGATTAGGTTTCAGAGTTTTGATCTTGAAGAATTGCCCTGATCGATAATGATACTTGAGGCAAAAAACATTTCAACCTTTATAAACATATTTTAGAAGCTGCATGGGATCATTACTTCCACATTCTATTACCCACTGCATGTTAATCATAACAAGAGAAACTCACCTTTTAAATTTAATTGGGTGTCTCTCCTAGCTATTTTTAATCCATGTTGTACCAATCTACACCTAGAGAACCACCACCCTACACTTCACTTTGGCATCTCGTGCTCAAAAGACCTCCAGCAAAGAGCCCCCTCAAGGGATCTACTGCGCATTGCAGCACTGGCCCAAAGGGGAGCTGGCCAATGATGAAGCATGACACCCACCTGGTGTGTGAGGGCTCTTGCTTCTGAAGCACTCAGATCCCCTGATCTGTTGTCTCTGTTCCCCTGGCCTAGATTTTCTTTTCCTTTCTTTTCCTTTTTTCCTTAACCTAGGAATTGCATACCTAGTGTGTAGTACAAGTGTACTCAATTGCCAGACCCAAACATCACTTTTTATTCATTATGTCACCCCTAAGACGGGCCCTGTTTATCCCCCATGGCAGGGTGCAGTTGTTCTATGTGAGCCACTCACCTGAATTCCAGGCCTTCCGATGGGGTGATGACAACTCCCCAATCCCAGAGAGGACTAACATGACCGCAATGAAGAGTACATTGCCCTCTCATAAGGGAGTTTTGGGAAGGGAAAAATAGAAAACACCATCTTCTGCTTCGTGGACTGCAGAATCAGACTGCTAGACCCTGGACTGCATGTCATGTTGGGTGTCAGGACTTCTGATTTCTTAAAATACCAGGGCCCATATTTATACTTTCTTTGCACCGCATTTGTGTCATTCTTTGACGCAAAAGCGGCGCAAACGTAAGAAATACAATACAATATTTTGTAAGTTTGCGTTGCTTTTGCGTCAAAGAATGACGCAAATGCAGTGCAAAGAAAGTATGAATATGGGCCTAGGTTCTTGGTTTTTAGGATTCTGGGCTGCAGAAGAATTACTTCATTAATACATTGAACTTGCATAAACGAGAGCAAAATGACACATTGTTGACATATTGTGCATACGTTTCGATTAGGCTGAAGTCTCTTCATCTTTTTACAATACTTTCAGAGTTTATGAAGAAATGTCCAAAGTAAAAAACAGTCAACTTGACTAAAGGTCTTCTTTGTGTTCTGACGTAATCTCATTCCAATAATAGTTTTGATAGACTTGCTCTATTTCCAATTTCCTGATTCTTAGGAGAGCGCTTGTTACATGAAATAAGTCTTTCCTTAATGTCTGTTTTAGCGGGATCTTGGAATCCCCCTGTCTTATCCAGGTGACTGATTGACATCTGATCTGTTCGATATAAGTCAATAAGGACGCTCAATGAAGCACCACACGCCAATTATGAACACAATTTAGCTCTACTAGAATTTCAGGTAAAAGTATGCATTTGACACATCAACGAAGTAGAATGAAAGAGCATATATTTATACATGAGCAAA